>NW_006796752.1:2585234-2604710 GCF_000442215.2 Lipotes vexillifer | reverse complement strand
TTTGCGTTACGCGGGCCTCTCACTGTTGTGGCCTCTCCCGTTGTGGAGCACAGGCCCCGGACGCGCAGGCTCAGCAGCCATGGCTCACGGGCCCAGCCACTCTGCGGCATGTGGGATCTTCCCGGATCGGGGCACAAACCCGTGTCCCCTGCATCGGCAGGCGGACTCGCAACCACTGTGTCACCAGGGAAGCCCTAAGCATGCATTTTTATTACCCTATTCCTCTATTCAGTTTCTTTGTTTTACTCACAGTTCTGAGTTCATTACCTGAGAGGGATTGGAGAAAGTACTTTTATTAGATGGTAACAAGAACTATATTTCATAACTGTGAATTATATGATTATTTACTATTTCTGAAGGTCTTTTTCTATAATGAATCTGTCCAGAGGCCTATTTAAGTTTGAAGAATTCTTCCATGTCCCTTTTCCTCCCATAAAGCCTGATGAATATTCTTTGAGAAGAGTTGTACCTCTTTTACAATACACTGTCTGATAGAATGCTGTCGGGGCATTTCTACTTTAGGAAGAGAGGGAAGGAGGACAGTGTTATTATTTGGCCTGTGAATTATAATGACTTGCTCCTTTGTATTGAAAGACTGAATGGGATTATAGCAACCCTGTAGCTTTAGAAACCAGTCTCGCCAGAGAAGTGAGTTCGATCTGGGCCTTTTACTATTATGAAGACAGTGGAAAAGCCCCTGTTTTTAAGTGGCTTTGAATAGTATTAATAGGAAAGGTGCTGCTATGATTGAGTAGTTAGGATAAGTTATGTTATTTCCTGGACTGGCTATGGAATTGCTCCCCCAAATCAGGAAAATGGAATCATTCATTTGACTTCTAAGGATAGAGGTTCAGAGTAGGGAGTCTTATTGGGCTGCTGTCTTGCCCAAGGTGGATGGATTTGCTTCACAGCTCTCAGGAAGGATACCTTCGGAGACCAGACCTTAGGCACCCAACTGAGGCTCAAAATTAGAGAGCACCCCATGGATTTATTATGAATAAATGGTGACAATGGCAAGTAAGTCTTATATACCAGGAGAATTTGAATGGACTATATTAGAAGCCAGAAAAAAATTTAATATGCCAGATTCCTGGTCTTTGCTATGGAAGAGTCAGGGTGTCTGACATTGTTTCTCCCCAGTAGAATGACCTAGTGTGTATATAACAGCTTTTCTTTGTTCATTTGTTGAAGTGATTGTTTTAGAATACCCATGCTGTATCCTGCCTTTGTGCCATCTATCCTGTACAGAGAGGAGCTCATTTTCCCTTTTCTGATAATTCAGGTTTCTTTAGGCATTCAAAACACAGCCTCTTGCTTGAATTTAACAGTGCTAATGATTGTAAATATCTGAAATTTGTTCTTACTCAGTGGTATTAACAATTACAAACAAGATAATTGCTCTAGTTCTGTGAAAAATGCCATTGGTATTTTGATAGGGATTGTATTGAATCTGTAGATTGCCTTGGGTAGTATGGTCATTTTAACAGTACTAATTCTTCTAATCCATGAACATGGTATATATTTCCATTTGTTTGTGTCATCTTCAATTTCTTTCATCAGTGTCATATCACTAGTTTTCTGAGTACAGGCCTTTTACCTCCTTAGATTTATTCCTAGGTATTTTATTCTTTTTGATGCAATTGTAAATGGGATTGTTATCTTAATTTCTATTTCTGATAGTTTGTGTTAGTGTACAGAAATGTGACAGATTTCTGTATACTAATTTCGTATCCTGCAACTTTACAGAATTCATCGATGAGCCCTAGTAGTTTTCTGGTGGCATCTTTAGATTTTCTGTGTATAGTATCATGTCATCTGCAAACAGTGAGAGTTTTACTTTTTCCTTTCCAATTTTGATTCCTTTAATTTTTTTTTTCTTGTTTGATTGCTGGGGCTAGGACTTCCAATATTACGTTGAATAAAAGTGGCAAGAGTGGGCATCCTTATCTTGTTCCTGATCTTAGAAGGAAATGCCTTCAGCTTTTTACCATTGAGTATGATGTTAGCTGTGGCTTTATTTATTTATTTATATTTATTTTTTAATTGAAGTGTAGTTGATTTACAGTGTTGTGTTAGTTTCAGGTGTACAGCAAAGTGATTCAGTTATACATATATATATCTATTCTTTTTCAGATTCTTTTCCCTCATAGGTTATTACAAAGTATTGAGTATAGTTCTCTGTGCTATACAGTAAGCCCTTGTTCGTTATCTGTTTTGTATATAGTAGTGTGTACATGTTAATCCCAAACTCCTAATTTATCCCTCCCCCTGCTTTCCCCTTCGGTAACCATAAGTTTGTTTTCTATGTCTGTGGGTCTATTCCTGTTTTGTAAACAAGTTCATTTGTATCATTTTTTTATATTCCACATATAAGTGATATCATATAATATTTGCCTTTCTCTGTCTGACTTACATCACTTAGTATGATAATCTCTAAATCCATCCATGTAGCTTCTATCATTTCTCACTTGAATTAGTAGCATTTTCAGGTCAAAGGGGATACAACATTTTGTGTATCATATATGTATGTATCATACGTATATATATGTATATATATGTGTGTAATATATATATATATATATACATACACACACACACCACATCTTCTTTATTCATTCCTCTGTTGATGGAAATTTAGGTTGGTTCCATGTCTTGGCTATTGTAAATTGTGCTGTAATGAACATTGGGGTGCATTTATCTTTTTGAATTAGAGTTTTGTCTGGATATATGCCCAGGAGTGGGATTGCAGGATCATATGGTAACTCTACTTTTAGTTAGCTGTGGGCTTTATTATGTTGAAGTGTGTTCCCTCTATACCCACTTTGTTGAGAGTTTTTTAATCATAAATGGATGTTGAATTTTGTCAAAAGCTTTTTCTGCATCTATTGAGATGATCATATGATTTTCCTTCTTTAATTTGTTAACGTGGTGTATTACATTGATTGATTTCTGGATATTGAAGCATCCTTGCATCCATGGGGTGAATCCCACTTGATCATGGTGTATGATCCTTTTAACGTGTTCTTGAATTTGGTTTGCTAATATTTTGTTGATGATTTTTGCATCTATGTTCATCAGAGATATTAGCCTGTAGTTTTCTTTTTTGGTGATATTTCTGTCTGGTTTTGGTATCAGGGTTATGCTGGCCTCATAGAATGAGTTAGGAAGTATTCCTTCCTCTGCAATTTTTTGGAATGGTTTGAGAAGGATAGGTGTTAACTCTTCTTTAAATGTTTGGTAGAATTCACCTGTGAAATGATCTGGTCCTGGACTTCGTTGTTTCGGGAGTTTTTCTTATTATTGATTCAGTTTTTTTTACTGATAATTTGTCTGTTTATACTTTCTATTCTTCATTGTTCAGTCTTGGAAGACTGTACAGTTCTATGAATTTGTCCATTTCTTCTAGGTTGTCCATTTTATTGGCATATAATTGTTTATAGTAATCTCTTATGATAATTTGTATTTCTGTGGTATCTGTTGTAACTTCTTTTTCATTTCTGATTTTATTAATTTAGACCATCTCTTTTTTTTCTTGATGAGTCTGGCTAAAGGTTCATCAATTTTGTTTAGACCAAATAATTCTAAAATTGGTATGGAAACACAAGAGATCCCGAATAGCCAAAACAATCTTAAGAAAGAAGAACAAAGCTGGAGGATCACACGCCCTGATTTAAAACTATACTACAAAGCTACAGTAATCAAAACAGTATGGCACTGGCACAAAAACAGATACATACATCAATGGAACAAAATAGAGAGCCCAGAAATGAACCCACAGTCATATGGGCAATTAATTTATGAGAAACAGCCAAGAATATACAATGGAGAAAAGACAGCTTCTTGAACAAGTGGTGTTGGGAAAACTGGATAGCTATATGCAAAAGAACCAAGCTAGACTACTCTCACACACATGCACAAAATAAATTCAAAATGGATTAAAGACTTAAATGTAAGACCTGAAACCATAAATCTCCTAGAAGAAAACATAGACTGTATGCTCTTTGACATAGCCTTTGTAGATTTTTTTGGATATGTCTCCATAGACAAGGAACACAAAAGCAAAATTAAACAACTGGGACTACATCAAACTAAAAAGCTTTTGCACAAAGGAAACTCAGTAAAACAAAAAGGCCACCTACTGAATGGAAGAAGATATTTGCAAATGATATATATGATAGGGGTTAATTCTCCAAAATATACAAAAAATTCATGTAATTCAACATCAAAAAACAAACAACCTAGTTAAAAAATGGGCAGGGGATCTGAATAGATATTTTTCCGGGGAAGATAAGCAGTTGGCCAACAGGCACATGAAAAGGTGCTCAACATCACTACTCATCAGGGAAATGCAAATCAAAACCACAATGAGATATCACCTCACATCTGTCAGAATGGCTATTATCAAAAATACAAAAAAATAACAAGTGTTGGTGAGGATGTGGAGAAAAGATTTTTATTTTATTTTATTTTTTATATCGAAGTATACTTGATTTACAATGTTGTGTTAGTTCCTGGTGTACAGAAAAGTGATTAAATGTTGTACCTCTGCTGTTGAGCTATCACAGCAGAGTTCAGTAATTGAGGCAGAGACCATATGGCCTGCAAAGCCTAAAATATTTACTCTGGTTCTTTACAGAAAAAGTATGATGACTTTTAAGCTAGAATATTTGGACTGATAATACTTAGTGGACATTATTACTAAATTTAATGCAGTTGGGCTTCCCTGGTGGCACAGTGGTTAAGAATCTGCCTGCCAATGCAGGGGACACGGGTTCGAGCCCTGGTCCAGGAAGATCCCATATGCTGTGGAACAACTAAACCCGTGCGCCACAACTACTGAGCCTGCGCTCTACAGCCTGCGAGCCACAACTACTGAGTCCGTGTGCCACAGCTACTGAAACCCATGTGCCTAGAGCCTGTGCTCCACAACAAGAGAAGCCACTGCAGTGAGAAGCCTGTGCACCGCAACGAAGAGTAGCCCTTGCTTGCCGCAACCAGAGAAAAGCCCATATGCAGTAACGAAGACCCAATGCAGCCAAAAATAAAAAATAAATAAAATAAAATAAATTAATTAAAAAAAATTTAATGCAATGTTTATCGTCCCACTTAAGTTGTAAAGATTATTCAGTCAGGGCTTCCCTGGTGGCGCAGTGGTTGAGAGTCCGCCTGCCGATGCAGGGGACACGGGTTCGTGCCCTGGTCTGGGAAGATCCCACATGCCGTGGAGTGGCTGGGCCCGTGAGCCATGGCCGCTGAGCCTGCGTGTCTGGAGCCTGTGCTCCGCAATGGGAGAGGCCACAACGGTGAGGGGCCCGCGTACCGCAAAAAAATAAAAATAAAATAATGCCTAGAGTCCTTTAATGTTTAATATTGGGGACTAACTATGAATCCTCCTTCCCTATCATTTTCAGGCTTCCTTAAAATAGTAAGTAATAAATAGTAAAAAGTCATGTAATAATTAGTAAATAAGTAAATAGTATAAATAATAAAATAAAATAAATAGTAGACAATATGGTCATCCCTTGGTATAAACAGGGGATTGGTTCCAAGACCCTTGAGGATACCTAAATTTGCTCATGCTCAAATCCCTTATACAAAATTACACAGTACATTCGGCCCTCTGTATCCACAGATGCGGAACCTACATATATGGAGGGCCAGTTGTACTTGTTGATTTACTACTGTGCATTTATATCTTTCTTTACTCTCATCCTTCAAGTTCTTCTACCTATATTCCAATTTCTTTCCATTACTAAGATTTATAATGTATTTTACATTTTACTATAAATGTTTTTTCTTTGATTATAGGTTGATCCTAAATAATAGAAATCAGTAGAATGCATTTATATATGTAATATAATTGGACGTCTAGAGTGAGAGATGTAATCCTAAGTCTTTAAACCTGTGTCACTCAAAGGAGAATGCTATAAATGTTAGGGTAAAAAAGTTCTCTTTTCTCATACTCCATGGGTTGCTCAAAATCATGCCACAATTTAATTCATTTCAGACTCGGACAATGACTTTTTATATACCTTTTCCCCTAGCATTTCTAATTGCCTTTCTTTCTCTCCTCTTGTTTATAGAATGGCATATATCTATTGCATTATTAATATCTTATGGATTCTTTATCATAGAATTTGTCTAATGCATACATTAGACAAATTCTTTTGAGCCTCTCTGAGCTACTCTTATAATTCAAGGTGGTTGCTGTGTAAACCACCTGCTACAGGCTGTCAACCTGGGATTGCTTTTTATTCTGTCTCTGGGAAGGTCATTCATTCTTTTTGGGATTTCATTTTCATTAAAAAAAACTTTCAAATTATTTCTTTTGTAGAAAGGGTGTATGGTAAGTGAATCTTACAAGATCTTGAATGTCAGAAAATGGCTCACTTTGACCTCACACTTGTCTGACAGTCTGGGTATGGAATTTATGTAAATTAACATCCATTGATTTCTGGCATTCAGTGTTACTGATAAAAGGTTGATCCTTGTAACAAGGATCTGAGTCTTCATAGGTAAGCTACTTCTTTATCCCCATAGGAAGCCTTTGGGGTTTTTTCTTTATGTTTTGCAGGTTTGAAATTTCAAACTTTTTCTTTCATTCTGCTGGGCCTTTGAACAGAAGAGTCAAGTCTCTCTTAGGCTTAGATTTTTTTTTCCTGTCATTTCTTTGCTTATTTATTTCTTACAACTCTGTTTTCTGCTTCTGGAACTCAAATTAGAGGGACATTACATCTTCTGAATCTCTCTTCTGTGTCTTTAACTTTCTTTTGTATTTTTCATCTATCACTTTACATTTTAATATATGTATATATGGTATATATCATATACAATACATATATATATATAAATATATATAAATTGTCAGTTCATGTCTTTGCTCTTTTTTCCCATTGAGTTTTCTATCTTTATTTTCCTGTCACTTTTAAGAATTCTTTATGGATTAGGGATATTAGCCCTTTATCTGTGATGTATGTTCCATACATTTTCTCTCAGTTTTTCGTTTGTCCTTTAACTCTGCTTAGGATATTTTTTGCCATGTGAAATTTTTATGTCATCAAATATAGCAATGTTTCTTTTATTGCATCTGGATTTTGAGTCATTGTCAGAAAACTTTTGTATACCTGGGTTATAGAGGAACTCACCCAAGCTTTCTTGTAATACAGTATGGTTTCACTTTTTACAGTTAGCTCTGATACAGTTGGTGTTTATTTCTGTGTGTGGTATGAAGTATAGATCTATACTATGGCTATCTATAGCCATTTCCCAAATGGCTATTCAGTTATCCTAACCCCATTAATTTTAAAAGCTCATCATCACTTCAGTAATTTGAGAGCCAATTGGTCTGCCTGTTCAATAAGTGAGTAATATACTATTTTAATTTTATACTATTAATTTATACTATACTATTTTATACTATTTTAATTAGGAGGAGCTAAATATGTTTAATATCTTCTAGGATTAATTCCCCCTCCCCTCCCAGGTCCTTAAGCTTTACTTACTTTTTTCATGTTTTCCTACTATTCTTTCTTGTTTTCTTTCTATGTCTATCTCCATTTAAAAAAAAAAGAAAGAAAAAGAAAGCTTGTTGGTCTTTTCATTGAGACTGTTAAATTTATAAATTTACTCAGGAAAAAGTGACATATATATGGTGTTCAAATCATCCTATCAAGAACAAGAAAAGTCTTCCCATGTATTAAAATCTACTTTTGTGTCTTTTAGGAGTGTTTAAAATTTTCCTGACATAGTTTTGTATATTTATTGTTAAGCTTATTCCTAAATATTTTATGTTTGTTGCTATTGTAAATGGGATAGCTGTACCATCATATCCATTAACTGGTAATTTTATCTGGTACTGAATTAGGTTTAGGTATCGTTGTCATACTTGCTTCATAAATAGCATTTTGAAGTTTTCTTTCAGTTTTTAGGCTTGGAAACTGTTTTTGTGGCATTGGGACTTTATACAGTCATTGATGATTTCAATTCCCCTGTGAAATTCCCCTGTGAATCTGGGCCTTGATAACTTTATTTCCTCTATGGACATTGGTCTGTTTAAGCTTTACATTTCTAATGAGATCAATTTTGGTAAACTGTATTTTCCTAGGAAATTACCTATTTTTGTCTTGGTTTTTAAGCTTTTTTGCATAGAGGTATGCAAGTAATTTTCCTAAAACAAATTTTCTTGTGTTTCAGTGGTTATTTTCCCTTTGCTATTTCTTAGTTTATCTGTGCTTTGTCCTTTCCCCCCCCCGATTAAGTGAGTTAGTGGCTTACTTATTTTGTTAATTTAAAAATTGGGATTCTGAAAACATAGGAAAAACACTCTTTGACATAAACCACAGGGCTTCCCTGGTGGCGCAGTGGTTGACATAAACCACAGCTAGATCTTTTTTGACCCACCTCCTAGAGTAATGGAAATAAAAACAAAAAGAAACAAATGGGACCTAATTAAACTTCAAAGCTTTTGCACAGCAAAGGAAACCATAAACAAGACAAAAGACAACCCTCAGAATGGGAAAAAATATTTGCAAATGAAACAACAGACAAAGGGTTAATCTCCAAAATATACAAACAGCTCATGGAGCTCAATTTCAAAAAACAAACAATTCAATTAAAAAATGGGTGGAAGACCTAAATAGACATTTCACCAAAGAAGACATACAGATGGCCAAGAGGCACATAAAAAGATGCTCATCATCACTAATTATTAGAAAAATGTAAATGAAAACTACAGTGAGGTATCACCTCACACCGGTCAGAATGGCCATTATCAAAAAATCTAGAAACAATAAATGCTGGAAAGGGTGTGGTGAAAAAGGAACCCTCCTGCACTGTTGGTGGGAATGTAAATTGATACAGCCACTCTGGAGAACAGTATGGAGGTTCCTTAAAAAACTAAAAATAGAACTACCATATGACCCAGCAATTCCACTACTGGGCATATACCCTGAGAAAACCATAATTCAAAGAGAGACATGTACCTCAATGTTCATTGCAGCACTATTTACAATAGCCAGGACATGGAACCAACTTAAATGTCCATCCACAGAGGAATGGATAAAGAAGATGTGGCACATATATGCCATGGAATATTACTCAGCCATAAAAAGAAAGGAAATTGAGTTATTTGTAGTGAGGTGGATGGACCTAGAGTCTGTCATACAGAGTGAAGTAAGTCAGAAAGAGAAAAACAAGTACTGTATACTAAAGCATATATATGGAATTTGAAAAAAAAAATGGTACTGATGAACCTAGTTGCAGTGCAGGAATAAAGAGGTAGACATAGAGAATGGACTTGAGGACCCGGGGGATGGCGGAGGGGGAGGCTGGGGTAGCATTGACATATATACACTACCGAATGTAAAATAGCTAGTGGGAAGCAGCAGCATAGCACAGGGAGATCAGCTTAGTGCTTTGTGATGACCTAGAGAGGTGGGATGGGGAGGGTGGGAGGGAGGCTCGTGGGGGAGGGGATGTGGGGATGTATGTGTGCATATGGCTGATTCCTTTTGTTGTACCACAGAGACTAACACAGTATTGTGAAGCAATCATACTCCAATAAAGATCTATTGAAAAAATGGGATTCTGAAAAGGATGGAGAAATGGCAATGGTGATTGGGTAGGCTGTTAGCAATGTCTTCTACAATAAAAATCCTATTAGATATAAAAATAAACAAATAAATAAAAAAATTAACAATGGGATTCTGATGTTTTAATTAGATCAATTGGCTTTTCTCTTTTCTACCTTATTCACTCTGCCTTTCTCTTTAATATCTTCTTCATTGTGCTTTCTTTTGGGTTGCTTTTTTTTTTCCTCAGTTTTTGAGTTGAAAATTTTTTCTCATTTTTTGAGTGTTATGAATTTTCTTGATCACTGCTTTGAATGTAGCCCATAAATTCTGATATGTAGTTTTGCATTGGCCAAAAAGTTCGTTTGGGTTTTGCTGTAAGATCGTACAGAAAAACCCGAACGAACTTTTTGTCCAACCCCCAATATTTTCGTTCTCACTGTATTTTAGCAATTCTCTAATTATATTTTATATTTCTCCCTGACTGAAGAGTTGTTTAATAGAAGGTTTTTAAAATTTCAGGTGTTTTCTTTGTAGCCCTATATCATGACTAATTTTTGTGGATGTTCCATGTGTGCTTGAAAAGAAGATGAATCCTGTATTATCAGGAGATAAAGTCCAATACATTTCAATTAGCTCTTCCTTTTTGATTATGTTTTAGGTATTCTATAACCTTATTGATACGTTGTCTATTCTGTCTTGTACTGAAAGTGGTGTATTAAAATCTCCTATGTAAAATGTATTTCTGTCTGTTTCCTTGTATCTCCTGTAGTTTCTGCTTTAAAAAACTCGTTATTAGGGTATTTGGAGCATAGATATTTATGACTGTTATATGTCCATTGTGAATTGTGACTTTTAGCATTAAAAAGTGTTTCTTGTGATGTTTAATGCTTTATGGCTTAAATTCTACTTTGATACCAAGACTGAAACCCCTTGCTATTGTTTCCATTTACCTAGTACACTTTTGCCAATTCCTTTATTTTTAGTCTTTCTGAATTACTTTGTTCTAGATCTTTTTCTTGGATATAGTATATAGTTGGTTTTTACTTTGTAAGTCAAATTGAAAATCTTTTTCTTATATTAAGTGCATTAAACCTGTTCATATTTATTGATATGACTGATATATTTGATCTCAATTTTGTCATTATTTATTTTTTAAATTAATTTTTATTGGAGTATAGTTCCTTTACAATGCTGTGTTAGTTTCTGCTCTACAGCAAAGTGAATCAGTTACACGTATACATATATCCACGCTTTTTTAGATTTCCTTCCCATTTAGGTCACCACAGATCATTGAGTAGGGTTACCTGTGGTAAACAGTATGTTTTCATTAGTTATCTATTCTATACCTAGTAGTGTATATGTCAATCCCAATCTTCCAATTCGTCCCACCCCCATAAAATAGCAACATATATTTCATGTTATAACTACTAGGTGTATTATGTTATATTTACTGTATTTCTCTACATGATATGTTTTCTTTCCTTTTTAATTTTTTAACTTCTTTTGATATTTAGAAAGATTTGTGATTTTGTCCTTGTATTTATGCCTTTTTAATGCCCTTAGTCCCTTTTCTAAAATATAACAATTTACTATCTGGTTTTTTAGTTTTCAGTAATATCCATTGATTCCCACCTGTTGCTTATTACAACAATCAATGAACTTATTCTTTTCTCTCCCCTTCTCCTTTTTCCTTCTATCTTTTAACTTGGATTATTTCTATATCTTATTTTCCTACCATGGTTAGTATTAGACTTACCATTAAATATGTTAAATTAATCCCTTTGCTGCAGTTTCCCCAAGTTATCTCTTAATTGGGTGAAGGACAATCTTACTAGATTCTTCAAAAGGGGCTTATAGATACAGAATTCCCTGAGTTTTTTTTTACATGTTTATAACTGTTTTTCTATTGCCTTAATACTTGAAAGCCAGCTTGTCAGGATAAAAAATTCTTGGTTCACACGTTTTCTTCATGAATTGTTGTAGAATGTTGTTCCATTCTCTCCATGATTTGTATACTACTTTAGAAAAGTATGGTGCCTGTCTGTTTCTCTTCTCCTGGTAAATTATTTGATCTTTTTCCTAGAGGTGCTTAGAATTTTTACTTTAAGCCTAACAGTTTTACTAGGATATGTCTCAGAGTTGATTGTTTCAGATCAGTTTTCCCAGGTGCCTGCTAGTCCTTTTCAGGTTTATGTAGAATCAGTTCATTTATTGTTTTTGGAAAGTTTTCTTGTATTATACTTATAAGTATTATTTCTGTTCCTTTGTTTTACTTTTAGTCTTTATGGACTCCAGTTATAAATATGTTGGTTCTTTTTCAGTCTGGCTTCTGTTTCCACCACTTTCTTTCTGACCTTTGTTATTGTTTCCTTTTTCTTTTCATTTTCATTCACTTGTTTGTTTTCTTTATGCTATGTACTGTCCCTTATTAAACTTTTGTTCACATATGTTATTGCTTGGTATCTTGTTATTTAGACTCCATTTCTCATATGATTTTGCTTCTCCTTTTATTTTTCTGACTTCAATCAGAAAAATTTTCTGACTTTATTTCTTCGTTTCTTTACATATTAGCAAAGTCCTATTTCTGTTCTTGGTTTTTGAGTTTCTTATTTAAAGTGTCACCTGTGCCCCATCCCCTACATGATTGTTTATAGACATGTAATTCAGTTTGGAGAGCTGTTACAGCTTTTTGTCTGCTTAATGACTAATGTTTTGAAGGAATTTTCATTATCTAAAAAGTTTTTTAATAGACTTTTTTTTAAGTTTACAGCAAAATTGAGTGGAAATTTCAGATATTTCCCATATACTCCCTGCCCCCACACACACCCAACCTCCCCATTAACATCCAGCACCAGAGTGGTACATTTGTTACCGCTGATGAACCTACATTGACACATCATTAACCCCCAGAGTCCATAATGTATATTAGGGTTCAGTCTTGGTGTTCTACATACTTTGGGTTTGGACAAATGTATGTTGACATGTATCCACCATTATAGTGTCATACAGAATAGTTTCACTGCCCTAAAAATCCTCTGTGCTCCACCTGTTCATCCGTCCCATGCTCCCACCCCCCAACCCCTAGCAACCACTGATTTTTACTGTCTCCATAGTTTTGCAGTGTGCACAGTGTTATGTAGTTGTAATCATACAGTATATAGCCTTTTAAGACTGACTTCTTTCACTTAGTAATATGCATTTAAGTTTCTTCCATGTCTTTTCATGACTTGACAACTCATTTCTTTTTATTACTGAATAATGTTTCGCTGTCTGGATATACTACAGTTTATCCATTCACCTACTGAAAGAAATCTTGGTTGCTTCCAAGTTTTGACAATTATGAATAAAGCTGCAGTAAACATCCATATGTGAGGTTTTGTGTGGACATAAGTTTTCAACTTATTTAGGTAAATACCAAGGAGGACACTTGTTGGATTACATGGTATGAGTATGTTTACTTTGTAAGAAACTGCCAGACTGTATTTCAAAGTGACTGTACCACTTTGAATACCCACCAGCAATAAATGAGAGTTCCTGTTCCTCCACATCCTCGCCAAAATTTGGTATTGTCAGTATTTAGGATTTTGGTCATTCTAATAGATGTACAGTGGAATATCATTGTAGTTTTAACTTGCAATTTCCTAATGACATATGTTGTTAAACATCTTATCATATGCCTATTTTCCACCTGTATATATTCTTTTGTGAGGTATCTGTTTTGGGTTTTTGCCCAGTTTTTAATGGGGTGGTTTGTTTTCTTATTGTTAAATTTTAAAAGTTCTTTGCATTTTGGATAATGGTTCTTTATCCAATATGTCTTTTGTAAATATTTTCTTTAAAAAAAATTTGTGGTTTGTCTCTTCATTCTCTTGAAGTTAAAAAGTTTTGATTCTTATTCTCTTTTTTCCCCTTTATAGTAGACTTATATAGATGAATACTGCTTGCATCTTTGCAATTACTAAACAGGTTTGGTGGTTTGGGGTGGTTTATAAGATTCCTAGTTCAAGAACACCATCTTTTGTTAGTATAGCTAAATATAGTTTCTTTTATTGGTGGACTTAAAAAACTTTTTTTGGAAGTTAAGGGGAAGGGTGTGTATCCTTGATTTTTTTTTTTTTTTTTGTCTTGGATGCTAAATTTTATCTCTTGGTTCTTTATGTGTTTACCACACAGTTACCATCTCTCCTTTCATTTCCTTTTCTCTCCCAGAAGGCTTGTCTTTCCAACACTGCCTCTTTGAGTCTTTCTCTAGTCAGTACCCTGAGGTACGAGGACTCTTTTCAGTATCTTTGCACTTAAGGTGAACTTTTCTTTTCTGGGAATGGTTTTATCTCCATCCCCTCTTTTCTTGACTCTCTCTATGTATTAATCAGAGTTCTCCAGAGAAACAGAACCAATAAGATATATATATATATAAAATGGTTAATTTTATGAGTCAACCTGATTGGGCTAAAGGATGCCCATTTAGCTGGTAAAACATTATTTTTGGATGTGTCTACGAAGATGTTTCTGGAAGAGATTAACATTTGAATTCATGAACTGAGTAAAGCAGATTTCCCTCCCCAATGTGAGTGGGTATCATCCAATCCATTGAGTGCCTGAATAGAATAAAAAGGCAGAGTAAGGGTGAATTCTCTCTCTACTTGAGCTTGGACATCCATCTTTTCTTGCCCCTGGATATCAGTGCTCCTGGTTTTTGGGCTTTCAGATTCAGATCAGGCTTTATATCATCAGTTCCTCCATTCTCTGGCCTTGAACTTGGATTGAGTTACACCACTAGCATTTCTGGTTCGTTAGCTTGCAGATGGCAGATCATGGGACTTTTTGGTCTCTATAACTGCATGAGCCAATTCTTATAATAAATCTCTTTTTGATATATAGCAATATGTATCTTATTGGTTCTGTTTCTCTAGAGAACCCTGATATATAGATATAGATGTAGATATAGATATAGGTATAGATTTATTATAATGCATTGGCTTATCCAATTATGGAGGCTGAGAAGTCTCATAATCTGCCGTCTGCAGATTGGAGACCCAGGAAGGCCAGTGGTGTAGTTTGAAGGCCTAAAAGCCAAAGAGCCAATTTTGTAGATTTCAGTCCGCGTCTGAAGGCCTGAGAGTCAGAAGCACTGAGGGCAGAAGATCAATGTCCCAGCTCAACACTCAGACCGAGAGAGAGCATGAATCCCCTCTTCCTTCAAATTTTTGTTCTATTCAGGCCCTCAGTAGGTTGGATGATGCCCACCCATGTTGGGGAGGGTATTCTGGACAAACCAGGATGGTTGGTCGCCCTACATTTGACTCAGTCTTTTGGCAATGCAGTAAAATTTCAGTTAATTAAATATTTTCTATACCTAGCTTACTGAAAAAGGCAAATCATAGAAAATATATTAATATTAGAGCTTAATTAAGAAAATGTACCATATCAACCACAAAACTCCTCTGGTATTTTGGGGTCAGAACACATTTACCTCAATCTCTTACACTCATATATTTATACTTAGTCATATTCAAATTTTGACTCATCAAAAATTCAATTATATTTGTTACAGAGGAGTTACTAAGACTGGAAATGAAGGAATATAGTGTGAAAAGATTTTCCACACTAAGAGAGTGTGGGTTTTGTGGCTTGAGCATTGCTCTTGGAGTCAGAAGATTTGAATCTTAGCTCTGCACATAGTGTGTGACTTTGGACAAGTTATTATTATTTTTTAATCACCTTTGAGGGTGATTTTCCTAATTTATAAAGTGGAAATATTATCACCAACTTGGTTGTGAGGGTGGTTGTGAGGATTTTATTAAATAGTATTCATGCAGCGAATCTATCATAGGACCTTATTGTTAAAAAGAGCAATAGGGATTAAAACAGCCAAATGTTCCCTAAAGAAATGTGTTGTCTAGAAACCCCATTTCCTGTGCATTTGGTTTAGTTGAGGTTTTGACCCTTCTGTTGAACCAGATAGGGTGGAAAAATAAACACTTCAGTAGTTGATATTACTGCATGTTTTTTAGAATGTATTCCTTATGGGAGGGACTATATTCAAAATCATTGTCATGATTCATTAACTCTTTTTTCTGAATTATGGCTGTACACAACTGTGGCCTGTACACAGTTGTGTCAGGAGACACAGTCCTTTATGTACACAGGTATATTCCCAGCAGATCCCACCCTGTTTACCCAGATGCTCTGGTCTTGGGCCTTGGTCTGCAGGGAACTGAGAAGAGCCTTGTTGTGAGGGACATTTGCCCTTGGTTTGGCTGGGGAAGCCACCTATGCTGGCAGCTGTTTATTTCATAGATCAAAGAACATCCTGTGTTTACATACTATATTATATTGCTGAGCCTCTCCCAGCTCCATCTTGCTGAAGAGCCCTAGATGCTCTCTTAGAACATTGAATTGAATAATTATTTGTTTTAAAGAAAAAAGAAAAGAAATAGAAAACACTAGTAACAGCAAAATATACAAAATAAAACTGCCACAAGATACAGGCACATCTGTTGTGAGAAAAAAATTGAAGGGGAGCCATGGGGTGGGGTTAAGAGTGTAAGCATTGCTATCAGAGCTCTGAGTTTGAAATCCAGTTTTGCTAGTGTGATATCAAGCAAGTTATTTTATTTCTATCAGTCTTTGTTTCCTCATCTGTAAAATGGAGACAACAGTATCTATTTCATGAGATTAAGGTAAAAAATAAAGATGCCTGATAAATGATAGGAGATGAATATTAAAGTAGCTATTGTCTAAAATTATTGTTATTGATGTTGGTTTGTTTTTGCTGTACCACAGAACTGTTTTGGTCATTGTTGTATGCCCTTTGATCAGTGCCTGACACCTATTGTGCACTCGATAAGTATGGATCGTTGTTTTTTTGTTTTTTTGTTTTTTCTTGCGTTATGCGGGCCTCTCACTGTTGTGGCCTCTCCCATTTGTGGAGCACAGGCTCCGGACGCGCAGGCTCAGTGGCCATGGCTCACGGGCCCAGCCGCTCCGCGGCATGTGGGATCTTCCCGAAACGGGGCACGAACCCGCGTCTCCTGCATCGGCAGGCGGACTCTCAAGCACTGCGCCACCAGGGAAGCCCTGGATCGTTGTTTTTAAGTTGTATAATATTTTTCCTTTTTCACAACTTGAATTTATTTAATTCCTTGGATTTTTAAGCTGAGTTATAATTTACATAAAGTATACACATCTCAACTGTATAGCTCGATGAATATTTACCTGTCTATACATCATGTAACAACCACTCAGACGAGGGTATAGAATATTTCTGTGAAGGTTTCCTCCTGCTTCTTTTCTATCAATATCTGCACTCCTACCCCTTCCCTCCCCCAAGGAAAACACTATTCTGATTTTATTATCGTTGATTAGAAAAAAAAAAATATTTGGAAGCTAAGCAACCACCTCTAAATAATCCATAAACTAAAGAAGAAATCATAAAGGAAATTAGAAAACACTTTTAGCTGAACAATAATGAAAACAATATATCAACATTTACATGATGTAGCTAAAGCAGTGTTTAGGAGAGAATTATAGCTTTAAATATTTATAATGGAAGATAGGAAAGGTTTAAAATCAATGATACAATCTTCTACCTTAAGAAGTTAAAAAAATACAATGGCAGTTAAACCCAAAGAAAAGAAAAAGATTGGAAAGAAAAAAAAAGAGAGGAAGGAAGGAAGGAAGAAAGGGAGGAAGGAAGGAAGGGAGGGATGGAGGGAGGGAGGGGGGAAGGAAATGAAAAATAAAGCCAAATAATAGAGTTCCAATTTAATTCCATGGTGATCAGAAATACAACCTGTATGATTGCAGTTCTTTAAAATGTGTTGAAATTTGCTTCGTGGCCTAGGATAATGGACTATTTGATGAATGTCCCGTGTCCTTCTAAAAAGAATGGATGCTGAGTTCTTCAAAGTCAGGTCTATATCCTTGCTGATTTTTTGGCTGTTCTATCAGTTATTAGGAGAGAAGTGTTAAAATCATTAACTTTGATTGTGGATTTAACTATTTTTCTTTTAGTTCTGTCAATTTTTATTAATGTATTTTGAATCAATGTTACTTCATACATACACATTTAGGATTGTTATATCTTCCTAATTAAACTATTTATTTATTTTTATATATATCTTTATTGGATTATAATTGCTTTACAATGTTGTGTTAGTTTCTGCTGTACAACAAAATGAATCAGCTATATGTACACCTATATTCCCTTCCTCATGAGCCTCCCTCCCACCCTCCCCATCCCACCCCACTAGGTCATCATAAAGCACCGAGCTGATCTCCCTGTGCTATACCGCAGCTTCCCACTAGCTATCTATTGACTTTTTTATTTTTATTTTTTTTTGCGGTACGCGGGCCTCTCACTGTTGTGGCCTCTCTCGATGCGGAGCACAGGCTCCGGACGCGCAGGCTCAGCGGCCATGGCTCACAGGCCCAGCCGCTCCGCGGCATGTGGGATCCTCCCAGACCGGGGCACGAACCCGTGTTCCCTGCATTGGCAGGCGGACTCTCAACCACTGCGCCACCAGGGAAGCCCTGACTTTTTTATTTTTATGAATCATTTATCTCTGCCAACACTCCCTCTCTTTGACACTACTTTTTCTAATATTAATATAGCCACACTGGCTTTCTTATGATTAGTGGCTGCATGGCGTATCTTTTACCATCCTCTTTCTTTTAATGTATCTGTCTTTACGTTTAAAGTGTAATCACTATCTCTTGTAATCAGTATTTTCACCCTGACACTATTTGCCTTTTTAATGGAGTCATATAGACCATTTCCAGTTAATGTGATTATTGAGATTGGTTGTGTTTAAATTTACCATCTTGCTATTTGTACCATCTGTGATTTGTTCCTTTTTTCCTCCTTTCCTGCCATATTAGTCTGCTCTGGCTGCCGTAACAAAATACCATAGACTGCTGGCTTAACCAACAGAAATTTCTTTTCTCGTGGTTCTGGAGGTTAGAAATCAAAGATCAAGGTTTCAGCTGATTCCGTTTCTGGTAAGGCTCTCTTTCTGACTGCTGACAGCTGTATTCTTACAGTGTTCTCACATGGCAGAGAGAGCTCTGGTGTCTCTTCCTCTTCTTGTAAGGGCACCAGCCCTGTTGAATTAGGACTCCACACTTATGACCTTATTTAACCTTTATCACTTCCTTGCAGGCCCTATCTGCAGTTACAGTCACATTGATAGAGCTTCAACATATGAATTTGAAGGGGACACAATTCAGTCTGTAGCACCTGCCCACCTTTGAATCATTCAAATATTTTCAGTATTCCATTTTAACTCTTCTATTAGAAGAGCAATGGTTTCTCTAATGTTACAGTACATATCATTTTACATATATATAATATTTAATAATACTTTGTTATTATTTTTGCTTTGAATAGTCAATAATCTTTTAGTGAAATAAAAGCATAGTTGATAATATTTATCCACATATTTAATGTATACAGTGCCCTGTATTCCTTCTTGGAGATTGAGGTTACCATGTGGGGTTATTTCCTTTTAGGAACATACATTTGCCTATTACCAGAGTAGGCGACTGCCACTTCTTATGAAAGCCTCCTCCAGTATTTGCTCACTGTAGAAGGTCTTAACTCTCTCTGGAATTTGTTCATTTAAATTTCTTTGTCTTCAAGTTCTCTTATGTTTTTAAGGACAAATATGAGTTTTTAATTTAACCAGGTATTTTTGTTTGTTTGTTTGTTTTTTGGATAGGAATGAAAGACTTCCTAAACCTTCTTTTCAGGCTGTTTCTTTCTTACACCTTCATGCTTCAACTTCATTCAGCCTGGAGAACATCCTTTAATATTTTCTGAAGTATATGTTTACTGGCAATAAATTCTCTCAGCTCTAGTTGTCTGGAAATGTCCTTATTTTTTTTTTTTTTTTTTTTTGTG
>NW_006796752.1:2550690-2584814 GCF_000442215.2 Lipotes vexillifer | reverse complement strand
CCTGCGTCCCCTGCATCGGCAGGCAGACTCTCAACCACTGCGCCACCAGGGAAGCCCACCTTCATTTTTTAAAATAGATTTTCAGTGAGTATAGAATTCTAAATGAATAGTTTTTTAGGTCAGTACTCTGAACAGGGACTTCCCTGGTTGCACAGTGGTTAAGAATCCGCCTGCCAGTGCAGGGGACACAGGTTCAAGCCCTGGTCCAGGAAGATCCCACATGCCATGGAGCAACTAAGCCTGTGTGCCACGACTACTGAGCCTCTGCTCTTGAGCCCGCGAGCCACAACTACTGAGCCTGCGTGCTGCAGCTACTGAAGCCCGCAAGCCTAGAGCCTATGCTCCACAACAAGAGAAGCCACCACGATGAGAAGCCTGCGCACCGCAACGAAGAGTAGCCCCTGCTCCCTGCAAGTAGAGAAAGCCCGCGCTCAGCAACAAAGACCCAACACAACCATAAATGAAAGAATGAATGAATGAATGAATAAATGAATAAATAAAACAAAAAAAAATACTCTGAACATATATCATTGGATTGTGGCTTCCATAGTTTGAAAATCAGTGATTATTTTTAATGTTACTATGAAGGTAATATATCTTTTTTCACTGGTTGCTTTTAAGAATTTTCTCCTTATCTTTAATTTTCAGCTACTTGGCTCTGATATGTCTAGGTGAGCTTTTCTTTACATTTATCCTGCTTGGTATTGGAAGAGCTGCTTGAATCTGTGAGATGATGTCTTTGACCAGATATGGAAATTTCTTCATTATTTTTTCAAGTATTGTTTCTATAACATACACTCTCTCCTCTCCTTCTGGGACTTCTGTTCATGTCCCACATCTCCTTTACATTCTTTTCTTTCCATTTTACCCCTGTGTTTCAGTTTGAATATTTTTAATTGATCTGTCTTATTTCAGTTATCCTGTCTTCTGCTGTGTTCAATCTATTAAGCAAATTGAATGAGTTCTTAATTTCAGACATTGATGTTTTGTAATTCTAGAAGGTTCATTTGATTCTTTATTATGGATTATAGTTCTCTGTTGAAATAATGCATCTTTAAAAAACTTAATTGAAGTATAGTTGATTTACAGTGTTGTGTTAGTTTCTGGTGTATAGCAAAGCAATTTGGTTATACGTATATATGCACTGGCAGTTAAAATACTGGTGACTCACCTTGATCTTTTTGAGGCCTGGTTTTCGTTTTTCTTTGGGCAAGTTTATTCCTGTTTTGTCCTTACTCCTGGAGTGTAGCCTTAATCCTGGGGAAACTCCTATGATATTTCATTTATCCTAGAGTATGGCCTTTATAGAGTTTCACCTGAATTCCCAGGGTGTTCATCAAAGTCTGCCTATTCTGGCTGGGCCCAAATACCAATTTTCTCTCCCCAGAGCTATGCAAGCTTCATAATTTCTCATCAGTTCTGACATGTGCAGTTGCTATTCTCTGCCAGACTCCTGGAGTCTCACCTAAAATCATAGGGCCCAGGAGTTGGCTAAGCATTAAAAGGGAATTTCCATGAAAACTTCTGGGGTTTCCTCTCTGAGGCTTCCCCTCTTGACAGCTATGCCCCTCAAATTCCGGCCACAGTTGTATCTTTAATCTCTGATCCCTGCCTCTTCCAACCAGTAGGACCACCCTTCCTTGCACTGTGGCCTGGAGTGGAAAATGTTTCCAGTGAGAGAACCTGGGTCAATGTGGAGCTGTGATAATGGGTTGGCCCAATAATGCTTACTTCAGATCAGCTATTTATGTTATCTTGCAGAATTTGCTTAGATCTTCTGCCTTATTTGCATACATATACTTTTTAGGGTAAAGCTCACCTTTTACCCAAATTAGAGAGTTACTGAAGGTTTACTATAGGCCAGCTACTTTTTGTGACCTTGATATCTTTTAATCTTCATGACAAGCACATAAGAAATCATCATAATAGTAGTACTTATACAGTGTTGTCAAGTGTCAGGCATTATTCTGAGCATCTTATACATCTATACGTACTCATTTAATCCTCACATCAACTCTACAGTACTCACATCAACTCGACAGGTACTATTATTGTTCCTACTTTACAAATGAGGAGTCTGAGAAACTATAGAGGTTAAGTAACTTCCCTTCCACGCAAGTACACAATATATAAGTTCATATTTATATAAATATTCATGTTTCAAACCTAGGTAGTCTGGCTTCAGAATTAGTGCTCTTAACCACTTCATTATTGGTGGTATTGTTCTCATCTTACAGATTAGGGAGCAGCGTTAGAGAGGTTAGGTGATGACCCCAATTCTCAGTGCTAGTAAGTGGCAGCAGTAGGATATGAACCAGGTTCCAAAGCCCTTGCTCTTTCTTCCCATAGTTTCTCCCAAAGAGAGAGAAGAAAAATGTTTTCCCTTTTAGGGCTTTAGTTTTAAAAAAATTTGTGAGAATTTGTGGGGACTTCAGAGGGGACCAAACAGCTTTTTTTTTTTTTTTTTTTCATGAAGTTGATATCTTCTTGTGCCTATGGTTTTCTGGCCATTTGTGACCAGGCACTGGAAGGGAGTTGTTTTCTCCATTGACGTGTGTTATTTCTGAACACCTCTGGGACTGACTCCTAGGGAAGGATGTTGATAGCTCCTTGAATGTCCGTCTTGGGAGTGGAAAGATGGCAGAGCTCAACTTCGAGGTCCTCTGCCTACACTGACGTGAGTCCTTGTGTTCATTGGGTGTTTCATACATTTGCCAGCGAGAAACAGAGCCCTTGAGAGGGTTTGAGACATGAAATATTTCTGTTTTGTGAAGGCTGCCAGGCTCAGATGAGGAGAGGAAGCTGGCTCCTTTATCAGGGAAGTCAGACCCGGTTATCCCCTCCTGCTGTGTAGGGTGTTTACACAGTGAGCCTGGAGTGACACGGAGACAGTGGAATTGTTCTGCTGAAGGAGCCCCACAGAACCCATGTGTTTCACTGTGTCTGATACTGACCACACCCTTTTTTGCAGTGTGGAGGCTGCCAGCATCGGATTCGTCATTGTTATCGACAGACGAAGGGACAAGTGGAGCTCCGTAAAAGCATCCTTGACACGAATAGCTGTAAATATTTATTTTTATGCTCTTATTATAAAGGTCATTTAAATTGTCTATTCAACTATTTCACATCAAAGTCATGGGGAAGTGGAAGTCATTTTATGCCAAATTTTGGGAAGGTCTTTGTAGCAGAGGCTGTTGTGTCATGTCCATATCCGCTCTGCCACCTGAAGGTCACTTACAGATGATTCCTGAGAATGTCAAAGGCTTCCTGAGTCTCTTTACCTTATTGACCTCTCTGGTCACTGGAGAGGAGTGGGTAGGGAGTGCTGGGAAGTTAATGCTCCAGCAGTGACCTGCAGCTACTGAGTTACGGGCGTTGGTGGATAAATACCCCAGCTTCTGCACCCCTCAGTGAGACAGTTCTGAGGTACGTTCTGTACAGAATTTTGGAGGGTCCCAGCCTTTTCTGCCTGCAGCAGTCCCCCCTCACTGATACACTGGCTCTCTAGCCATCACTGTCTCACCAGCGCCCCCATACTCCCTAACTCTTTTTCCCGGGATCACCTCCTCAGTAAACTCTTTAGACCCAAATTCTTATCTTAGGGTTTGCTTTGGGGATCACCTAATTTAAGGCAGTCTTCATTTTAGTTTTCAAATTATTTTTTCACAAATTAGAAAGACACTGGCAAAGCCAAACAAAGTGATACGATAGGTGCTTGCTTTTGGCATTAAATTGCAGAACCTTGGATAGTCCTCCTTTTCCATCTTATTAGTCTGATTTTTACCCCTATTTGTTGCCTTCCGGCAAGTACATGCATCCTTTCTCTTTAGGGACCTCAGACCAGGGAACTCAGCCACATGAGCAGGCAAAGACACCTCAGGGCCAGCCACACCAACATTTCCACCAAAGCATGCCTCCCTGGGGCAGTTGGGACTGGCTGAAGATGATGGGATATGGTAGGATGGTAATGTAGAGGCTGGGATGGAAGAGGGATGTTTGAAGCCTCAGTTATACCTACTTACAGAAGCAGTCACACATAGGGACATGGACATATACAGAGTCTCTCTCAGATCACTTTGGAGCCTCATCCAGATACACAAATAGTGTCTCAGCTCATTTGTCCCATCCAGACATAAAAAAATGCAAGGATCTTCTGTTTAGGAACTTGAATTTCAAAGATGAGGGAATGGAAGACTCCCTCCTCTTTGTGCATGGATTGTTTCGTCCCTTTGGTTTAGTTTTTTAATTTTTAAATTTATTTAATTAATTTATTTTTGGCTGTGCTGGGTCTTCCTAGCTGCATGCGGGCTTTCTCTAGTTGCAGTGAGCCGGGGCTACTCTTCATTATGGTGCGCAGGCTTCTCATTGTGGTGGCTTCTTCTGTCGCGGAGCACGGGCTCTAGGCGCATGGGCTTCAGTAGTTGTGGCACACGGGCTCAGTAGTTGTGGTGCATGGGCTTAGTTGCTCTGTGGCATGTGGGATCTTCCTGGAGCAGGGCTCAAACCCATCTCCCCTGCAATGGCAGGCAGATTCTTAACCACTGCGCCACCAGGGAATTCCCTACCATATTTATTTGAGGGATAACTACAACGATGGTTGATGCCCCGAGGATTTAGACAGTGCCCATGACCATTCCAGAGTTCTGGCCTCCAGAGAGTTCTGGTTTCCCAGGATTCATAGACAATACTTGAATCATCTAATACTTGAGACTAATGTGTACAAGAATTACACTGATCACCTTTATGTGTGAAAAATCCTATAGTGTGGGGATCTGAAAACCTGACTACCAGTCAGAATCTCTTCAGGTGCTTGTTAAAAATACAGATATCTGGACTTTATCCCAGTCCTAATGAATCAGAATATTGCAGGGTAAAGACCAAATTATTATGATTTTAAAAATGAGTTTATTTATTTATTTATTTTTGGCTGCATTGGGTCTTTGTTGCTACGCACGGGCTTTTTCTAGTTGTGGCGAGCGGGAGCTACTCTTTGTTGCGGTGCGTGGGCTTCTCATTGTGGTGTCTTCTCTTGTTGCAGAGCACGGGCTCTAGGCACGCAGGCTTCAGTAGTTGTGGCTCGTGGACTCTAGAGCGCAGGCTCAGTAGTTGTAGCTCATGGGCTTAGTTGCTCCACGACATGGGGGATCTTCCTGGACCAGGGCTCAAACCCGTGTCCCCTGCATTGGCAGGTGGATTCTTAACCACTGTGCCACCAGGGAAGTCCCAAGACCAGACTATATTTTAACAAGCACTTCAGCAGGTTGTTCTTGAGAACCACTGGAAGAATGGAAAGCCATGAGCGATGGGAGACTTGGATTCCCAATTTTGACACTAAGTTGTTACATGAATTTGTTATCTCATTTCTCAGAATCTTACCTCAAGATGAGAACAGTGCTTCCTGAAAGCAACTTAGCAATAAGATGAATTAAGAACCCTTAAAATACTAAATCTTTGGCTCAGCAATTTTTCTAGGAAGCTATGCTCTAAAATGTGGGTAAAGATTTCATTTTAGTGTTATTTATAATAGTAAAAATATGGAGGAGCCTAAATCACTAGTAATAAGGGATTGGTTAAATAGTACACCCATAAAAATATTTCCAAAGAATTTTTAATAACAGGAATAAAAGCTCATGGTATAATATTAAATTAAAAGGCAGGTTGCAAAATATTTCTACAGGTTGAGTTTAACTACACTAGATATTTAAGCAGAGAAAATAGCCTAGAAATAATTAAATTGAAATATTAAGAATGGTTATGAAATCATGGGTGGTTTTCTTATTCTAATGTATACTTTTATTAATTTCTCAATTTTTCTATGAAGTGTATAAATTGTTTTTTTAATCAGAAAATCTTTTTGTTTGTTTGGTTTGGTTTTGCTTTTAAGGAGGGGTTTAGATTATGTGACCAGTAAGAGCTCTTTCAGCTGTGAAATCCTGTGAAATATATTCTAATTCTTGGTATCCCTGGTGTCCACTTTAACTTTGTCATCTGTAATCTTGGGCAAGAGGAGACCAATGGATGTGACATTTGCCCTGACACTTTTTATGATCCTTCCAGGTAGCATTTCCAGGAATCTTGCAGCTCATATTCATTCTTCGTCCATCCTGCTTTATCCAGAGGACATTCACTGACATTGGCATTAAGTACTATCGAGATGAATTTAAAATGAAAGTGCCGGTAAGCATGACATTTCTTCTTGTCTGCATTTGTTTAGGGCATGCGCAGAAGATGGCATGTGAGCTTGTTTCCAAGGAAGGTAGGATTCCTCAGGCAGAGAGGGAGAGGAGGGCATTCTGGGCAGAGGGAACAGCACGTGTAAGGACATGGAAGCAGGAAGTACACTCTTAATGTGAGGTCCACGGGGAAGCCCCATTCTTGTTGGAAGTACATATAGGATCATATTTTAGAAGAAAAGGTAAGAAACATGGAATATGTCTTAAGTGTAAGGATAAAGATTCTGGATTTAATTCAGTAGGCAATGGGGATCCAGTGAAGGTTTTTGAGTTGGGGAGTGACTTGGGTAAAGGAGTACTGGAATTATATAAATCCAGTGGTGTTACATAGAAGGTGATGTCCAAGACTGTAGAAAGAGATTGAAAACGGAAGAGAAACTAATAGTATGAGTAAAGAAAAATCAGGATTTAAAATATGGGGGTGACAAATATAGGCAACTGTGAGTAAAAATTAAAACCAATGTTGTGATACATATAAAAGGAAAACAAATTAAAATGACTGGAGGAGCTTCAAGATGGCGGAAGACGAAGACGTGGAGATCACCTTCCTCCCCACAAATACATCAGAAATACATGTACATGTGGAACAACTCCTACAGAACACCTACTGAATGCTGGCAGAAGACGTCGGACCTCCCAAAAGGCAAGAAACTCCCCACGTACCTGGGTAGGGCAAAAGAAAAATGAAAAAACAGAGGCAAAAGAATAGGGACGGGACCTGCACCGGTGGGAGGGAGCTGTGAAGGAGGAAAGGTTTCCACACACTAGGAAGCCCCTTTGCAGGCGGAGTCTGAGTGGCAGAGTGGGGAAGCTTCTGAGCCACAGAGGAGAGCGCAGCAATAGGGGTGCGGAGGGCAAAGTGGAGAGATTCCCGCACAGAGGGTCGGTGCCTACCAGCACTCACCAGCCCAAGAGGCTTGTCTGCTCACTTGCCGGGACAGGCGGGGGCTGGGAGCTGAAGTTCGGGCTTCGGTCGGATCGCAGGGAGAGGACTGGTGGCATGAACACAGCCTGAAGGGGGCAAGTGCGCCACAGCTAGCAGGGAGGGAGTCCGGGAAAAGTCTGGAGCTGCCGAAGAGGCAAGAGACTTTCTTCCCTCTTTGTTTCCTGGTGCATGAAGAGAGGGGATTAAGAGCGCGCTTAAAGGAACTCCAGAGACAGGTGCGAGCTGCAGCTATCAGCGCGGACCCCAGAGACGGGCATGAGACATTAAGGCTGCTGCTGTGGGCACCAAGAAGGCTGTGTGCAAGCACAGGTCACTATCCACACCTCCCCTCCTGGGAGCCTGTGCAGCCCACCACTGCCAGGGTCCTGTGATCCAGGGACAACTTCCCCGGGAGAATACATGGTGTGCCTCAGGCTGTTGCAATGTCACAGTGGCCTCTGCTGCTGCAGGCTCTCCCCGAACTCTGTGCCCTCCCTCCTGCCGGCCTGAGTGAGCCAGAGCCCCCAAATCCGTGGCTCCTTTAACCCCGTCCTGTCTGAGCGAAGAACAGATGCCCTCAGGCCGACCCACACGCAAAGGCGGGGCCAAATCCAAAGCTGAACCCCAGGAGCTGTGCGAACAAAGAAGAGAACGGGAAATCTCTACCAGCAGCCTCAGGAGCAGCGGATTAAATATCCACATTCAACTTGATGTACGCTGCATCTGTGGAATACCTGAATAGACAACGAAGCATCCCAAAATTGAGGAGGTGGACTTCGGAAACAACAATATATATATATTTTTCCCTTTTTCTTTTGTTGTGAGTGTGTATGTGTATGCTTCTGTGTGTGATTTTGTATAGCTTTGCTTTAACCATTTGTCCTAGGGTTATGTCTGTCCGTTTTTCTTTTTTTTTTTAGTATAGTTTTTAGCGCTTGTTATCATTGGGGGGTTTGTTGTTTAGTTTGGTTGCTCTCTTCTTTCTTTCTTTTTCTTTATTACTTAAAAAAATTGTTTTTAATAATTATTTTTTATTTTAATAGCTTTATTTTATTTTATTTTCTCTTCTTTCTTTCTTTCTTTTTTCTTTTTCTCCCTTTTATTCTGAGCTGTGTGGATGACTTGGTGCTCCAGACAGGTGTCAGGGCCGTGCAGCTGAGGTGGGAGAGCCAAGTTCTCAGGACATTGGTCCACAAGAGACCTCCCAGCTCCACATAATATCAAACGGTGAAAATCTCCCAGAGATCTCCATCTCAACACCAAGCTCCAGTTCCACTCAATGACCAGCAAGCTCCAGTGCAGAACACCTTGTGCCAAACAACTAGGAAGACAGGAACACAACCCTACCCATTACCAGAGAGGCTGCCTAAAATCATAATAAGGCCACAGACACCCCAAAACACACCACCAGACGTGGACCTGCCCACCAGAAAGACAAGATCCAGCCCCATCCACCAGAACACAGGCACTAGTCCCCTCCACCAGGAAGCCTACACAACTCATGGAATCAACCTTAGCCACTGGGGGCAGAAAGCAAAAACAACGGGAACTACGAACCTGCAGCCTGTGAAAAGGAGACCCCAAACACGGTAAGTTAAGTAAAATGAGAAGACAGAGAAACACACAGCAGATGAAGGAGGAAGGTGAAAACCCACCAGACCTAACAAATGAAGAGGAAATAGGGAGTCTACCTGAAAAAGAATTCAGAATAATGATAGTAAAGATGATCCAAAATCTTGGAAATAGAATGGAGAAAATACAAGAAATGTTTAACAAGGACCTAGAAGAACTAAAGAGCAAACAAACAGTGATGAACAGCACAATGAATGAAATTAAAAATTCTCTAGAAGGGATCACTAGCAGAATAACTGAGGCAGAAAAACAGATAAGTGACCTGGAAGATAAAATAGTGGAAATTATTAAACTACTGCAGAGCAGAATAAAGAAAAAAAAAAAATGAAGAGAAGTGAGGATAGTCTCAAAGACCTCTGGGACGACATTAAATGCACCAACATCTGAATTATAGGGGTCCCAGAAGACAGATAAAGAAAGGGACTGAGAAAATATTTGAAGAGATTACAGTTGAAAACTTCCCTAATATGGGAAAGGAAATAGTTAATCAACTCCAGGAAGCACACAGAGTCCCGTATAGGATAAATTCAAGGAGAAACACGCCAAGACACATATCAATCAAACTATCAAAAATTAAATACAAAGAAAAAATATTAAAAGCAGCAAGGGAAAAACAACAAATTACATACAAGGGAATCCCCATAAGGTTAACAGCTGATCTTTCAGCAGAAATTCTGCAAGCCAGAAGGAAGTGGCAGGACATATTTAAAATGATGAAGGGGAAGAACCTACAACCAAGATTACTCTACCCAGCAAGGATCTCATTCAGATTTGACGGAGAAATTAAAATCTTTACAGACAAGCAAAAGCTAAGACAATTCAGCACCACCAAACCAGCTTTACAACAAATGCTAAAGGAACTTCTCTAGGGAGGAAACACAAGAGAAGGAAAAGACCTACAATGACAAACCCAAAACAATTAAGAAAATGGTAATAGGACTTACATATCGATAATTACCTTAAATGTAAATGGATTAAATGCTCCAACCAAAAGACATAGACTGGCTGAATGGATACAAAAACAAGACCCATATATATGCTGTCTACAAGAGACCCACTTCAGACCTAGGGACACATACAGACTGAAAGTGAGGGGACAGAAAAAGATGTTCTTTTTCCGGAAAATGGAAATCAAAAGAAAGCTGGCATAACAATTCTCATATCAGACAAAATAGACTTTAAAACAAAGACTGTTGGGCTTCCCTGGTGGTGCAGTGGTTGGGGGTACGCATGCCGATGCAGGGGACAAGGGTTCGTGCACTGGTCTGGGAGGATCCCACATACCGCGGAGAGGCTGGGCCTGTGAGCCATGGCTGCTGGGTCTGCGCGTCTGGAGTCTGTGCTCCGCGACGGGAGAGGCCACAGCAGTGAGAGGCCCGCATACAGCTAAAAGAAACAAAAAACAAAAAAACAAAGACTATTACAAGGGACAAAGAAGGACACTACATAATGATCAAGGGATCAATCCAAGAAGAAGATATAACAATTGTAAATATTTATGCACCGAACATAGGAGCACCTCAATACATAAGGCAAGCACTAACAGCCGTAAAAGGGAAAATCGACAGTAACACAATCATAGTAGGGGCCTTTAACACCCAACTTTCACCAATGGACAGATCATCCAAAATGAAAATAAATAAGGAAACACAAGCTTTAAATGCTACATTAAACAAGATGGACTTAATTGATATTTATAGACATTCCATCCAAAAACAAAAGAATACACTTTCTTTTCAAGTGCGCATGGAACATTCTCCAGGATAGATCATATCTTGGATCACAAATCAAGCCTTGGTAAATTTAAGAAAATTGAAATCATATCAAGTATCTTTTCCGACCACAAAGCTATGAGACTAGATATCAATTACAGGAAAAAATCTGTAAAAAATACAAACACATGGAGGCTAAACAATACACTACTTAATAACCAAGAGATAACTGAAGAAATCAGAGAGGAAATCAAAAAATACCTAGAGAGAAATAACAATGAAAACATGACAATCCAAAAACTATGGGATGCAGCAAAAGCAGTTCTGAGAAGGAAGTTCATAGCAATACAGTCCTACCTTAAGAAACAAGAAACATCTCAAATAAACAACCTAACCTTACACCTAAAGCAATTAGAGAAAGAAAAACAAAAAAAACCCCAAAGTTAGCAGAAGGAAAGAAATCGTAAAGATCAGATCAGAAATAAATGAAAAAGAAATGAAGAAAACGATAGCAAAGATCAATAAAACTAAAAGCTGGTTCTTTGAGAAGATAAACAAAATTGATAAACCATTAGCCAGACTCATCAAGAAAAAAAGGGAGAAGACTCAAATCAATAGAATTAGAAATGAAAAAGGAGAAGTAACAACTGACCCTGCAGAAATACAAAGAATAATGAGAGATTACTACAAGCAACTCTATGCCAATAAAATGGACAACCTGGAAGAAATGGACAAATTCTTAGAAGTGCACAACCTTCCGATACTGAACCAGGAAGAAGTAGAAAATATGAACAGACCAATCACAAGCACTGAAATTGAAACTGTGATTAAAAATCTTCCAATAAACAAAAGCCCAGGACCAGATGGCTTCACAGGTGAATTCTATCAAACATTTAGAGAAAAGCTAACACCTATCCTTCTCAAACTCTTCCAAAATATAGCAAAGGGAGGAACACTCCCAAACGCATTCTATGAGTCCACCATCACCCTGATACCAAAACCAGAGAAAGATATCACAAAGAAAGAAAACTACAGGCCAATATCACTGATGAACATAGATGCAGAAATCCATAACAACATACTGGCAAACAGAATCCAACAGCACATTAAAAGGATCATACACCATGATAAAGTGGGGTTTATCCCAGGAATGCAAGGATTCTTCAGTATGCACAAATCTATCAATGTGATACACCATATTGACAAACTGAAGGAGAAAAACCATATGATCATCTCAATAGATGCAGAGAAAGCTTTTTGACAAAATTCAACATCCATTTATGATAAAAACCCTCCAGAAACTAGTCATAGAGGGAACTTACCTCAGCATAATAAAGGCCATATATGACAAACCCACAGCCAACATCATCCTCAATGGTGAAAAACTGAAAGCATTTCCACTAAGATCAGGAAAAAGACAAGGTTGCCCACTCTCACCACTCTTATTCAACATAGTTTTGGAAGTTTTAGCCACAGCAATCAGAGCAGAAAAAGAAATAAAAGGAATCCAAATCAGAAAAGAAGAAGTAAAGCTGTCACTATTTGTAGATGACATGATACTCTACATAGAGAATCCTAAAGATGCTACCAGGAAACTACTAGAGTTAATCAATGAATTTGGTAAAGTAGCAGGATACAAAATTAATTCACAGAAATCTCTTGCATTCCTATACACTAATGATGGAAAATCTGAAAGTGAAATTAAGAGAACACTTCCATTTACCATTGCAACAAAAAGAATGAAATATCTAGGAGTAAACCTACCTAAGGAGACAAAAGACCTGTATGCAGAAAATTATAAGACACTGGTGAAAGACATTAAAGATGATACAAATAGTTGGAGAGATATACCATGTTCTTGGATTGGAAGAATCAACATTGTGAAAATGACTCTACTACCCAAAGCAATCTACAGATTCAATGCAATCCCTATCAAACTACCACTGGTATTTTTCACAGAACTAGAACAGAAAAATCTTACAATTTGTATGGAAACACAAAAGACCCCGAATAGACAAATCAATCTTGAGAAAGTAAAATAGCTGGAGGAATCAGGCTCCCTGACTTCAGAGTATACTACAAAGCTACAGTAATCAAGACAGTATGGTACTGGCACAAAAAAAGGAAGATAGATCAATGGAACAAGATAGAAAGCCCAGAGATAAACCCACACACACATGGTCACCTTATCTTTGATAAAGGAGGCAAGAATATACAGTGGAGAAAAGACAGCCTCTTCAATAAGTGGTGCTGGGAAAACTGGACAGGTACATGTAATAGAATGAAATTAGAACACTCCCTAACACCATACACAAAAATAAACTCAAAATGGATTAAAGACCTAAATGTAAGGCCAGACACTATTAAACTCTTAGAGGCAAGCATAGGCAGAACACTCCATGACATAAATCACAGCAAGATCTTTTTTGACCCACCTCCTAGAGAAATGGAAGTAAAAACAAAAATAAACAAATGGGACCTCATGAAACTTAAAAGCTTTTGCACAGCAAAAGAAACCATAAACAGGATGAAAAGACAACCCTCAGAATGGGAGAAAATACTTGGAAATGAAGCAACTGACAAAGGATTAATCTCCAAAATTTACAAGCAGCTCATGCAGCTCAATATCAGAAAAACAAGCAACCCATTCCAAAAATGGGCAGAAGACCTAAATAGACATTTCTGCAAAGAAGATATACAGATTGCCAACAAACACATGAAAGAATGCTCAACATCACTAATCATTAGAGAAATGCAAATCAAAACTACAATGAGATATCATCTCACACCGGTCAGAATGGCCATCATCAAAAAAATGTACAAAGAATAAGTGCTGGAGAGGGTGTGGAGGAAAGGGAACCCTCTTGACCTGTTGGTGGGAATGTAAATTGATGCAGCCACTATGGAGAATAGTATGGAGATGCCTTAAAATCTAAAAATAGAACTACCATATGACCCAGCAATCCCACTACTGGGCATATACCCTGAGAAAACCATAATTCAAAAAGAGTCATGTACCACAATGTTCATTGCAGCTTTATTTACAATAGCCAGGACATGGAAGCAACCTAAGTGTCCATCGACAGATGAATGGGTAAAGAAGATGTGGCACATATATACAATGAAATATTACTCAGCCATAAAAAGAAATGAAATTGAGTTATTTGTAGTGAGGTGGATGGACCTAGAGTCTGTCCTACAGAGTGAAGTAAGTCAGAAAGAGAAAAACAAATACCGTATGCTAACACATGTATATGGAATCAAAAAAAAAAGGTTATGAAGAACCTAGGGGCAAGATGGAATAAAGATACAAACCTACTAGAGAGTGGACTTGAGGACATGGGGAGGAGGAAGGGTAAGCTGGGACAAAGTGAGAGAGTGGCATGGACATATATACACTACCAAATGTAAAATAGATAGCTAGTGGGAAGCAGCCACATAGCACAGGGAGATCAGCTCGGTGCTTTGTGACAACGTAGAGGGGTGGGATAGGGAGGGTGGCCGGGAGGGAGATGCAAGAGGGAAGAGATATGGGGATATATTTATATGTATAACTGATTCACTTTGTTATAAAGCAGAAACTAACATACCATTGTAAAGCAATTATACTCCAATAAAGATGTTAAAAAAATTTTTTTTTACCTCTAACTTTGGCAGAGATATGAGGCAAACAAGCATTTGCATACTTTGTTGTTAGGAATGAAGTTGTTAATGACCAATATGAAAGACTGATTGACGGTATTTATCAAAAATTAAAATGTACATACTCTCTGACCTACCTATAAGAGTTATTCTGCAGGTACCTCATGCACATACACAAAGCTGCATATATAATTATATTCATTACAAAATTGTTTGTAATAGTAAATGATTGGGAAAAAAGTAATGCCCAACAACAGGGAGTTGGTTAAATAAATTATGGTCTACCCAGTCAGTTAAATATTATGCAACCATCAAAAGTGGTAAGGTGTGGTACAACCACGGTGGAAACAGTTGGCAATTTTTTACAAAGTTAAACATATACCTGCCCCATGACCCACCCAAGAGAAATGAAAACACATTTGCAATAACAGATGAATAGATAAATTGTGGCATATTTATGTAAAGGAATAATATTAAGCAATAAAGAAGGAGTGAAGTACTGAACATGCAACAACATGGATTTATCTCAAAAATATTCTCTTGAAAGAAAGAATCTAGACACTGAAGTGTATATATTCTGTGATGCTTTTAATATAAAGTTCAAGAAGAGGTAAAACTAAGCTATGGTGATAGACAATTAAAACAGTGGCTGCTGTTGGGGGTGGAGATAGTGGAGACCAGAAGGAGGCCTAGGAGAACTTTCTGAGGAAATGTTCTATATCTTGGTTAAAAAGTGTTACATGTGTGTATACATTTGTCAAAATGAATTGAACTGTACCCTTAAAATCTGTGCATTTTATTTATGTAAATTATATCTCAATTGAGAAATGAAAAACAGAAAAAAATTAAGGTAAATCTATAGTGATATAGAAAAGTTTCTAATATATTTTTGGTTTTTTTATTCGTTGAGTTGGAAATAATTTTCAACTCATAGAAAAATTTCAAGAATAAGAGTAAAGGGACTTGCCTGGTGGCGCAGTGGTTAAGAATCCACCTGCCAATGCAGGGGACACGGGTTCAAGCCCTGGTCCGGGAATATCCCACATGCCGTGGAGCAACTAAGCCCGTGTGCTATGACTACTGAGCCTGCACTGTAGAGCCTGTGAGCCACAACTAGTGAAGCCCGCGTGCCTAGAGCCCGTGCTCTGCAACAAGAGAAGCCACCGCAATGAGAAGCCTGTGCACCACAGCAAAGAGTAGCCCCTGCTCACCACAACTAGAGAAAGCCCGCGCGCAGCAATGAAGACCCAGTGCAGCCAAAAATTAAATAAATAAAATACATTTATTAAAAAAAAATTTTAGGAGGGAAAGACAGAGATGGATTCAGGTTTGTTTGTTTGTTTGTTTTTCCCCTTTCTCTTATGTTATAAAAATAAATTTTAAAATTCCCAAACTCCTTTCCATAAGTGAAGGAGAAAGGCATGGAACATTGAGCCTGACAAGGTTAACATAGTGATATGTAGAATCAAATCCCACTAAACTTAAGTTCCTTGAACGCAGGGCTTTTTGTGCTTACTTTTATCCCTCAGAGCCTGGCAGTTATTAGAAGTTCAATACAGATATGTTGAATGAGTCAGTCAATTTTGTTTTACCTGTAGACTTTGGGGGTCTAACTTACATTCTTTTCATTCAAAATTTATCACTTGACTAATACTATATAATAATAGAACAAAGCCTATATTCTCATGTCCTCTGACCAAGAATCTGTTCTAAGAATGTACATGTTGGATATGACATGGTAAAGTCAGTGCTGCCACAGGAAGAAATGAGGGGGAGGCTTTGCAGGAAGAAGTTTATTATACTCACAGGTCAAAATAATCAATGACTGAAGAAATATAAAGTCATCAGTTAAAGGCTACAAGGGGGGTGTGTTTCAGAGATGAGAGTGAGTAGGGGTATGATATTGTCCCTGCTACAGAGAGCTGGGACTGCTCCCTGGGCAGGACCACTGCAGTGGAGTAGAAAGGGACAGATTGGAGTATGTCATCCTCTAGATGTCTGGGCATTTGTTCATCAGCAGGCTTGTTAATTTATGAAAACCCACTCACAATCACCTCCAAACTTTCTCCACATGAGGTAAGTTGGGGGTATATCACCATCCCTCATAGAAGGGGCATCAGTGTAGTGAATCTTCTCAGTCCATACTCCTCAATAGGTCCTTGTGTTCTAATTTTATTTTGATATTCACCAGCCCACCTTTTATTTGAATTTTCATTGCAGATTTTTAGGTCTCAGTACAGCGTTTGCTTTTGGTGGCTGAAGGGTGTACTGTAGCCTGGGAGCTTTTGACAAAAATTTACCTAAAGCAAGACCTGACTTCTAGGCAGCTTAGAACTGAGCTCACTGATTCAAGTCACTGTTTTGTTGCAGGCTGTTCAACACTGCTATTCCTCACTCAAAGGGGGAAAATGGAAAGAGTTATTACTGGTTGAAGTAACCATCTTTGGATATAAATGCCTGATTAGGCAAAGTTGAGGTACTATTTAAACAACAGTAGGGACTTCTGTGGTGGTCCAGTGGTTGAGACTCTTCGCTTCCATGTCCCCTGTCCGTACAGGGGATATGGGTTCGGTCCCTGGGGGAACTAAGTTCCTGCATGCTGCATGGCGCAGCCAAAAAATAAAACAGATTTTTAAATTAAATAACAGTAGAATCTAGATGAGCTACTTAATTATCTGTGAGTAATATATTGGGTTTTTTCTGTTTTAGATCGTTATGTTAAACTCCGTTTCTGACCTTCATCACTACATCGACAAAAGCCAACTGACAGAGGACTTAGGGGGAACTTTGGAATATCACCACAGTCAGTGGATAAATCATCGAACTGTAAGTACCAATTTATGTGCCCTTTTCAGTGTCCCTCCTGGATTTCTAGAGACAGGAGACCTAAAGATCAACTGTTGGGCAGTCATTGCCCGTGACTGCCTAACATTGGGAAGGTTGGGTTTTCTAAGGAACAGGCTGGGGGAGAGACAAGGTGCAAGGATAAAAGCTAGGGCTTCTCTTGCTGATTACCTTCGTCTTGGCTCATTTTATGGTATGGGGGTTTTGGGGGACTTGATTTAGGGTGCACCTGGGGAGTTTGCAAAATACCCTGCTATACTTCAGAGAATTTAATTTACTTGATCTAGGATGGGTCTCAGGCATTAGTGGGTCACAAAACTCCCCAGATGATTCTAGTGTACAGACAGATTGAAACCCACCAAGTCAGAAGAAGCTGCATTTAAATGTTGCCACCATTGCTTCTTATCTGAGCTCAGGGGAGTTACTAAATCTCTCTGAGTTTGTTTTCTCCCCTGCAACTAACACAGTGGTTCTCAGCTTGGGGCAATTTTTCCCGCAGAAGACATTTGTTGATGTCTTCAGATAGATGTTTTTTATAGTCATAACTTGGGGAGAGGGGTGTTACTGACGCATCCTGGGTAGGAGCCAAGGATGCTGCTAAACATCATTTTTTTTTTTTTTTTTTTTTTTTTTTTGCGGTACGCGGGCCTCTCACCGCTGCGGCCTCTCCCGTCGCGGAGCACGGGCTCTGGATGCGCAGGCCCAGCGGCCACGGCCCATGGGCCCAGACGCTCCGCGGCACGCGGGATCCTCCCGGACTGGGGCATGAACCCGTGTCCCCTGCATCAGCAGGCGGACTCTCAAGCACTGTGCCACCAGGGAAGCCCTAATATGTTTCTTTTCTTTTTTTTTTTTTTTTTTTTGCAGTATGCGGGCTTCTCCCTGTTGTGGCCTCTTTCGTTGAGGAGCACAGGCTCCGGACGCGCAGGCTCAGCCGCCATGGCTCACGGGCCCAGCCGCGTCTGCGGCATGTGGGATCTTCCCGGACCGGGGCACGAACCCGTGTCCCCTGCATCGGCAGGCGGACTCTCAACCCCTGCGCCACCAGGGAAGCCCCTGCTAAACATCTTATAATGCACTAGACAGCCCCCCACAATAAAGAATTATCTGGACCAACATATCAGTAGTGACAATGGTAGGAAACCTTGGACTAACAAAAGCTACCTGAAGGTTTGATATGCAGAATAAGTGATATAATGTCTATGAAAGCATCTGAAATATAGTATTTTACTTTTTCCTACTTACTCATAGTGATGGTTATTATGCTAAACCAGAAGGGTCAGGAATATTAAGGAAAAAGTGAGATTGAAACTCAGCAAATAATGTTTGTCTATATAAAGTTGTCATTCCCCTTTCCCTGCTCTCCTAGCCCCATACCCTTGAGAAGATTAGGTTTTCTATACAAAATCAGAAGCTGCTTTCACCATCCTGAAAACACCTTGCAGTGTCAGCACACCTCTCTATCTAGTCACTTTGGAAACATGTTGTTCAACATTTACTGATGAGGACTTCCCTGGTGCCGCAGAGGTTAAGAATCCACCTGCCAATGCAGGGGACATGGGTTTGAGCCCTGGTTCGGGAAGATCCCACATGCTGTGGAGCAACTAAGCCCGTGCGCCACAACTAGTGAAGCCTGCGTGCTTAGAGCCCGTGCTCTGCAACAAGAGAAGCCACCGCAATGAGAAGCCCACACACCGCAACAAAGAGTACCCCCACTCTCTGCAACTAGAGAAAACATGCACACAGCAGTGAAGACCCAATGCAGCCAAAAATAAATAAATAAATAAATTTATTTAAAAAATATTTACTGATGAACAAACACCTCAACTACATTTGATTAAGTAGGAGAATTCACCCTGTTTTTGAGTGTAATGTTTTCTTTTTGGTTGTGTTTTTTTGGTTTTGTTTATAAAATTTATTTATTATTTTTGGCTGCATTGGGTCCTTGTTGCTGTGCGTGGGCAGAGATAGTTGCGGCGAACTGGGGCTACTCTTCCTTGCGGTGCATGGGCTTCTCTTGTTGCAGAGCATGGGCTCTAGGCGTGCGGACTTCAGTAGTTGTGGTTCGCGGGCTTTACAGAGTAAAGAGGTGATTTATCTAAGGTCATATGGTCAAGCAGTGGCAGAGCCAAGACTAAGGCCAAGCTTTTTTTTTTTTTGCGGTACACAGGCCTCTCACCATTGTGGCCTCTCCCGCTGCGGAGCAACAGGCTCCGGACGCACAGGCCCAGTGGCCACGGCCCACGGGCCCAGCCGCTCCGTGGCATGTGGGATCTTCCCGGACCGGGGCACGAACCTGCGTCCCCTGCATCGGCAGGTGGACTCCCAACCACTGTGCTGCCAGGGAAGCCCAGGCCAAGCTTTTTTGAATCACTCTATTAGGGGCAGGTCCTCTGCACAATTTCCAATTAGTGATTACTAATAATCACCAATTACTAATAATCACTAATCAGACACATGGAATCAAGTTATTTTGTTAATTGGACTCGCCACAGGAAGCCTTTGGCTTTCCCCTGTTTCTAGGGTGACATTTCCAGGCTTTACAGCTGATTCTCTTAGTTCTTACTGTTACATTTGTAAGGTACTCATCTGTGCCCAAGATCCTTTCAAATTTGCCATTCCTTTTGATCCTCAGAAAACTCCTGAAAAAATAGAACAACCACTGGTTGAATCCTGCCTTCTTTCTTTCCTTACTGTCCTAGTAATATGATCTTGGCCAATTTACTTGACCTGCTAGAGCTTCAGTTTCCTCTTCTGTAAAATGGAGATAAAATGCCTTCCACTCTAGATTATTGAGATGACAGACAAATGTATAGCACAAAGTACAATGCATGGCCTATTTCGTATACTCAGGAAATAGTTCTCCTGTCCTATTGAGAGAGCATATTGGTGAATGTTAATCCCTCCACACTGTTACGATTGTCTGAACTTCCAGGCCATTGAAAACTTTGCTCTGGCGTTGAAGAGCACTGCTCAGATGCTCCAGACTTTTGGGGCCTGCCTAGCCACAACAGAACTTCCCAGAAGCATGTCATCCTCTGAAGACCTTCTCATGTCCCACACAAGGCAGCAGGGCAAGTTGCAGGTGAGTGGTCAGTAATCTCTCAGAGGCCAGCCTATGTGCTGTCAGGTGGTCAGCTTCCTGGAGAGTGCTGGGAGCAGAATTAAAAGTTAGGCCCTCTTCTTCCCACTTCTCCAGTAACTTGGCAGCCACTAACCATCTTTAATCTTCTAGATAGGCAGTGTGTAAAGAGGAAAATCTCTTAATGACTGGGTAGTACATGTGAAATGTTTGCAGGTTGTGAGAAGCAGCCCCTTAAAAGGGAACTCATTCCAGCTTTGTGCTGGTGAGACAAGGTGTGTGAACATCCCTTCAAGGTCCACAGTCCTATGATCTTCTCAGGACAGAACAAGATACAATGGACTGAAATTGCAGGGAGGAAGGGAGGGAGAGATGGGAGTCGGCTTTTGGAGCATAAGCTTTCCTGAGGCTGTTGTGAAGTTTTGGGGCAGACTAGTAAGCTGATTTATTGCTTCACTCTCTCAGGGATGTGTCTTTTTATTTGGGGACCAATATGAGAAAGAGAACTATGAAAGGTGCTCTGAACTGGGTTTAAGGAGAGGCACCTACTGAAGGATTCATAAAAACATGTCAGAACCTGCTGGGAAGGCAGCTTGGCAGATTCTTTTAGGCCATGCAGTAAAGGGAAGTCTTCTCAGGGCTTACTGGCTGGGTGTCAGCCACTTTCTGTCTCCAGAAACAGACCAAGTCTATTGTTTCGCAGGAGACCAGAACTCAACAGGGCAGCAAATCAAGGATTGGAAGGTTGATACATCATAGCATTGCATGTATACTTGCTGTGTTGAGCTTAAGAAGAGCTGAACTCTTTTATCTGTGACCCAAAATTTGCAAAAACTTTGCTTTGCTAGGTGATTGATTTTTTATTTATTCAGCCTGTATCGACGACCTACCACCACATGCCAAGAAAACAAACAAACAAAATGCAAACTCAAGGAACTCATAGTTTAGTTAGGGGAGTCAGAGTCTAGTAGTTGAGGCAAATTAATTCTTCCATGTGTCAGGGAGCACTGTTTAATTCTATCTTTAAGGGTCTTGGTTAACAAAAGGAGTTCAAAATGTATTCTCAAAATTACTCTGAGTAACCAAAAGATCTGGTTTGAAACTGTAGAAGCCTGAAAGCATCCTGGAATTTTCCCTGGAAATGCCTCTGAGAAGCTTGACCATTTTCTTTGCCAAACGTATAGGCCAAGTTCACCTCCCATGTTTCTTGGAAGAGACAGCATGGGGTGTGGAAGGCTGGGTCAAGGGTGCCTCTATGAAGACCGCTAGAAAAGGGTTGGTGATCCACGCCCACAGGTCACAGACCACAGGAGCCTACAGAGCAGTCAGTTAGTATATAGGTGTGATGTTGAGCATCAGAGCTCCAGCCTGGGCTCATGAGCAAGTGTGTTCTGTGCCTCATTCCAAGAAGGGTTGGGAGAGGTTGCAGAGCAGAATCATCAAGATGACAATGTGGCCAGTCATGGAGGCCTCTGGGGAATAGGTGAAAACAAATTGGATTTTAGATGAGGACACATATCTGAGGGATGAAACCAGCCAGTCAGATCCTGCTGTATGTGCAGTGAGGCTTCCCAGGGAAGGCAGATGAGTGGGTGTTCTGTCATCTCTACATAGACCAAGAGTTCCACAAAGGGAAAGGGAAGGAAAGAACCAGTCTCCAAGATGGAGTAAGGTCATTTTCTGGTTCATGGTGGCCAGCTGTTCTTGGAATTAAAACACTATGTGTGTAAGTCAAATTTCACTTCTTTGTTTCATATCTTATAAATTAGAAGCAAAAATTCCAAAATCATTAAACTAGGTTTAGATTTTTCCTTTTTCCCATCCAAAAAAGCTTTAGAGAGAGAAAGAGTTTATATTACAAAAAAGGAATATTATTTAAACTTTTATGAATAACTTAGTTTTTGTGATTATTTTACATGTTTTTATTTGAGTATTTTCCTATCTTTTAAAACCAAAGTTTCTATAACTAGTTGAATAATTTTTTTTTATTTGGAAAGCATCTTTTCCAAGTGAAAAAATAGTGTAAGATTCATCCTCAGAACAGTGAACTTTTAAATCTATTTAAATATCTATACAAGTTACAGTGTACGATTTAAGGCTTCCTCCCAGCCCAGAGAGTTTTTGTCTGAACAGCACAGCATTAAGAGACTTGGTTTGATTTCTTGACTTCCTTTCTCTAGAGGATCTTTGAGAGCCCTTATTTTAGGTTCACATAAGCACATAGTTGCCTCTGCAATCAACCAGTCCCATACAGGATAAACCCTAGGAGAAACACACCAAGACATATTAATCAAACTAACAAAAAATTAAATTCAAAGAAAAAAATACTAAAAGTAGCAAAGGAAGAGCAAAAAATAACATACAAAGGAATCCCCATAAGGTTATCAGCTGATTTTTCAGCAGAAACTCTGCAGGCCAGAAGGGAGTGTCAGGATATACTTAAAGTGATGAAATAGAAAAACCCATAGCCAAGATTACTCTGCCCAGCAAGGATCCCATTCAGATTTGATGGAGAAATCAAAAGCTTTACAGACAAGCAAAAGCTAAGAGAATTCAGCACCACCAAACCAACTTTACAACAAATGCTAAAGGAACTTCTTTAGGCAGGAAACACAAGAGAAGAAAAAGACCCACAAAAGCAAACACAAAACAATTAAGAAAACGGTAATAGGAACATACATATCAATAATAACCTTGAATGTAAATGGATTAAATGCTCCAACCAAAAGTCACACACTGGCTGAATAGATACACAAGCAAGACCCATATATATGCTGTCTCTTGTAGAGACCCACTTCAGACCAAGGGACACATACAGACTGAAAGTGAAGGGATGGAAAAAGATACTCCATGCAAATGGAAATCAAAAGAAAGCTGCAGTAGCAATACTCGTATCAGATAAAATGGACTTTAAAAAAAAGACTGTTACAAGAGATAAGGACACAACATAATGATCAAGGGATCAATCCAAGAAGAAGATATAATAATTTAAAATATTTATGCACCCAACATAAGAGCACCTCAATACATAAGGCAAATATTTACCATCAAACAAGGGGAAATTGACAGTAACACAGTAATGGTAGGGGACTTTAACACCCCACTTACACCAATGGACAGATCATCCGAACAGAAAATAAATAAGGAAACACAAGCTTTAAATGACACAATAGATCAGATAGACTTAATTGACATTTATAGGACATTCCACCCAAAAGTGGCAGAACACACTTTGTTCTCAAGTGCCCATGGAACATCCTCACATCTTGGGTAACAAATCAAGCCTCAGAAAATTTAAGAAAATTGAAATCGTATCAAGCATCTTTTCTGACCACAACGCTATGAGATTAGAAATCAGTTACAGGAAAAAAACTGTAAAAAACACAAATACATGGAGGCAAAACAGTGCACTACTGAATAACCAAGAGATCACTGAAGAAATCAAAGAGGAAATAAAAAAATGCATAGAAACAAATGACAGTGGAAACATGATGACCCAAAACCTATGGGACTCAGCAAAAGCAGTTCTAAGAGGGAAGTTTACAGCAATAAAATCTCACCTCAAGAAACAAGAAAAATCTCAAATAAAGAACCTAATCCTACACTTAAAACAACTAGAGAAAGAAGAGCAAAGAAAACCCAAAGTCAGTAGAAGGAAAGAAATCATAAAGATCAGAGCAGAAATAAATGAAATAGAAACAAAGAAAACAATAGCAAAAATCAATAAAACTAAAAGTTGGTTCTTTGAGAACATAAATGAAATTGATAAACCTTTAGCCAGACTCATTGAGAAAAAAAGGGAGAGGACATAAATCAATAAAATTAGAAACGAAAAAGGAGAAATCACAACTGACAAAACAGGAATACAAAGTATTATAAAAGACTACTACAAACAACAATATGCCAATAGAATGGATAACCTTGAAGAAATGGACAAATTGTTGGAAAGGTACAATTTTCGACTGAACCAGGAAGAATTAGAAACTATAAACAAACCCATCATAAGTAATGAAATTGAAACTGTAATTAAAAATCTTCCACCAAACAAAAGTCCAGGACCAGGTGGCTTCACAGGCGAATTCTATCAAACATTCAGAGAAGAGCTAACACCTATCCTCAAACTCTTGCAAAAAATTGCAGAGGGAGGAACACTCCCAAATCTGTTCTACGAGGCCACCATCACCCTGATACCAAAACCAGACAAAGATATCACAAAAAAAGAAAATTACAGACCAATATCACTGATGAGCATAGATCCAAAAATCCTCACCAAAATACTATCAAGCAGAATCCAGCAACACATTAAAAGGATCATACACCATGATCAAGTGGGATTTATCCCAGGAATGCAAGGATTCTTCAGTATATGCAAATCAATCAATGTGATACACCATATTAACAAATTAAGGAATAAAAGCCATATGATCATCTCAATAGATGCAGAAAAAGCTTCTGACAAAATTCAACACCCATTTATGATAAAAACTCTCCAGAAAATGGGCATAGAGGGAACCTACCTCAACATAAGAAAGGCCATATATGACAAACCCACAGCAAACATCATTCTCAGTGGTGAAAAACTGAAAGTATTTCCACTAAGATCAAGAACAAGACAAGGATGTCCACTCTTGCCACTCTTATTCAACATAGTTTTGGAAATCCTAGCCATGGCAATCAGAAGAAAAAGAAATAAAAGGAATACAAGTTGGAAAAAAAGAAGTAAAACTGTCACCATTTGCAGGTGACATGGGACTATACATAGAAGATCCTAAAGATGTCACCAGAAAACTACTGGAACTAATCAATAAATTTGGTAAGGTTGCAGGATACAAAATTTTTTTTTTTTTTTAACATCTTTATTGGGGTATAATTGCTTTACAATGGTGTGTTAGTTTCTGCTTTATAACAGAGTGAGTCAGTTATACATATATATATGTTCCCATATCTCTTCCCTCTTTGTCTCCCTCCCTCCCACCCTCCCTATCCCACCCCTCCAGACAGCCACAAAGAACCGAGCCGGTTTCCCTGTGCCATGCGGCTGCTTCCCACTGGCTATCTACCTTACGTTTGTTAGTATATATATGTCCATGTCTCTCTCTCGCCCTAACACACCTCACCCTTCCCCCTCCCCATATCCTCAAGTCTGTTCTCCAGTAGGTCTCTGTCTTTATTCCTGTTTTACCCCTAGGTTCTTCATAACATTTTTTTTTCTTAAATTCCATATATATGTGTTAGCATACGGTATTTGTCCTTCTCTTTCTGACTTACTTCACTCCGTATGACAGACTCTAGATCTATCCACCTCATTACAAATAGCAGATAAACCATTAGCCAGACTCATCAAGAAAAAAAGGGAGAAGACTCAAATCAATAGAATTAGAAATGAAAAAGGAGAAGTAACAACTGACACTGCAGAAATAAAAAAAATCATGAGGGATTACTACAAGCAACTCTATGCCAATAAAATGGACAATCTGGAAGAAATGGACAAATTCTTAGAAATGCACAAACTGCCAAGACTGAATCAGGAAGAAATAGAAAATATGAACAGACCAATCACAAGCACTGAAATTGAAACTGTGATTAAAAATCTTCCAACAAACAAAAGCCCAGGACCAGATGGCTTCACAGGCGAATTCTATCAAACATTTAGAGAAGAGCTAACACCTATCCTTCTCAAACTCTTCCAAAATATAGCAGAGGGAGGAACACTCCCAAACTCATTCTACGAGGCCACCATCACCTTGATACCAAAACCAGACAAGGATGTCACAAAGAAAGAAAACTACAGGCCAATATCACTGATGAACATAGATGCAAAAATCCTCAACAAAATACTAGCAAACAGAATCCAACAGCACATTAAAAGGATCATACACCATGATCAAGTGGGGTTTATTCCAGGAATGCAAGGATTCTTCAATATACGCAAATCTATCAATGTGATAAACCATATTAACAAATTGAAGGAGAAAAACCATATGATCATCTCAATAGATGCAGAGAAAGCTTTTGACAAAATTCAACACCCATTTATGATAAAAACCCTGCAGAAAGTAGGTGTAGAGGGAACTTTCCTCAATATAATAAAGGCCGTATATGACAAGCCCACAGCCAACATCATCCTCAATGGCGAAAAACTGAAAGCATTTCCACTAAGGTCAGGAACAAGACAAGGTTGCCCACTCTCACCACTCTTATTCAACATAGTTTTGGAAGTTTTAATCCTTTGCATTCCTGGAATAAACCCCACTTGATCATGGTGTATGATCCTTTTAATGTGCTGTTGGATTCTGTTTGCTAGTATTTTGTTGAGGATTTTTGCATCTATGTTCATCAGTGATATTGGCCTGTAGTTTTCTTTCTTTGTGACATCCTTGTCTGGTTTATACAAAATTAATGCACAGAAATCTCTGGCATTCCTATACAGTAACAATGAAAAATCAGAAAGAGAAATTAAGGAAACACTCCCATTTACCATTGCAACAAAAAGAATAAAATACCTAGGAATATACTAACCTAAGGAGGCAAAAGACCTGTACTCAGAAAACTATAAAACGCTGATGAAAGAAATCAAAGATGACATAAACAGATGGAGAAATATACCATGTTCTTGGATTGGAAGAATCAATGTTGTGAAAATGACTCTACTGCCCAAAGCAATCTACAGATTCAATGCAATCCCTATCAAACTACCACTGGCATTTTTCACAGAACTAGAACAAAAAATTTCACAATTTGTATGGAAACACAAAAGACCCCGAATAGCCAAAGCAATCTTGAGAACAAAAAATGGAGCTGGAGGAATCAGGCTGCCTGACTTCAGACTATACTACAAAGCTACAGTAATCAAGACAGTATGGTACTGGCACAAAAACAGAAAGATAGATCAATGGAATAGGATAGAAAGCCCAGAGATAAACCCATGCACATATGGTCACCTTATCTTTGATAAAGGTGGCAGGAATATACAGTGGAGAAAGGACAGCCTCTTCAATAAGTGGTGCTGGGAAAACTGGACAGGTACATGTAAAAGTATGAGATTAGATCACTCCCTAACACCATACACAAAAATAAGCTCAAAATGGATTAAAGACCTAAATGTAAGGCCAGAAACTATCAAACTCTTAGAGGAAAACATAGGCAGAACACTCTATGACATAAATCACAGCAAGATCCTTCTTGACCCATCTCCTAGAGTAATGGAGATAAAAACAAAAATAAACAAATGGGACCTAATGAAACTTCAAAGCTTTTGCACAGCAAAGGAAACCATAAACAAGACCAAAAGACAGCCCTCAGAATGGGAGAAAATATTTGCAAATGAATCAACTGACAAAGGATTAATCTCTAAAATTTACAGGCAGCTCATGCAGCTCAATAACAAAAAAATAAACAACCCAATCCAAAAATGGGCAGAAGACCTAAATAGACATTTCTCCAAAGAAGATATACAGACTGCCAACAAACACATGAAAGAATGCTCAACATCATTAATCATTAGAGAAATGCAAATCAAAACTACAATGAGATATCATCTCACACCAGTCAGAATGGCCATCATCAAAAAATCTAGAAACAATAAATGCTGGAGAGGGTGTGGAGAAAAGGGAACACTCTTGCACTGCTGGTGGGAATGTGAATTGGTACAGCCACTATGGAGAACAGTATGGAGGTTCCATAAAAAACTACAAATAGAACTACCATATGACCCAGCAATCCCACTACTGGGCATATACCCTGAGAAAACCATAATTCCAAAAGAGTCATGTACCACAATGTTCATTGCAACTCTATTTGCAGTAGCCCAGAGATGGAAACAACCTAAGTGCCCGCCGTCGGATGAATGGATAAAGAAGATATGGCACATATGTACAATGGAATATTACTCAGCCATAAAAAGAAACGAAATTGAGCTATTTGTAATGAGGTGGATAGACCCAGAGTCTGTCCTACAGAGTGAAGTAAGTCAGAAAGAGAAAGACAAATACCGTATGCTAACACATATATATGGAATTTAAGGAAAAAAAATGTCATGAAGAACCTAGGGGTAAGTCAGGAATAAAGACACAGACCTACTAGAAAATGGACTTGAGGATATGGGGAGGGGGAAGGGTAAGCTAGGACAAAGTGAGAGAGAGGCATGGACATATATACACTACCAAATGTAAAATAGATAGCTAGTGGGAAGCAGCCGCATAGCACAGGGCGATCAGCTCGGTGCTTTGTGACCGCCTGGAGGGGTGGGATAGGGAGGGTGGGAGGGAGGGAGATGCAAGAGGGAAGAGATATGGGAACATATGTATATGTATAACTGATTCACTTTGTTATAAAGCAGAAACTAACACACCATTGTAAAGCAATTATACTCCAATAAAGATGTAAAAAAAAAAAAAAGCTATGCTCACCCCTCAGGGAACACACATAATTCCTGTTAAAGTTAATAAGAGTCAAGTGCACATCAACAGACAGAAGAGACGCAAGCAGGGAAACCAAGTATCTGGTAATAGGCTTTGAGCCTGAATTCTGGGCCCCCCCTTTGCACAGGTAGTAGGTATCCTGGTTGACATTTACATTAAAAATTTAGTGTCTACCCTCTTTGATATTCTGCAGCCTCAGGCTCCGCAGGTGACAGTCCAATTATAGAGCTGGAACAGCAAAAAGGACACGGGATTTAAGGGGAAAAAATATTAAAAGGGGGAAGAATTAAGAATATGGATTTACAAAGAATTTGTATTTACAGTCGTGTCCCACACATTTACCCATCCTACTGTGAACGTAGGTGGTATCCTGACAGCAACAATGTCATAACAGCTAGAAATTGAAGATTAAATTTGCACAGTGCCCGATAGTGTCCCTGCTGTGGGCCTGAGGGAAGGGAGAAAAAGATGAAGGGGAATCAGCTGCTCCCAACCTAGCAAGACGGCTGTGGAGGGAATTCAAATTCCACAGGACAAGGGCTGTGGAAGCACAGAGCTGAGCAAGTAACTCTGCCCGAGGGAAGGTTGAAGGTTTCAGAGGAAGGGAGGTGGGAGGGGTCAGGACAGGGGGAGATGAAGGAAGGGCATCTGGCAGAGAGCTGTCTCTGCCAAGGCATGGGGGACCCCAGCAAGTTCTCTGCAGCACCTGGGGTGCTGGGTGCCTGGTTGGGGGCGGGACTGCAGACCGCAGAGGGCCCTGCAGACACGCTCTCCTGGGAACTGGATCGATCGGATCCTGGAGCAACGAGGAGCAATCAGGTCTGCACAACAAGGAGTTCTGCATTGTAGAAAAAGCACTAGGACATAGGGGCTGGAGGGTGGGGACACTGGGGGAGAGGCCTGCTAGAAAACTCCCACAAAGAACTTTCTAGGTCAATAGAATTAGGGCTCGTGACCAAGACAGGGACACTGGGGAGTTTAAAGCATGGGCAGTAAATGCAAATGCCAATAGGGACCCAACGGTCATATAAATGAGTATAACAGGCCCAACATAACAGACTCAGCACAAACTCCGCCCCCCCAAAAAAAAGAAAAAGCTTTTTAAAAAAATTTTGCTTAAAAAAAAAATTAACAAGGTATTTTCATAGGCCCTAGCAATAATTTTATAGTTTTAAGAGTTTTAAAAGACCCTTTGTTCAAACTCTACTTGCAGTAACTCTACATAAGTTAGAAAGAGACAGAGAGGTCTCGTTTTTGCACAGGCAGACAGAATTGGAATTCTTATGAATACCAATAGTTATTTCAATAGATACAAAATACCACAGGGTATTTTGATGTTAATACCCTAATAATCAGTGTTTTTATCTAGTTTTATATCACAGGGAGATCTCTCTCAGCAGTTACTGAGGAAAGAGGATGTCTCATCTCTTTCAAGGACTTTTTTCTCTAAATTGTGAAGATTTGCATTTTAAAGGCCAGATTCTGGAATTCATTAGTCAACATTATAGACAACACAAGATAGTAGAGCTAACTTTTAATGGCAGATAGAGGGTAAGTATTAAAAGTGGAATAAGGAGTATAAAGCATTCATGTATTCTCTAGGCTCTGACTGATTGTTTTACTTCCCACCTTACCTCCACACCGAGCCCATGACACAACCGAGCACAGGGCCTGGCATGTAAAAATAGTTCTTTATAGTAAATACATTTTAAATGAACGAATATGTGTCTACATTCATGCTTATTACCCTTGTCACAGAAAAGAATTCCTCCCAGAAAATTTAAATTCTTTTGACACTGAACAGTCCCCAGTGCCTTGCTTAGTAGGTCTTCTCCTGACCAACTGCTTGTTTCCATAATGATGGAACCATAATGTTGAGTACACACTTGGACAGCCCTACCAGTTATTAAAAGAATTAAAGATTTATATCCCTTGAGAGCTTCATTCTATCTCCCTGGCCCATTTCCTAGGACCCGCAAGACCTCCTCATGTTCTGGCAACCCTTTAAAGGGTTAACTAAAGGGTTAACACTAAAGGGTTAACACCTGGACCACTAAAGGGTTAACACCTGGACCACAGTTGGCCTCAGGACTGTTTCAGCATTTCACAAACTCCATTTTGGGGTTGGGCAACTTACCTTTATGCTGTCCAAGTACCATAGTTACTTATTCTTTCCCTCCGTGTTTATGGCAGATTTTGGTAACCCTACCGAAGCTGACCATGTGGTCTGGTCCCCAGGTGTAACCAGGTTACAATTTTTCCTTGTATTTTTTAAAATTTATTTTTGGCCGTGCTGTGCAGCATGCAGTATCTTAGTTCCCCAGCCAGGGATCGAACCTGTGCCCCCTGCATTGGGAGCACAGAGTCTTAACCAGTGAATCACCAGGGAAGTCCTTTTCCTTGTATTTTTAACCATGTAAAGGAAATACACAGTGTATGACATGACTTACTAAGATTCATCTTTTCACTCTCATATACTTTCCTCACATTCTGCAGCTTTTTGGCTTTTTGTATCTCTCTTCCAAGTTTCCCCTTCCAATGTCTCCTTCTTGCCCTAGCAATATGCTCCTTCTTGTTTGGTCCCTCCATCTTTCCTCCCAATTCTGTATCGCACATCCTGTATGTGTGTGAGTGTGTGTATAAATATGTATAAATAAGATAATGGCTAATGCCACAATACTGCTGGAATGCCGGAAGCTTAGAAGCAGTTAAGAAACTGAGTAGAAAAGCCAAGACCCTTTTTCATGGGGAGGAGAGAAGGGAAAACCTAAGAGCACTTACTAATGAGTGCTTTTTTCTCCCCCACCATATCTTTTTTGTCTTTATCCATCTGCAGTGTAATTTCTTTTAGACCATTTTTAATTCATCCAACCTACAAATATTTAACGAGCACTGATGAGATAAGAAATGAGGGCTGATACCTGAGAGTGGAGAAGGGATATGTCCAGTTACCAGGCAGGAATACCAGTCAAGTGGCTGACTTGGGGCATTACCTGGAGAGGACAGAGCCACAAGGGCTGTCCAAAGAATTTTGATCAGAGGAGTCAAATCTATCGTCAGCCAGATCTTGGGACAAGTTTGAGGCTGGGTATAGGTAATGGAAGCCTTCAAAGGGGTGAATACTGGAGTGGGATGGGAGACGAGGAACAAAGGCATAAGGTTGAGAGGGCCTGGATTTCTGTGTGACTGGAGTGGAGAGTATAAAACTCCTCCCACAGGGAATGAGTTCTGCATCAGTGAGGCTGGAGATGGCTGGGCCTGGAGGAAGAGATTTAGTGTTCATGTGCATCGAGGAGATTGTTTTGTAACTATTCTTACCTTCAGGGCATACCAAACGAGCATCCTGAGTGACCCAGGAACAAAACCCAAAACTCTCAGCAGCAAAATTCTAGGCCAGGCTCCACCCCTTTTGGCTACCCTTATGCTTAATGCTCAGGGCATTGAGAGACCACCTGTATTATGTGAGTAGAGGACTAGAGCCACTGGATTTGGAAAGAGATAGGCTGACATCTTCCCCAGTTGCAATGCCTTAAGTCCCTATGTAAAAAGAGGAGAATAGAATTGCCTTGGAAATATGAATCTTTCCCTGTCAAACTGAAATTGCTACCCATCTCTGCTGAACTTTGATAACTGAACAAGGCCACACTCTGGGGGCAGGACTGGCAGGTGTTTATTGATGAGACCAGATGAAGTTCTTTTTTATGGTCAACTAGCAATGATTACATTATTATTGCATGGCATTTTCCAGCGCTTAACACTTGATATCTGTCATTTTCTTGTTTCTGGTCACTATCTTGGATTAAAACCAGATTTTATTAACTAATTGTTTTTAATTTACAACAACTTGAGATTAATTTACACACAAATACTTAACAGTTGTTGCTTTTGGAATGGGAAAGTGAATGGGCTGTGGACACAGACTTGATGTTTTTAATATGTACCCTTTTGTATATTTTGAATTTTGTATTGTGTATGTATTACCTATTTAGGAATAAGTTAATCAATTTAAAAAGCTATAGCTTGACTTCTTTAGCATTTAATTTGCTATATAATAAAAATATACCGAGCTACCGTTTTCCTCACCTCAAATCTACCTAGAATTTGCTTTTAATTCCTTCTAAGAGAGACTGTATTTTCCTTTCTCTAGGATGAGCTAAAATTACTTGGAAAGCAAGGGACCACATTGCTGTCATGTATTCAAGAACAAGCAACCAAAAGTCCCACCAGCAAACTCAGTCTCAATGAAACTGAGAATGTAGCTACCGTGGAAAGGTGAGCGAGAGGGGTGGAATCTGCTTTTTCAGGAGAGAATACATAGAACCAGATGATCTGAAACAACCAAGAACAGATTGGAACAGCTGCTTATGGGTCTTGGTGGGGTCACGAAAGAAGAATATTTGAGACAACGAAGGAAAAACCATGGTATCCTTCTGGCATCCATCTATAGAGATCTTTTTATGAGAATGCCATTCCCTCTTCCTATGATCTGCTTTCATCCCAGGATGTCAAGGAAGATGGTAGTATTTACTGAGCTTCATTGCCAAATAACAGTTTGGTTGGGTGCTGTGCTTTGCACACCTGTCTTCTTAGGTGGGAAGAAATAGAAAGGTAAGGTTACCTGGGGTACATTTTAAAGCATAGCAGCTGCATCTGAAGTGAAGTTTCTGCCTAGTCCTGAGGGTGTCCTGATTAAAAAATGGGAAATGTGGAAACCAGCTAAACTAGGAGAAAGTCATAGGTGACACAGACTTCATAATAAGGAGATTATCACAATTAGTAACACTGACTAAAAACACAGGTGTTATCTCCATGAGCCTTTGGAAATGAATGCTGACTGCATGTCCTTTCTTGTTCTTTCTTGACAGGTTATTAGTTCAGTTGAATGAAACAGAAAAAGCCTTTAGTCAATTCTGGTCTGAGCATCACCTGAAGCTTAATCAATGCCTACAACTGCAGCACTTTGAACACAATTTTTGTGAGGTATTATTTTCTTGTTTAATAAAACTTCTGTTATGTTTCAGTGACCTCTGGTTCTCTCTTCTCCCTTGAACTCTGGGCATCAGGCTTCCCTCCCCTCCCCAATCCAGTCCCCTCCTTATATCTTTGATTCCTCTTCTCACCTTTTCAGTGGGTTAGCAATGTACTAGAATCCCATTTTCCTGTTGGCATACATGGTATTTCAGTGATGGTTTACCTTCCTTTTTGATTCAGTGAAGCTTTAATATTCCATCCACATGTGTCTCAGCACCCTCAGCTTAATCTGAAAGCTGATGAGCTGTAGAAAAAAAAAAATCTATATAGATACACATATGTCCTGAATTCTTTTTGGATTTTCAAGTTGTCTAGAGTATAACAAACCTATACCTCCACATGGGTGTCCATTGGCTTATGTCTGGGCTTTTCTAATGTGTCTTGTAGGTTAAGCTTGCCCTGGACAACGTGTTGGCAGAGCAAGCGGAGTTTACAGACATCGGAGACAGTGTGATGCGTGTGGAGCAACTTCTTAAGGAATACAAAAAACTGGAAGGAAAAGGCCAGGTTTGTTTTTTTGCCATTTTTGTGGACCAGGAAGAGGGTCACTGTGGATGGTGACAGATCATGGCCACTCATTATTGCTAGAAGGTTGCCAAAAGA
>NW_006796752.1:2520783-2550674 GCF_000442215.2 Lipotes vexillifer | reverse complement strand
TGCCAAAAGACACAGGAATGCCCAAATCCTGCCTTTTCAGTGATCTGACCGCTCACCCCAGGTCTCCAGGGAGATATGCACATTAACAACTATGAGGAATGATGAGGGCAGTGAGAGTTCTGTTAAGGCTGCCAGAGCACCCAGTTGAGGCTGGAGGCTTCGGTGGGGTGAGAGTTCCAGGTGGCCCTGCCCATTCATGAGGTGACAGAATAGTGGGGGAAAAACAGGAAGTAAGGTCACACTGGGTATGTTACCCACTGGGCCAGAGGTTGGGGCAGGAGTTGGTGGTAAGGAGGGGAAACTTTTAAAGGGCAAACCAGAGAAAAATAACTAGTTTTATAATAGGCAAGATGGGGAAAAGGGGGAAATTGGTCCACATTAGTTCTGTTGCTACAGAGAGTTGGCAAAGCTTTCTGCTTTCTCATGCTCAAAGAGTTGTAAATATCAAACTTGTAAAGGAACTTGAAAGGAATATATGTTTCAGATTCTCATACCAGAGTTAAACAGTTTACCAGATCTGAACACAAATCAGCACTTAGGAGTGAGTCTATCTTAAGTCCTTACAAATTTGGCTTATTATGAATTTAAGAAAGCCCAGTCATCTTTCCAGAGAAGTTCCTTTCTGCTTTCCTTTAATTGGGTTCTCTATATTTTTGTCTCTTGGGAACTAAGTCTTCTATGGTTACCACTTCCTTTCTGAGCGAATCTAGAGGTGTCTTTCCTCTAGATTATGGTAGATGGTAATTTTGTAGTACTAGAAATTTGCTTCTCAACGTGTGATCCTCTGGCCAGAAGCCGTCACCTGAGTGAGAACTTATTAGAAATATGGGGAAATCTCAGGCCCCACCTCAGAATCAGAATCTGCATTTTAATAAGATCCCCAGGCATTTGACACACACATTAAGTTAGGCTTTTGACATTCACATTATTGTTAGAGACATACTTCCCCAGAGAATAGTAACAAACGTAAACTAAGGCCACTCTGGCTTTAAGAGCTGTCAGTTATGAATTCTGAGCTGGAGGTGCTTTTGCACATGCGTGAACACATAGACCCACCTGTGTACCCAGACTCTCACTCAGCAATCCCATTCTTCCCTGGTGAGCACTCCTCTTATTGATGATTGTTGACAACTAAATGCTTTAGCTTTAGTGCTAAAGGCATGAGTCATCAGAAATGTTTATTAAACAATGAAAAAAACTGAATTTCATGTATCTGATAATTACATGTCTCAGAGGCTCCAAGATAGTCCCAGTTCTGTGCAATTTTAGTTTTTTTCAAGTGAACTCCTTATTAAATGTAGATGCTGTGTATTTTCATTTACATACATTCATATTTTAGGAAAAATGCCTCATCAAGCCCAGTACCTTTATTTTTGGTTTAAAAAATATGGTGTCATATATATATATCTCACCAAGGTAGCTACTGACCTACCAGGAAGGTATATCACCAAGGTAGCTACTGACCTACCAGGAAGGTATATCACGAAGGTAGCTACTGACCTACCAGGAAGGTACTCATTCATCACCAGGTATTCCTTGTCCTAGATTCTGTGGCTATAGTGGCAAACCAGACAGTCAAGACCCTGCTTTCATGGGGGTTACATTTCTACTGGGGAGAGACAGACAAGTGAAAAGTAATCAAATAAATAATCATATCAGATAGTGACAAGTGGGATGAAGAAAATAACAGGACATGATAGAAAGTGACTGGGGGGGTTGCTACTTTAGTAGTCAGGAAAGGCCTCTCAGACCTTTGATCTGAGATCTGTATAGCCATGCAAAGATTTAGGGAATAGCAGTCAAGGCAGAGGAGCTGCAAGTACAAAGGTCTTGAGGTGGGAACGAGGCTAGAGGCCCAAGGAATGTGGCTGGAACATAATGAAACAGGAGAACACAGGTGAGAGCAATGGTGGTGAGGACTGGATTTTATTCTCAGTGGAACGGGAAGCCATTGGATGGTGCTCTGGGTCGGGTTTTAAATACTGGGGGTGGATCTGCACGACTGCATTCACATCCTCTCTTCTGCCCACCTCCGTGGACTTGTGATCTTTGGTACATACTTTAAAAATCACTGACCGGAGGTAGGGGCAAAACCTATGGTCATGGGGCATCTTTCACGGGCAACATTCCTGAACAGCTGGGCTAACCTACAACCCAGAGCCCAGGAAGATTGGTTTTACCCATCCTGTGCCTTGCTTACCCTGTTTTTTACTTATTTGCTAAAGGATGCAGTAGACCTATTCCTCTGCCTTTGGGTGAAGCAAATAAAGCTGTCTTATCATAACCGGGACTTTTTAAACATGTCTTCACTCAGATTTGTAAGCGGCATTGTTTCTTCAAGTGATATGGGCTTGGCTAATCTTTCCATTTGTCCTGTAAAGTGTTAAAGGAAAAAGGTAATGTTTGGGTAGAAGCCACCAAAACCTGCTTGAGGTTTGTCCTTCGCTCAGCACCCAGGGGTCAGCTTCCCTTTCAGCAGAGCCACACACTGATTTCTGGGTTGTTGCCAACCCCCTTACTCTGTGCAGTGGCATCATCCTCATGGTAGCCTCTGAGCCAACTCATTAACCAGAGTGGAGCCTGTTCTTTTACCTTCTTCTGGTTTGAGGGTTTAATCGTCTTTTTGTTTTTTTATACTCCAATAAAGATGTTAAAAAAAAAAAAGAGATACTAAGTGTTGTCTCTCCTTTTAGACCAGTGGTTCTTTGTTTTTTTAACATCTTTATTGGAGTATAATTGCTTTACAATGGTGTGTAAGTTTCTGCTTTATAACAAAGTGAATCAGTTATACATATGTTCCCATATCTCTTCCCTCTTACGTCTCCCTCCCTCCCACCCTCCCTATCCCACCCCTCTAGGTGGACACAAAGCACCGAGCTGATGTCCCTGTGCTATACGGCCGCTTCCCATTAGCTGTCTATATTATATTTGGTAGTGTATATATGTCCATGCCACTCTCTCACTTTGTCCCAGCTTACCCTTCCCCCTCCCCGTATCCTCAAGTCCATGCTCTAGTAGGTCTGTGTCTTTATTCCCGTCTTACCCCTAGGATTAATCGTCTTTTGAGTGCTCATCTCTAATTCTAAGAAACAATGGTTCCAGTACCCCTCGTACTTCTTTAAAAGCAGAATTTGCTATAGGGTTTTGGCTGTGAGGTATGCTGGGACCTTTGCTGATGGGCCAACAAGGAACAGACCAGGACAAAACAGGGGGAGACCCAATCGTTTCTCAGCCTTGACATCTCCCTCCAAGGCCAGGGGCCAACAGTTATACTACTGTGTCCAAGAAGGCATGGAACCCAGATCATTAACCTCCTAGGGATGTAATCTAGCTGGAGGGACGTGACTTTTTTTTTTTTTTTGCGGTACGTGGGCCTCTCACTGCTGTGGCCTCTCCCGTTGCGGAGCACAGGCTCCGGATGCGCAGGCTCAGCAGCCATGGTTCACGGGCCCAGCCTCTCCGTGGCATGTGGGATCTTCCCGGACCGGGGCACGAACCTGTGTCCCCTGCATCGGCAGGCGGACTCCCAACCACTGCACCACCAGGGAAGCCCATGACTTTTGTTTTTAATGGAAATTTTCAAGCACACAAAAAAGTAGATTGACGAGTACAAGGAACTCCCATGTGTCTACAGCTCAGTTTCAACAGCCATTAACTTTCTGCCTTTCTTGTTTCACCTGACCCTCTTTCCACATGCATTCCATTCCTATGCTGTTATCTTTGGGTCTGTCCTGGGTTCCCTGATATAGCAGTATCGCCCCTTCTTCACCATTTTCTTCCAGAATAAACATGTCCAGCTTCATCTGCTATAGCAATAGAGTCCTGGAGGAAAAATAAGCTGTTATTACAATAAAGGTTTCTGAATTACATGTTGCAACTTGACCAGCCTTCTGAAATTTTCAGCATCTGCAAGATGCCAGGCAGGCTTATGATCAGAGTACCTGATTTCAGGCATTTCTTTCTCATTATTTCTTTTTACTTTGGAGGTTTTGTTGTGTGATTATCTTGAGCAGAAGCTATATAGACTGAAAAATAAAATGCAGTTTGGAGGTTTTACAGTAAAGTTCTTGGCAGGCAACTGAAGGATTTGATAGTCATTAATAATAATGACTTCATTAATAATAATGTGCAGCCATTACTCTAGCACATGTGGGGAAGCCATGTAGGCTGGAAGGTGGCAAGACACAGGCTTTGGAGTTACAAGGAACTGGATTCAAATCTCGGCTCTAACAGCTACCAACTGTGTGACCCTAGTCAAGTTTCTTAGCCTTTCTGAACCTACCCTCTCATCTGTAGAGTGGGTAATAATTCCTACCTCACAAGAGTCCCTGGGAAGATGAAATGAATAGATGATGTATAGTAAGGACTAAGAGAGTGGAATGTAGTAGGTGGTCAGAGCTTAGAAGCTATTATTATTATCCATTCATTTCAGTAGAGTAATTTTCCAGCCATCCGGTGGTGAATTCTGTATTGTATTTATGGATCCCTTCCCAAAATCCATTTGGACCTGTTATGGACATCTTTCCTCCAACATCTCAAGTGTTTTAAGAACAGTTCTGAAGGGTGAGATGCTGTGTGCCACAGGGACGCAGCGGTGACTGCCACAGGTAACCTGGGGAGCATCCTGTGGTGAAGTTCCCTAGGCCCAGAAAACCTGTGCTATTCTTAATAAATTAGGCAGCTGGACTTAAAAAAAACAGGGGTCAACAGAGATTTACTGGCCAAGTTTTCATGTTTCTGTATTTGACTAAAGTCAGAGAGGTTCAATCAACCAAATGAGGTCTCTAAGCTCAGGCAGGACAAGCACAGCCATTTTTCTCCGTGAGTGTTGGCCACAGCCAGATTCTGGAGCCAGACTGCTTGAATTTGAAGCCTGGCTCTTCTCTTTCCTACCCGGGTCACCTTGGGCCATTGTGTCTCCACTCCTCTTTTGTAAAACAGCACCTACATTAAAGGTTTGTTGTGAAGAGTAAAAGGAACCATTGATATAAGCATTTGAAAGAGTACCTGGCATATAGTAAGCTCTCAGTGAATGTTAGATGTTTTTGTTAATAACAGAGGTGGTGGGGTAAATTCTGGGCTGCAGAATATTTCCTAGGTTCAACCTTCAGTGACTGAGCAGTTCTAGTAAGAGTGTCTCATTCATTCTTATATTCATTATGCAAATATTTATTGATCTCCTGCCATACCACATACTGCTCTGAGTTCTGAGGACACAGCAGTGAGCAAAGAAGATAAAAATCACTGCCCAAGGAATTAGAATTCTAACCTCCTTTGAGCAATGGTGACCAAGTGCATCTGGGCCTTTGCTGTTTAGAATAAGTGCACTGAGTATTTATCCCTGAGTTCTTTTAAATAGCCACTGCTTGATTCATGTCTCTTTATTCCCGTATCATTACTCCTTTTTTTGTCTTGCACAACAATCATTTGTCCTTAAGTACCTAATACGTGCTGTGTACTATTTAAGTTGAATAAGAGCTGGTGCATGCCCACAAGGGTCTGTGGCATAGTGTGGGCAATAGATAACTGATCACAACACAGTCAAGTTCATGCTCTGATCAAGAAAGGCCTAGGGTGTTATGGGAGCACAGAGAGGGGCATCAAAATAAAAAGGTGGAGTCAGAGGAAGTTTCCTGAAGAAGATGAACTCTGAAGGGTGATTTGGAGTTAGTTACAGAGTAGTGTGGGTACACGGTGGGGTGGGGGGAGTAGGGGAAAGGTAGGGGGAGGGGTGATGAGGGAAGGATGGGGTTTTCTAGGCAGAGAGAGCAAGAAGAGAAGGCATGGAGGCCTGAAGCTGCCTGAATATTTGGGGGACTACAAGGGAGTCATTAGTCCAGTTACAGCAGAGGATGGGGTGACAGAGTGAAGGAGGAGGAGCCACAGGTATGAGCCAGAGAGTGAAAGCCCTTCTGTGCATTGGTCAGGAGTTTGAACTTCTTGCTGAAGACAGTAGGGAGCCAGGAAAGGATTTGAGGCTTGGGAGTGATGTAGGCAGGAATAGACGTCGTGATGGAATTGCCATTTTGTCAGTAGTGTGGAGCGTGATTTGAAGGAGAGCCTGAAGGAAATCAAGGAGACCAGCTGTCCCAGTCAGAAAGCACCAAGGTCTGAACACACAGTGACAAGGAGGTGGTAGGGAAGGGCTGAGTTCAAAACGGATTAAGAAGGAGGTGTGCTCTGTGGGGCTTGGCGAATGATTGACTGGGTAGGGGGCAGGGGTTTTGAAATTGTTGAAATCATACACTGCTGTAAATTAAGAGCGGGGCAGGTTGTCATCACCTGGAGTCACCATGTTTCCTAGTGTTACTATGAAAAGCTAAACCAGGGCAAATGTGGCACCCTGGATGCTCAACCTGGTCAGCAAGGATGTGTGTGGGCCTTCTGTCCTGGAGGCATTTGGGGACGTGGCAGTCATCTGTCTTGACTCAGGTCAGTGTTGTTCACACAGTTCCAGCCAAGCAGATCACTGCATCCCCTAGTTCATTGGTTCATTTATTCTTTTATCTTATTGACCAAATATTTATGGGGTGCCTACTAAGTGATCTCATGGAGCTTATGTATTGGTGGACATGGGTGGAAGAGGGAGGAATCATACCTTAAAGTAGAGAAAGAAAATACTTTCAGGTAGAAGTAAGTGCTGTTAAAAAATGAGAACAAAGTGAGGGAGAGGGCCTGGGAGGGGGTGAGCTAAGAGCTTAGACCTGGGAGGAGCATCCCAGGGAAGGGTGCTGAGATAGGAGCTGGTTTGGTTGCCAGCCTTGTTAAAGCCACACCTCTTACCTGGATTACTGCAGTAGCCCCCAACTGGTCTCCTTGCTTTCCCTCTTCTCTAGCATTCTTGACACCACAGCTGAAGCGATCCTTTCAAAAATATGAATGAGGTCCTGTCTTCGAAACCATCCAGTGCATCCCATGTCACAATGAATAAGAGACAAAGTGCCCACAATGGCAGCAAGGCCCTCCCTGGTCAGATCCCTGGTCAGATCCCCCTCTTTCCTCTCTGATCATGTCTCCTCCTTTCCTCCTTGCTTCCTCTGCTGCAGCCACAGTAGCTTCCTCCTGCTACCTGAACATGTCAAACATGCCCCCATCTCTCAGCCAAGTGCTACATGGTTGTCCCTCACTTCACATCTTGGCTCCTGTGTCAAGGGTCCCCAAGACCACACCCAGATTTGAAGATTTGCTAGGAGAGCTCATAGGACTCAGCATATAATTATGCTTATGGTTATGGTTTATTACAGTGAAAGGATACCAAGAAAAATCAGCAAAGGGAAGAGGTGCATGGGGCAAAGTCTGGAGGAAACCAGGTGCAGGCTTCCAAGGGTCCTTTCCTGTTGGAGTCCCACAGGATACACTTAGTGCCGCCAACAATGGCTTGCGCCAGCATTGTAAAATGTTGTCTGTTGGGGAAGCTCATTAGGGGCTTAGTGCCCAGAGTTTTTGTTGGAGGCTAGTCATGTTGGTGGCCTCTGACTGGCGTATACCAGAATTCTGGAATCCCAGAAGAAAGCAGGTCTTCAGCATAAAACATATTGTTTGCACAAACAGTTTAGATACCATGAGCCATTCTGATTAAGGATGATAGGAACCCTCCTGACTTTCCCAGATGCCAGCCGAGGACCAACCTTGCAAGCAGGCCTTTCTAAGGACAGCAGTTTCAGGCTGCTGTGTTCTGCACAGCATGGCCAGCACCTTCTCAGTGAGCCCTTCTCTCACTACCCTATTTAAAATAGCAGCTCCTCCACCAGTGCTCCCCGCCCTCCTCTCCCTGTTTGATTTTTCTCCATAGCTCTCACCACTGTCTTAAGATATTATATTATCTACATGTTTGTTTATTGCCTGTGTCTCCTACTAAAATGTAAGCTTCGTGAGGGCAGGGATTTTTGCCTGCTTTGTTTACCACCAAACCCCTAGCACCTGGACAGTGCTTGGTACATGGCAGGTCCTCAATAATACATGATGAATGAATTAAAAACAGGAAAAACTTGGCACATGTGTTTAGAACAAAACAAGCTGTGTAGAAAGAGGGAGGAGATACAGTTGCTAAGCAGACGATATCAGAGCAGACAGGGACCTTGTGGGCTGCAGGAAATGGTTTAGACAAACATATTTCTTAAGTCTCATGATCCCCCCATGGAGTTGCCCAAACCAGATCTTTACTATTTTCTCAACCTCAGCTTACTCCCCACTCTCCTCAGGGCCACATGTTTGTCCCTTTTCCTTTTCCATTCAGTTGACAAGATAATTCAGTCTCCAATTCTGTGCAGTATAATACTTCATGCTCTTCTGCCCTAGAATTTATCACAGTTGTAATAAGTTAATTATTTGTATAATTTGTTTAGTATCTGAGTTCTCCATTGAACTGAAAATTCCTGGCTTGTTAACGCTATATCCTCAGTGCTTAACCCAGAACTCAACAAATATTTGAATGAATGACTTGCTCTTTTTCAGAGTGCAGATGACCCTGGACTAGGCTAGACCTCCTGGGGACCTTGAACCACCCCAGTGCTTTCCCAGGTTCCCCAGCCCCAGTCTCTGAGCCTAAAACCTGATCATCCTCTCCATAGCCTCCCTCCAAGTTTGGAGCACACAGTACCAGGCAAATACCAGCCTCACCATGACTCGGCTTCTGATGCTTAGCTGTGGATGTTCACTTTGCAGGAGTCCTTGGAAAAGGCCCAGCTGCTTGCAGTAATTGGGGACCAGCTCATCCAAAGCCACCACTATGCGGTGGACTCCATCAGACCCCAGTGTGCAGAGCTCAGGCACCTCTGTGATGACTTCATCAATGAAAACAAGAAAAAACATGACATTTTACAAAAGTCCTTGGAGTTGCATAGACAGTTGGACAAGGTGAGCAAAACAAAGCTGTGAACATGATGCCTGCAAAATGTTCTGTGAAACAGTCTTAATCATACTTGCCCTCCCTGCCCCTCACGATTCCTGAGATGAGAGGATAAAGTCCTTCATGTGAAAACAGCACTCAAGAGGCATTAAAAACTGTGCAGATTCTAAGTCATAGAGGTATTGAAGGTCAAAAATGCCCCAGTCATCCACCATATCCCATTCGAATAAACTATAAAGTCCGTGTCCTCTATGTGGACCCAGACTTAAAGAGTGTGTTTTGGCCTGGCCCTGTGGAGCATTTCATGATTCCCCATCAGGTGTAAAGAGAACCAACCACTATAGTTGCAAAGTGCTTCTCCTCATGTAAAGGCATCACATTGTGAATCCTTTTGAAGAAGCCTAAGTAATAACAACCATTATACACTCCTACCATTTACTGAGCACCTACTATGTTCCTACCAGGAGCATAATTATGTCATCTATTTAATCTTCAAGACAACCTATGAGGAGGATATTAATGGCCTCATTTAACAGAGACAGAAATTGATATTCAGCATAGTTAAGTCAGTGGGTCACAACATTTAGTACATGAGGTGAGCTTGCTATAATTGCAGATTTCCTGATGTACCACTCTGGAAACTCTGATTTAGTAAGTGTGGGATGATGCCCAGGAATCAGTATTTTCCTCAAGTGCCCAGGTGATTTGGTACAGGTAGTACATGAACAACACTGAAAAACCCTGGGGTAAAAGATTGCCCAAGACCACACATGGGGTAAATAGGGGATCACAGGTTTGAAGTGAGGACTGACAAATTCCAAACCCCAGGCTCCTTAGACTAGACAGCAACACTGTATGCAGAGTGCTCACGGGGAGGGGGCACGGCCCCTGTTGCCCTTCAGCAGTGATCTCTGAGGCAAGTGCCAGTCAGCAGGGGCTGTGACTTCTAGAGCTTTCTCTGTTAGCTGTTCCCAGGCATCAGAGCTCACTGCTGTGAGTCAGCATGCTCCATTTCCACAATTGTTTCTCTCTGATAGCTGGGGGCACCCGCCCAGGCTGTTTACATCATCCCACTGCCAAAGGGATTTTAGTGTCAAGGAAATATAGCTGTTCCAGAAGCAAGTGGCTCAGAAGGGCCTGCCAGAGATAATAGCCTAACGCCAATCTGTGGACTGCGTGTGTGTGTGTGTGTGTGTGTGTGTGTGTGTGTGTGTGTGCACGTGCGCGCACACGCCTCGGAGAGTGAGTAGCTGCTGTGACTCTGCAGAAGACCCCAGCTTAGTGTTTTCTGCAGATATAGGCATGATGTTTAAAGAGAGTTTTCGCAGTATATATCAAAGCATAATTTCCTATTATTTTGAAAGTCCAAAAATATAGGAAGGAGGAGGAAAAAAGTTACTTATGGACACTAATTACATTCCACTCCCCTCCTCATCCCCACACAGTGGGAATCATCCATTTTTAAATATCTTTATGATTTTTTTGTTATTCTAAAAGTAGTACACATTCAGTGTAGGTAATTTAGGGAAAGTAAAGACAAATTTAATTTGCCTGTAATTTTCCCACTTAGAGATAACTACTTTAGAGAGCTCCCTTTTGGTCTTTTTTCTCTGTACAGTTATTTTACATAACTTTTCAGGTCACAGGGTAAATGGAAATGCAGATGTACTTGCAAGGGCAGCTTTTTTTCATACAAATATTCAGACAGCACAATGGCCCCTGTCTTTTTCTAAGTTTTTAAAAAATTGAATTGTTAGAATTCATTACTTATCTGCTTTCATTCCAACATTTTGGAAAGTTTGAGTACTGCTGTTCTGAGCTAAAAGCTTTGCATTCTTAGAAGCTTCCCTTGGAAAGACAAATGCTAATAAATGCAAATGTGGACAGAGGACAGTGGTGTTCGTGTTAAAAGAGACATTCCCTCTCCCAGGAAGGCATGTAGGAGCCAGGTCTAAAGCCTCATTATTTACTCTGTGCTCTTGTAACCAATTAGGATGCAAGAAATTGGCCTAGAAGGTAAACCCAAAAAGCCACTGGTTGCATTTCTCTATGGTTAGACCAAACGTAGAAATACTCAACTCTCTCCTCTTAGAGATGTGGCAATTACTGTCAGTGGAGAAAAGAAGAATGCTTATATGATTTATTTTTTGACTAAGTGACTTCCTTGAAAAGTATGCAGATGTAAAATTGATTTGGGCTTGTCTACCTCATGGTTATATTTATAGTGGTTGGACCTCTAAATGCTGTGCCATGACAATTCCTTGTTGTTTCAGAATCCTTGTAGACCCCATAGGAGGTTGGACCTCCTGAGGACTGTGGTGGCTGAGCTGTGGGCAGGCTAACTGCAAAGGGCACTGTGTTTCTTTCTAAAAGGTCAGCCAGTGGTGTGAAGAAGGAATCTACCTCTTGGCTTCCCAAGCTGTAGACAAGTGCCAGTCCCGAGAGGGGGTTGACATTGCCTTGACTGACATTGAGACATTCCTGGGCACAGCGAAGGAGTACCAGTTGCCCAGCCCCAACGAGTTTTACAACCAGTATGAGCTGATGCTCACTCTTGATGTAAAGGTAACATTTCTGAGTTATTTTGATCCTGTGGTTGGGAAAGGGATGTGGGAAGACTTTGCCTGTTGCCCAAGAAAATCTATGTAGGATGTACTGAGCAGATTAACTGGCTCTTGAGCCCTCAGGTGGCCTCTTAGACTCCTGGTCTATGCTTCCTGGCAAACTGACCCTTCATGGCCTGATTCAAATATCACTTTCACTCATTCATTTCTCTGCAAATACTTATAAGCATCTCTGATGTATTAGGCACTGTGCTGAATGCAGAGGACACAATTATGAGCAGAAGTAGATGTGGTTCCATCCTTCATGGAACTTACAGTTTATGTATGTCATACAGTTTATGTATGACATTAATAAATATCCAACACAAAACACAAAAATGTGTTGCAAGCTGAGACTAGTGCTCTGAAGGATGGATTCAGGGTTCTATGGGGTATGTGACAGAGGAACTTGACCTGGACTGGGGGTCAGGGAAGTTCCCTGGGAAGAGTCACTTGAGCCAAGGCCCAGAAAATGAGTAGAGAAGATGGGGGAGGCTTTCCAGACAGAAGGATCAGAGTGTACAAGGCTGCAGGGCTGAAGGGAGCCTGGCACAAGTGCAGAACCCAAAATTCAGAATGGCTAGAGTACAGAGAATAAGGGAAGAGTCTTTGGGGTGAGATTAGAGAGGTGTAGATGAAATGTGGCTTCGCTAGCTATATGAAGGAGTTTGGTCTTTATTCTGAGAGCCACTGAAGGATTTAAGCAGGGGAATAACTTGATCAGATTTGCATTTTGAGTGGAGCACTGTTCTGTGAAGCCAGCAGAGTTATAGACAGTACACCTTCCTCTTAGATCCACATCACCTTGTATGTACTTCTGCAGAAGGGGCTTTTTTACCTCTTTTGAGTCATGGACCCTTTTGCGAATCTGATTCACATATTTTCAGGGTTCCGCACACTCAAAATGATTGAATGGAGTTTGATGTAGGCACTGTTTACAAAGATATGGGCAGAATTTAGGAAACCCAATATGGATGGTGAAGCACCCTGGGCTAAACAGGGAGCAGTTACCACCCCTAAGCCTGAAAGACAAAGGGGAACCCAAGAAGCACTACAGCTGTGACTGTAAGAGAGGTAGCCAGTAAGATCTGTGGCCTTGGGCAGAGGAATGCAGCCACTGGTGGAGAAATATATACCCCTACTTTTCTCTCTCCCTCTCAGATAGGGAGACTTGTGGCCACAGCTGCCATTTTGGCCAACATCAGCAAACTTCCTGACCACACCACCCACGAGGAAATAAATAAAACTTAATAAACCACCTCTGGGAAATAGGCAGAAACATGGAAGAAGGAGAAGACCAGAAGAAATATTTATTTTAAAAATCCAAAATGGACCAAAAAAATCCCCCAAACCCATCTTTTCTTCTTTTGGTTTGGAGTAAAATTCTAGATTATAATATTTAAATATCCTGTTGTGTCAGACTTTTATCCACTGAGGAGTAATGACTTGGTTGTCAAAACTGGTACTCTCTCTATATATAAATAATCCTAGTTATATGCATATACACACTTTGGTATAGACACATGTATCTCCTTGGGCAGTTGATGCCAGGCATAGAAACAATGAGACCCCTACTATCAATGAGCACACCCACCACCGAGATCTTGGTTTCTTATACCATTCTCCAATAGAAGAGAACAGGGCTCTTTGGAGAAATGTCTGTATCTAGGACTGGGAAAGGAAATATACAAAATGATCCTAGAGAGGGCGATCAAGATGGCAGAGTAGGAGGATGCAGAGCTTACCTCCCCCAACAAGCACATCAAAAATACATCTACAAGTGGAGCAATTCTCACTGGAAACAAACGAGACTGGCAGAAGGACACTTACACAACCAAAGCTGTAAGAAAGATCCACATGGAATCAGAAAGGGAAGAAAAGCAATCAGGTTGGGACCACACCCCTGGGAGGGGACACAGAAGAGGAGGGGGGTTACACAGGTTCAGAGATGCTCCCTGAGGAGTGAGCAGTTTGAACCACATATTGGGTGCCCCAGCCCCAGGGTCTGACACTGGGAGGACAAGTCCCTTTAGCTGGTTTAAAAACCAGTGGGATCAAACAACACATAAAAAAGATTAGACACCACAATGAAATTGGATTCATCCCAGGGTCACAAGTATGGTTCAACATATGCAAATTGATCAGTGTGATACACCACATCAACAAAAGAAAAGACAAAAGCCACATGATCATCTCAATAGATGCAGAAAAAGCATTTGATAAAATTCTACATCCATTCATGAGAAAAACTCTTACCAAAGTGGGTATAGAGGGAACATATCTCAACATAATAAAAGCTATTTATGACAAACCCACAGCCAACATAATACTCAATGGTGAAAAGCTGAAACCCTTCCCACTAAAATCTGAAATAAGACAAGGATGCCTGCTCTCAGCACTTCTATTCAACATAGTATTGGAAGTTCTAGCCACAGCAGTCAGACAAGAGAAATAAATAAAAGGTATCCAAGCTGGAAGAGAAGACGTAAAATTGTCATTATATGCAGATGACATAATAATATATATAGAAAACTCTGAAGACTCCACACAAAAACTGCTAGAACTGATAAGTGAATTCAGCAAGGTAGCAGCATGCAAGATTAACATACAGAAATCTGTTGCATTCTGTACACTAAAAAAAGGGAAAGTAAAAAACAATCCCTTTTAAAATTGCATAAAAAAAAAAAAAAACACTCAGGAATAAACCTGACCAAAGAGGTGGAAAGACTTATGTGCTGAGAACTATAAAGCATTAATAAAGGAAATTGAAGATGATTCAAAGAAATGGAAAGATATCCCATGCTGTTCGATTGGAAGAATTAATACTGTTTAAATGGCCATACTACCCAAAGTAATCTACAGATTTAATATGATCCCTATCAAATTGCCATGACTTTTTCCACAGAACTACAACAAATAATCCTAAAATTTATATGGAACTATAAAAGACCCAGAATTGCCAAAGCAATCCTGAATAAAAAAAACAAAGCGGGAGGTATAACCCTGTAGACTTCAGACAATACTGCAACGCTACAGTAATCAAAACAGTGTGGTATTTGCACAAAAACAGATGTATGGATCAATGAAACAGAATAGAGAGCCCAGAAGTAAACCCACACACCTATAGTCAATTAATCTTTGACATAGGAGGCAAGAATATACAATGGAGAAAAGACAGTCTCTTCAGTCAGTGGTGTTGGGAAAGATGGACTGATGCATGTAAGTCAATGAAGTTAGAACACTCCCTCACACCATACACAAAAATCAGCTCAAGGGGCTTCCCTGGTGGCGCAGTGGTTGAGAGCCCGCCTGCCGATGCAGGGGACACGGGTTTGTGCCCCAGTCTGGGAAGATCCCACATGCCGCAGAGCGGCTGGGCCCGTGAGCCATGGCCACTGAGCCTGTGCGTCCAGAGCCTGTGCTCTGCAAAAGGAGAGGCCACAACAGTGAGAGGCCTGCATACCTCCCCCGCCCCCCCCAAAAAAAAAGCTCAAAATGGCTTAAAGACTTAAATATAAGACATGACACCATAAAACTCCTAGAAGAAAGCATAGGCAAAACATTCTCTGACATAAATTGCAGCAATGTTTTCTTAGGTCAGTCTCCCAAGACAATAGAAATAAAAGCAAAAATAAACAGATGGGAGCTAATCAAACTTACAAGCTTTTGTACAGCAAAGGAAACCATAAATAAAATGAAAAGACAACCTACAGACTAGGAGAAAACATTTGTGAACAATGTGACTGACAAGGGCTTAATTTCCAAGATACAAAAGCAGCTCATACAATGCAATACCAAAAAACAAACGACCCAATTGAAAAATGGGCAGAAGACCTAAATAGACATTTCTCCAAAGAAGACATACAGATGGCCAAGAGGCACATGAGAAGATGCTCAGCGTTGCTAATTATCAGAGAAATGCAAATCAAAACTACAATGAGGTACCACCTCACACCAGTCAGAGTAGGCATCATTAAAAAGTCTACAAATAACAAATGCTGGAGAGGATGTGGAGAAAAGGGAACCCTCCTACACTGTTGGTGGGAATGTATATTAGTGCCTGCATTATGGAAAACAGTATGGAGGTTCCTCAAAAAACTAAAAACAGAGTTGTCATATGATCCAGCAATCCCACTCCTGGGCATATATCCAGACAAAACTCTAATTTAGAAAGATACATGCACCCCAGTGTTCATTACAGCACTATTTACAATAGCCAAGACATGAAAGCAATGTAAATGTCCATCGACAGATAAATGGATAAAGAAGATGTGGTACATATATACAATGGAATACTACTCGGCCATAAAAAAAGAATGAAGTAATGCCATTTGCAGCAACATGGGCGGACCTGGAGATTATCATACTAAGTGAAGTAAGTCAGAAAGAGGCAAATATGATGTCACTTATATGTGGAATCTAAAATATGACAAATGAACTTATTTACGAAACAGAAACAGATTCATGCCAGCACACACCTCAGCCTGCACTAGGTGCCCACTCTGGCACCTCTTGTTCTAGCACTGCTCCCCTCTGGGGCAAAGGTATCAATGCTGGAGGGGGAAGGGGAGAGCACACACTTAGAACCAGCTCGGACCCAGCCCTCAGGATCTCTGTTCCAGCAATTTGGGATCAGACCCCGCACCCAACAGGGCAGTGATGGCCACTGAGCAGAGAGGAAGTCCTGCCTCACACCTGGCCCTGGCTTCAGCCCCTCCTTCTCCAGCCCCACCACCTACGAAGATGCTAGCTGCCAGCACACCCTGAGGAAAGATGTGACTTGTGCTCATGTCAGATCCAGCTCTCCCATCAAAGCTACTGGGCACATACAGACTGTGTAGGGATGCTCCCACAGAGGACAACCCATCAAGACCAGGATAGATAACTGTTTCACCTAATTTCATAAAGACAGAAAAAGTTAAGCAGAATAAGAAAACAGAGAAATTTGTTTCAAATGAAAGAATAAGGAAAAAAGCCTGAAAAAACAGCTAATGAAACAGAGATAATTAATTTACCAGATAAATAGTTCCAAGCATTAGTAATAATAATGCTAACTGAACTAGGGAAAAGAATAGATGAACACAGTGGGAATATTAAGAAGGAACTAGAGAGCTTCCCTGGTGGCACAGTGGTTAAGAATCCACCTGCTACTGCAGGAGACATGGGTTCAAGCCTTGGTCCGGGAAGATCCCACATGCCACGGAGCAACGAAGCCCACGCACCACAGCTACTGAGCCTGCACTCTAGAGCCTGCAAGTCACAACTACTGAGCCCGCAAGCCACAACTACTGAAACCCTCATGCCTAGAGCCCATGCCCTGCAACAAGAGAAGTCACCGCAATGAGAAGCCTGTGCACCACGATGAAGAGTAGCCCCCACTTGCTGCAACTAGAGAAAGCCCGCGTGCAGCAATGAAGACCCAACACAACCAAAAATAAATAAATTAAATAAATAAATGTATTTAAAAAAAAAGAAGGAACTAGAAAATATAAAAAAAGAACCAGTCAGAACTGAAGAATACAATAACTGAAATGAAATACACACTAGATGGAATTAACAACGGACTAGGTGATACAGAAGAACACATAAATTGTCTGGAAGATAGAGTAATGGAAATCACCCAATCAGAGCAGCAGAAAGAAAAAGAAATTTTAAAAAGGAGAATAGATTAAGAGACCTCTGGAACAACATCAAGCATACCTGCATTCGCATTATAGGGGTCCCAGAAGGAAAAGAGAGGGAGAAAGGGGTTGAAAATGTATTTGATGAAATTATGGCTGAAGACGTCCCAAACCTGAGGAAAGAAACATATCCAGGTACAGGAAGCAAAGAGGATCCCGAACAAGTTGAACCCAAAGAGACCCACATATGGACATCATAATTAAATTGGCAAAAGTTAAAGAGAGAATTCTAAAGGCAGCAAACGAAAAACAAAGAATGATATACAAGGGAACCCTCATAAGGCTATCAGCTGATTTTTCTGCAGAAACTTTGCAGGCCAGAAGGGATTGGCCATGATATATTTAAAGTGCTGAAAGGGAAAAACCTACAATGCAGGATATTCTACACAGCAAGATTATCTTTTAGAGATAAAGAACTTCTCAGATGAGCAAAAACTAAGAGTTCATCGATACCAAATGGACGCTAAAAGAAATATTAAAGGGTCATCTCTAAATGGAAAGAAAAGGCTACAAGAAGAAGTAAGAATCTATAGGAAAGGAGAAATCCCAATAGTAAAGGCAAATATGTAGTAAAGGCTGTGGATGAACCATTTAAATAAGCTAGTATGAAGATTAAAAGACAAAAATTATTATAAAATCAACTATAACTACAATAAACAGTGAAGGGGTACACATGAAAATATAAAATATGACATCAAAAACGCAGAACATGGGGAAGGGAAATTTTAATAATGTAGCTCTTTTAGAATGTGTTTGAACTTAAATGAGTATACCAGTTTAAAACAAGTAATTATAGTTACCGGTCAACATAGAATGAACCCCATAGTAACCACAAATCAAAACCTACAGTAGAAACACAAAAACCCAAGAGGAAAGAACACAAGCATTCCACTAAAGAAAATCATGAAACCACAAGGTAAGAAACTAAAAAAAGAAGGAAAGAACAGAGAAGAACTACGAAAAGAACCAGAAAACAAGTAACAAAATGGCAACAAGTACAAAGATGTCAATAATTATTTTAAATGTCGATGGACTAAATGCTCCAATCAAAAGACATAGAATGGCTGACCAGATAAAAAAAGAATAAGACCTCTCTATAGGTGGCTTACAAGAGACTCACTTCAGAGCTAAAGACACACAGACTGAAAGTGAGAGGAAGGAAGAAGATATTTTGTACAAATGGAAACAAGAAAGCAAAGGTAGCAATATCAGACAAAATGGACTTTAAAACAAAGTCTATAACAAAGGACAAAGAAGGGCATTGTATAATGATAAAAGGATCAAGAATATACAAGGGATATAACACTCATTAACATATATGTACCTAGCACAGGAAAACCTAAATATATAAAGCAAATATTAACAGACATAAAGGGAGAATCCCACAATAATACAATAATAGTAGGTGACTTTAACACCCCACTTATATCAATGGACAAAACATCCAGACAGAAAAATCAATAAGGAAACAATACTCTTAAATGGTATATTAGACCAGTTGGATTTAATAGATAGCCACAGGACATTCTATCCAAAACCAGCAGAATATACTTTCTTTTCAAGTGCACATGGAATGTTCTCCAGGATAGGTCACATGCCAGGCTACAAAACAATTCTTAACACATTTAAGAGGACAGAAATTATATCAAGCGATTTTTCTGACCACAGATATATGAAACTAGAGATCAATTACAGGAAGAAAATGGGAAGAACACAAACATGTATAGACTAAACAACATGCTACTAAAAAACCAATGAGTCAATGAAGAAATCAAAGAGGAAATTAGAAAATACCTCAAGACAAGTGGAAATAAAAACACAACTTTCCAAAATCTATGGCACGCAGCAAAAGCAGTTCTAAGAGTTTATAATGATACAGGACTACCTCAAGAAACAAGAAAAATCTCAAACAACCTAACCTGGCATCTAAAGGAATTAGATAAAGAAGAACAGAGCCCAAAGTCTGCAGAAGGAAGGAAGTAATAAAGATCAGAGAAGAAATAAATAAAATAGAGACCAAAAAGCAATAGAAAAGATCAATGAAACCAAGAGCTAGTTTTTTGAAAAGATAAACAAAATTTAAAAGCCTTTATCTAGGCTCATCAAGAAAAAAGGGAGAGGACCCAAGTTAACAAAATAAGAAATGAAAGAGGAGAAATAACAACCAATATCACAGAAATACAAAAAAAATCATAATACAAACAGTTATATGCTAACAAATTGGACAACTAGAAGAAATGGATAAATTTCTAGAAGCATACAATCTTCAAAGACTGAATCAGAAAGGAATAGACAATCTGAACAGACCAATCACAAGTAGTGAGACTGAATTTGTAATAAAAATAAACTCCCATTAAACAAAAGTCCAGGTCTAGATGGCTTCACAAGGGAATTCTACCAAACATATAAAGAAGAGAAAATCCTTCTCAAACTATTCCAAAACAATTAAAGAAGAGGGAGCACTCCCAATTCATTCTATGAAGTCACCATTACCCTGATATTAAAACCAGACAAAAACACCACAAAAAAGGGAAATTACAGGCCAATATCTCTGATGAATATAGATGCAAAACTCCTCAACAAAATATTAATGAACTGAATTCAACAGTATATATAAAGGATTATACACCATGATCAAGTGGGATTAATTCCAGGGATACAAGGATAGTTTCAGGTCTGCAAATCAATCATTGTGATAGCCACATTAACAAAAGGAAGGATAAAAATCACATGATCATCTCAATAGACACAGAAAAAACATTTGACAAAATTCAACATCCATTCATGATAAAAATTCTCTTCAAATTTGGTATAGAGGGAACATATCTCAACATGTTAAAGGCTATTTTTGAGATTGGCCAAGATGGCAGATTAGAAAGATGCCGAGCTCACCTCCTCTCATGAGCACACAAAAATCAGAGCTATTTGTAGAACAACCATTGAATGAAAAAGACCAGAACCTACAAGAAATGATCTTGTACATCTAAAGACATAAAGAAGGAACCACAACAAGACAGGTAGAAGGGGCAGACTCACAACATAATCAAGTCCTATATCCCCAGGTGGGTGACCCACAAGCTGGAGAATAATTATATTGCAGAGTTTCTCTCACAGAAATGAGAGTTCTGAGCCCTACATCAGGCTCCCCAGCCCAGGGGTTCTGCACTGGGAAGAGGAACCCCCAGGGCATTTGGCTTTGAAGGTCAGCAGGGCTTAATTTAGGGAGTTTCACAGGTCGGTGGGGAAGTAAAGACTTCATTCTTAAAGGGCACACACAAAATCCTACATGCTCTGGGACCCAGAGCAAAAGCAGTAATTTGATAGGAGCCTGGGCCAGACCCACCTGCTGGTCTTGGAGAGTCTCTGGAGAGGTGGAGGGCAGCTGCGGCTCACCCTGGGCACATAGATACTGGCTGCAACCATGCTTAGCAGTTCCTTCTACCACTGGACACTGTTGTGGGTGGGCACCATTGTGGTACCCTTCCTCTAGCTCATTAGCACCAAGACCTGACCCCACTCAAGAGCATGTAGGCTCCAGTGCTGGGACTGGCCAAGCAAACTGGGTGGGGATTCAGCCCCACCCAGGAGCAGAAAGGCTACCTAAAGACTTCCTGAGCCCACAGCCACCTCTAGACATCCTCTAGACATGGCCTTGACTATCAGAGGGCCAAGGCCCAGCTCCCCCCACCGGGGGGGCCAGGCACCTGCCCTGACCACCAGGAAGTCTGCTCAACATCACCAATTATTAGAGAAATGCAAATCAAAACTACAGTGAGGTACCAGCTCACACCAGTTAGAATGGCCATCATCAAAAAGTCTACCAATAACATAATGCTGGAAAGGGTGTGGAGAAAAGGGAACCCTCCTACACTGTTGGTGGGAATGTAAGTTGGTACAGCCACTATGGAGAACAGTATGGAGGTTCCTCAGAAAACTAAAAATAGAACTACCATATGATTCAGCAATCCCACTCCTGGGAATATACCTGGACAGAACTCTAATTCAGAAAGATACATGCATCCCTATGTTCATAGCAGCACTATTCACAATAGCCAAAACATGGAAACAGCCTAAATGTCCATGGACAGATGAATGGATAAAGATGTGGTACATATACACAATGGAATACTACTCAGCCATAAAAAAAGAATGGAATAATGCCATTTGCAGCAACATGGATGCAGCTAGAGATTATCATACTAAGTGAAGTAAGTCAGAAAGAGAAAGAGAAATATGATATTCTTTTATATGTGGAATCTAAAATATGGCAGAAAACAGAAACAGACTCACAGACACAGAGAACAGACTTGTGGTTGCCAAGGGGGAGGGGGGAGGGAGAGAGATGGACTGGGAGTTTGGGGTTGTTAGATGCAAACTATTACATTTAGAATGGGTAAACAACAAGGGCCTACTGTATCACACAGGGAACTGTATTCAGTATCATGGGATAAACCATAATGGAAAATAATATAAAAAAGAATGTCTCTATGTGGATAACTGAGTCACTTTGCTGTACAGCAGAGATGGCACAACATTGTAAATCAGCTCTACTTCAACTTTTTTATGAAGGCATTCAAACTGAAGATAATGGAGTTAATGGAACTCGTAGACACTGTTGGTGGAAGTGTAAATTGGTGCCACCACTGTGGAAAACAGTGTGGAGTTTCCTCAAAAAACTAAAAATAGAACTTCCATATGATCCAGCAATTCTACTCCTGGGTTTATGCCCAAAGAAAATGAAAGCACTAATTTGAAAAGATACAATGCACACCAATGTTCATAACAGCGTTATTTATAATAGCCAAGATATGGAAGCAACCTAAGTGCCCATCAACAGATGAATGGATAAAGAAAATATATAATGCTGTGTATATATACAGTGTATATATATATATTTGTGATTTTTATATATATATATACCTATATATATTCCACTATATATATATAGTGGAATATTACCCAGCCATTAAAAAGAATGAAATTCTGCCATTTGCAATAACGTGGATGGACCTAGAGTGCATTATGCTTAGTGAAATGTCAGACACAGAAAGACAAATACTCTGTGTTACCACTTGTATGTGGAATCGTAAAAAATAAAACAAATGAAGGAATATAACAAAACAGAAACAGACTCACAGATATGAAGAACAAACAAGTGATTACCAGTGGGAGAGGGAAGGAGAAGAGGGCAAGATAGGGGTAAAGGATTAAGAGGTACAAACTATTATGTATCAAATAAATAAGCTACAATGTTATATGTCCAGCACAGGGAATCTAGCCAATATTTTATAATTACTTTAAACAGGGTATAATCTATAAAAATACTGAATCACTCTGTTGTACACTTGAAATGAATATAATATTATAAATCAACTATACTTCAATTTTTTAAAAAAAAGATGATCCCAGAGCATCTTATAGTGCCAGAAAGTAAGGAACTGCTCAAAACAAAACAAAACAAACCACAATGATGGGACATAGGAGGCAATTGAAAGAGCTCCCTGTGACCAATGCTGGAACAATTTGAGCAACAAAATTCGTAAAGTAATACTGGATTACAACTCAAAGTATAACATAGATATCATGAATCCATTGTGATATAAATACATGATGGAATAACTAAATAAATGGAGGAAAGGAAACTAATCTCCCATACAGAAGAATTCCAAATTATTTATGTAGATACTCTGGCCTCAAGGAGCTGGAGCATAAGTCCCCACTCCTTAAGTGTGGGTTGCCCATAATGACTTTCTTCCAAAGAGTACAGTATGGGAAGGAAGAAATAAAAGAGTGACTTTACAGTGGAGAAACCTAACAAATATTATCTCAGCCAGGTGATCAAGGTCAACATCAAGAGTCTAAAGTCATATAGATAGTGTGTACCCTTGATATGGTGTGATGAAAATGACACTTTATTTCTGTGGTCTTCCCCCCCAAAACCCCATAACTCCAGTCTAATTATGAGTAAAACATCATATAAATCCCAACTGAGGGACATTCTACAAAATACCTGACCAATAATCCTCAAAACAGTCAAGTTCATCAGAAAACAGGAAAAGTTGAGAAACTGTCACAGCCAAGAAGAGCCTAAGAAGTCATGACAACTAAATGTAATGTGGTATCCTGGGAGGGGGGAAAGGTACATTAGGTAAAAACTAAGAAAATCTGGGGGCTTCCCTGGTGGCGCAGTGGTTGAGAGTCTGCCTGCTGATGCAGGGGACACGGGTTTGTGCCCCGGTCCGGGAAGATCCCACATGCTGCGGGGTGGCTGGGCCCGTGAGCCATGGCTGCTGAGCCTGCGCGTCCGGAGCCTGTGCTCCGCCACGGGAGAGGCCACAACAGTGAGAGGCCCGCGTACCACACACAAAAAAATAAAAAATAAAAAACTAAGAAAATCTAAGCATAGATTTTATTTAATAATAATTTATTTTAATAATAAAAATAATGTATCAGTATTGGTTCATTAATTGTAACAAATGTACCATACTAACATAAGATGTTAATCATAGGGGAAATTGAGTGTGGTGTATATGGGAACTCTCTGTACTATTTTGCAATTCTTCTGTAAATCTAAAACTATTCTAAAAAATAAAATTTATATCTCAAGAACAGGTACTCTATGTCTAAAAGATTGAGTTCGTTACATTTAAGACACAGTGATGATCAAAACGACATCAGCAGTTAAACTGTTGTTCTTATAGCAGCCACCCTGTCTCTGTCTGAGGCTCTTCAAAGTGTTTTTTCCTAATACATTGCTATTGTGCTATCCTCTTAGTGTTGCTGTTTTGATTTTTCTCCCTCATTCACTTTCACCGCCCAGTCCAGGGAATTAAACAATCTCAGTAGCAAACAGCAAAATTTGATTCTACAAATATTCATTGGGTACCCAGTTTGCCCTTTATTCTGGGAATCAACAATGAAAGTCACAGTCCCTGTATCAAAGTGCTGGCAGTTTGGTGGAAGACAAACATGTCCCCAGTAAATGCTCTTTAGTCCAAGAGCAGATAGAATGGAAGGGAGTGTGAGGCACATAGAGGAGACATTGGTCAGCTCAGCTGGGAGAGGCCAGGGTGTTCATAGGAGAGGATGCCTAAATTTGGTCTGGAAGACTAGGTAGGGGTTTTCAGGGAACACAGAGTGGAGGGAGGGGACCTCAGCAGAAGGAACAGAGGTGCAAAGGCAGAGAGGCTGGAAACGAGTATTAGGGAAACTGGCGCAGCTATAGGCTGGAGTGTGAAGGGTGGGTACTGGCAGGTGGGAGACTGGAGGGAGACCAGGGTCAAGTCATGAAGAGCTCAGAGCTCCCGAATGAGGAGTCTGGACTTTATCCTGATGCAGCGGAAAGCCCCTGCAGGGCTTTTAAACAGGAAAGTTATATGATCATATTTAATTTTTGAAAGATAATTCTGATTGTGGTATGGAGAATGGATTTACAAGTAATAAGAGGAAAGAGGGGAATGCAATGGTTAATCTTGCCCTACCTCCCCCTCATCTGAGTTTAGGAATTTAGGGTCTCTTCTGACTGCCTCATTATTTCCAGAGTTCACCCTGGGGTCTCAAGAGAAAGCTGCAAAAGGGCATAGGTGATCCAAGTCCTGTCTAGCCCGAGTGGCGAGTCACTGGGCTCTAGCATGTGACACTGACCTCACACCAGGGCTGTCCCCCACACAACACCAATTTGACAATCATTCATTGAGTCAGATTTCTTGATCTTTGAGCAGCAATTAACACCCATGTCTCAGTTTCTTTAAGCTCATCACTGGACCAGAAGGGCAGAGTAGTAGTGTCTTATAACCATCCCCCCAGAAATACATCACCCTGATATAAGGGAATTTGGGTTTTTTTGGGACTTGGACTCATAGCTGTGTAATCAGAACCTTTAGTCCACGGCACAACTGAGCTTCCTGAGGCCAGAGGCACATTCTCTGAAGTGACCTTTTAGACACAGACTCTGAGTAGGGGTCAGCAAACTACAGCCCGTAGGCCAAAGCTGCTTGCTACCTATTTCTGTAAACCAAGTTTTATCAGAACACAGCTGCTCTCTTTCATTTATGTATTATCTATCATTTATGACTGCTTTTATGCTAAGACAGCCAAGTTCGGCAGATTCGACAGAGACCAGATGGTCTGCAAAGCCTGAAATATTTACTATTTGATCCTTTACAGAAAAATTGCCAACCCCTGGTCTAGATCAACACTTTGCAATAGAAATATAATTCAGGACTTCGCTGGTGGCGCAATGGTTAAGAATCCGCCTGCCAATGCAGGGGACATGGGTTCAAGCCCTGGTCCAGGAAGATCCCACATGCCGTGGAGCAACTAAGCCCATGTGCCACAACTACTGAGCCTGTGCTTTAGAGCCCGCAAGCCACAACTACTGAGCCTGTGTGCCACAGCTACTGAAGCCTGCACTCCTAGAGCCCATGCTCCACCACAAGAGAAGCCACCTCAATGAGAAGCCCACACACTGCCAACGAAGAGTAGCCCCCGCTCGCCACAACTAGAGAAAGACTGTGTGCAGCAAAGACCTAGTGCAGCCAAAAATAAATAATTAAAAAAAATAATGCAAACCACACATGTAATTTAACATTTTCTAGTAGCTGCATTTTAAAAAGTAAAAAACAAGTGAAATCAGTTTTTAATAATGTTTTCTTTAACCTTTGTGCAAAATATTATTTCAACATACAATCACTATTGTACAATTAATTGTATTTTAACGAGATATTTTATGTTTGTTTTTCAAATAAGTCTTCAAAATCCAGCATGTATTTAAACTGACAGCGCAGCTCAATTCAGACTAGCCGCATTCCAGGTGCTCAGTAGCCACACGTGGCCAGTGGATACTGTATGGACAGTGCAGTCAGACCCTCCAAAGAGTGAGACCAGCCCCAGATTTTGGTGCAGAGGTCAGCCTCAGCAGGGCCTTAGGCTATAGGGAAACAGTTCTTGCATAGTTAACACTCCAGTCCTAGGGATCTTTGCTCTTTCATCAGAAGATGGCCCAGCATAGAAAAGACCTTACTTTTTCCAGTTGCAAACTGTGGCAACCTCCCTTGGTGTGTGCTGAGCCTGTACTTTTGGAGTTCGGCATCCTCAGACCACCCTGCGTGGATTATGGTGGTTCAGCTCTTCTAATTTTGGGTCCCTCGTTTGGCGGTTAAAATCATCCACAAGGTGGATGTCAGACTCGGCATGACAAAGAGAAGGCTACCCACTTCCTTGACCCACCAGAGCTAGAGGGACGTCCTGCTGGAAGAAACATATTCAGCTGAATTCAGGCTTTGGGGAAACTCAGGTGAAACAGGTCTTGTTTCTTGTTCTCCTGAACCTCTCTCTGCCTTAGGGCATATAGTCAGTTATGAGAACATGTTTGAGTTTCATCTTTCTCCAGGTATTTCTTCAGTTTCTTTCTTTTCTACTTATATATAAAGAATGGGTCTCACAGATTAAAATTTAAATGTGTATCCTTTTCATTACAGATCTTTGTGGTTCCCTTGATCCTGCCTCAGAATTTAACCACCTTTCCCCCCCAGAATACTTACAGTCTTTTCTCTATCAGGGCCTTTATTCAGGGTACATTTCTTATTTTGAAATCCTCCTGTTTTATAAGTTGGCCTAATGCCGTTCATTCATGGCCTGTGGCATCCTTTTCTACCGTGAATGGATATGGCTTAGTGAACATTTACCCACTCAGCATATATTTACTGAGCACTACTCGGTCCTAGGTAGTGTTTCAGGCATTGGAGATAGAATGGTGAAAAAGATATAACCCCTGCCAATCAAGTGGGAGGTACAGACTCTTAGAAGCACAATTCTATACGAGGCGAGATGTGCAATGACCTGCATATAGATGCCCAGAGAAGGGTCACCTGAGGGAGGAGATAGGGAGGCAGGGAGGAGGGGAAGATGGGAGAAAGGGAATGCCTTATGTCCTCAGGCTCAGTGCAGAGTGACCAGCTCATGAACTGCTTTTGTTCCCACAGGCCAAAGCCCAGAAAGTCCTGCAGAAGCTGGGTGATGTGCAGGAAATATTTCACAAGAGGCAAATGAGTCTGATGAAACTGGCAGCCAGACAGACCCGCCCAGTGCAACCCGTGGCCCCGCGTCCTGAGTTCTCCCCAAAATGGGTGTCACCAAAAATCCGTCAGCCCTCCACCTTGGGTAGGTTACTTGGGGAAAGAAGTTTTGTGGCTTTATGTTTCATCGATGCCCATGAGGGTTTAGATTATTGTTGCTTAAGATGCATAATGGTTACTGTTTTGACAGATATTATTTAAGATATGGAATAGTACAGGCATTGAAGACTTATAAATTTAGGTAAAAGTGAGTGCCTGTATGCCAGGAAAAGCTCACAGTCTAGTAGAAGAATAATATAAATGCACAAATAACATTAGCATAAAATAAACTCCATTAAGGACCTTTAAAAGGCCCATAAGATTCCATTAGCAATGGAGGGGTAAAATTGGTTCCTAGAAAAAAAAAGATGAGTCCTTACACCAATCCTACGTGGTCTTGATTACTATAGCTTACTAGTAAGCCTTGAGATCGTGTAGTGTAAGTCTTCCAACTTTGTACTTTTTCAAGATTGTTTTGGCTATTTTAGGTCCTTTTCATTTCCATATAAATTTTACAGTCACTTATCAGTTTCTGCTGGGATGAATATATAGATCACTGAATGAATATATAGATCAATTTGGGGGGAACTTTTATCTCACCAATGTTGAGTCTTCCAATTCATGAACATTATAACATTCCACTTATTTAGGTCTTCTTTAATTTCCCTCAACAATATAGTAGTTTTGAGTGTAAAGATCTTAGGCATTTTGTGTTTTTAAAAAGCCCTATAATGAATTGAACTTACCATATATAACTATTAATAGGAATATATTTCTGTATAGAAATATAATCATATCTGTGAATAAGGACAGTTTTACTTCTTCTGTTTCAATCTTTATGCTTTTTTTCCCCTTGCCTTATGATGATTGATGGCTGGGACTCTAGTACAGTGTTGAATAGAAGTGGTGAGAGCAGACATCCATGTCTTTTCCCAATATGCAGGGAAAAAGTTTATTTTTCACCTTGAAGTACGATGTTAGCAGTAAGTTTTTCACAGATGCCTTTTATAAGATTGAGGAAGTTCCCTTCTATTCCAGTTTGCTAGTTTTATCACGAATGATTATTGAATTTTTCAGATGCTCTATTTGGTACATATATTGTGATGATCATATTTTTTTCTCCTTTGTTGGTTTATATGGTGGATTACAGTTATTTCTTTTTAAATGTTAAAACAATCATGCATTCCTGGGTAAACGCTCTTGGGTATGATATATGTGTCATTTGTTGCCTCATGTATTTTATTAAGCACATATTCATAATTATTATGTCTTCTAGATACACTGGCCCTTTTATAATTAGGAAATATCTCTCCTTCCCTTCTTATCTTTAGTAAAAGTCCTTGTCTTGAAGTCTATTTTGTCAGATATTAATAGAGCCATTCCAGCTTTCTTATGCTTGGTGTTTGCATGATACACTTTTTCCATTCTTCTATTTCTGTCTATTTTTAAAGTATATTTCTTGTAGACAGCTATAGTTGGCTCTTGCCTTTTAAAAACATGTTAACCTCTGCTTTCTAATTGGAGTGTTTAGTCGATTTTACATACTATGTAATTATTGATATAGTTGGATTTAGAGCTACTATCTTGTTATTTGTTGTCTATTTGTCTTATATGTTTTTTATTCTTCTGATCTCTTTTCCTGGCTTCTTTTGGGTTAGCCAGTTTTTTAGTATTCCATTTTAATTCCTCTACTGGCTTTTTAACATACATACATAACTTTTGCATTGTTTTTTCCCCAGGTGTTTCTTTTAGGGCTTACCATGTGCATCCTTAATTTCTCACAATCTACTTTGAGTTAATATTGTAGCACTTTATGTAAATACAGGAAATTTGCAAAAGTATAGTTCCATGTGCCCTTTAATCATCCTCTGTGCTATTATCCTAAATATTACGTCTGCATATGTTACATACCCCAATATTGTGTTATAATTTTTGCTTTAAACAGTCATATATCTTTTAAAGAAGTTGGGAGAAAGGAAGAAAAAATATATATATAATTATATATATAATTTTATTTTTTTATTTATACTTATAATTATATATATATATATATATATATAATTTTATTTTTACCATCCTCTTCACCATTTCTGATGTTCTTTATTCCTTGTTGAATTACCATCATGTGTCTTGTCTCTTCAGGCTGAAAACCTCCCTTTGGCATTTCTTGTTTCGCAGGTCTGCAACAAATTCTTTCAGTTTTTATTTATCTGAAAATTATGGGGTCTTTTGGTAACTCTCCATTTAGTACAGCTAACAGTCCCCTGTCTCCTACAACATATTAAACTTTTTAGAATTAAAAAGTTGATAACAGTTTAGTGAATTTCTTTCCTGAATTTTTCCACACACATGCATACACATGCACACTCAGACACACTTATGCACACATACCACAGAAACACACAAACATTCACACACAGAGAGACATCCTTCTTGGATGTTTGGAAACAGGGCTTGGTTCTCCTGACCTCCCATCTAGTGCTCTTTCCCAAAACTAAATTATGCTCTTTTCGATGACTTTTGCTTCCCTCACTGTTATTATTTTTTTAATTTGAGTAAAATTGCTTTACGATGTTGTGTTAGTTTCTGCTGTACAATGAAGTGAATCAGCTATATGTATACCTATATAAAGGACATACGTTTG
>NW_006796752.1:2510692-2520773 GCF_000442215.2 Lipotes vexillifer | reverse complement strand
GCAGGAATGATAGATTGTTTCTCAGCTTTTGGAACACAAGATTTCATAGTAAATAATGACCCTCCTAGGATCCACAGATCTTTGACATGTCTGAACAGGTATTGTTGACCTTGGTCAGGCAAATAGCTCATTTTGTATAACAATCCTACACTTTTGTTTTGGAGATTAACCACCAAGTGTGGATTCTAGTGGATCTCTAACAGGATTTTCAAATGCATTTGTCTAATTTTTAGTAACTGAGTCTGTGCCAAGATAGACTATTATATTTCACAGTGTAAGGAACATGGTCAGAGCTGCTTAGAGACGGGAGCTGGAATCTCAGCTCTGACTCTTGGTAGCCAGGTGTCTTGCGTACAACATTCAACCACTCTGAAGTACATAAGCAACATGAAAAAATTCTTTTGTGGCTATAATAATAGCTAAAATATACTGAGTGCTTACCACGATCTAAACACTGTGCATACTAACTCATTAAAGCCTCATAACAACCCCATACTGTAGGCTTTCTCATTATTCCCCATATACAGATGAAGAGGCTAAGGCTCTTTGATAATGTATGCTTCATGTGTGGAAGAGCAAAACTTGAGCGCTGGCAGCATGGCTCCCACGTCCCTACCTTTAACTTCATCGACTTAGCGTTAAGGGAAGGTGCTTCTCAGTCATGGGTGTTGCCAATTAGTGTATGCATTTCCAGCTTCCCATTGTTATGCCTGGAATTACTCAGGTTACAGAGATCCTGTAGAGAATGAGGAGCCCAGTGGATTGTCCATTGTTATAAAATAGCTTCAGTGGTCGCATAACCTGGGGCAGCAAACAGTGCTTCCACAGAAAGCCCAAGCTGCTTCCAATTGTCTCACAGAACTTGAGGCTTGGGAGGGGCCTCTGGAGGCAAGACAGTCAACCTCTAACAAGTCTACCACAGATAAGCATCAGGGTGCTATTGGTGGCATTAGCTGGATGACATTTTGGCCATAGGACCCAGAAATGCTCGTATCCCGTCCTGGATTAATCACAAGTATCCCATGAGTTTCCCAAAGAAACTGTATATACAAGGGTGGTGATGGTGACAAGAATTCAAGTTACCACTTACTTATTAGCCTTGTAGCCATCACCCCCAGTGTAGCCCTCTGGTAAAGCTGGGTTAGAAGCTTCAAGCATAACCAGGGCTTCTCCTACCCAAATCCCAATCTTACTGCCAAATGGCCATGGAGCTTGAAGAAGGGTATCTCTCAGGTGTCTGAGAGCCCTGTGGGAAGGAGAGGAGGGAGGGAGAATGATTGAGAGGAGAGAGCAAGAGCAAGGCGGCCCAATTCCCTCTAGACTCAGCTGATTCTTCACACAGTCATCCTGTCCACTAAAAATACGTTTGCATCAGTTTTGGAATGCAACTGTTAGATCATCAGATTAGCAACGATTTCTGCCTAGGGCAGACATGGACATTCCCTTATATAATCACAGTGTGTTTAAATGGTAAGAGTTTAGTATTTTTCAAATTTTCTGTAATAATCACAAATTAATAACCTGTATAATGGAGAAAATACACTCAATAGAATGTGGTACCTAGAATTGAATCTTCTAATCCAAGAACATCAAGTACAATACTATACATTGCAGATGATTAATGCTAAATATCAGGGCATTAAAAGAATCCATGAAGTCTGGAATAGTTAAGGAAGATTTCATGAAGAAAGTGACTTTTTAGCTGGGCCTTAAAATTGGGAAGATGTAAACTATCATTTTTACCACATTACATTTACTGATTTGTTGTGGTTTGATGTTTCCTGTGGTGTTGAGTGTGACTTTTTCCTCTTTGAATCAAGTGCCTGGGATCAAGGACTCTTTCTTTTCTGCATCGCTCCTTCACCTCCAATTTCATCTACTACCTTGGAAATCACTGTAGCAGCTCAGTGAAGCTTTGTTAATCAACTGCATCAACACGGTCCAAGTTAGGCTAAGCGCTCTGAGTTATTTATAAGCCAAATTAATGGCAGGTTTTCTTTGTCTCTCTAGCTCCTCATCAGAAAACATCTGAGGAACGTTATGTGGAGACGGATTTAAACTCTGTGGAAAAGGAATATGATGAGACTAAGTTTGAAGTCAAGGTATGATCACCTTTCCTTTACTGATAGAAATTTCTGACATCATATAAGATTGCTGCCATAATTATCAATAAACCAATAAATTGTGTTTCCCTATTTCATACCTACCATCACCTCCAGAAGATGTGCCCATAAAGGCACGTAGCACAGACTAGTGCTCCCAAGAGATGAGGTTTGTAGAATTTCATCCTTTCCTTTCTTCTTAATTGCAAATAGAAACCAAAAACTCTTTGGTCGTAACGTACGTAATTGATGGTAGATATTGTTTTATTGAAGGAAAAGTCATTTTATTCATTCCTATAATCTGACTTCATATTTAAAATTGGTAGAACGGTGTATGGTTTATATATAAAAAGAACATGACAGGGCTTCCCTGGTGGCGCAGTGGTTAAGAATCCACCTGCCAATGCAGGGGACACGGGTTCGAGCCCTGGTCCAGGAAGATCCCACATGCCGTGGAGCAGCTAAGCCCGTGCGCCACAACTACTGAGCCTGCGCTCTAGAGCCCACAAGCCACAACTACTGAAGCCCGCATGCCACTGAAGCCCGTGCACCTAGAGCCCGTGCTCTGCAACAAGAGAAGCCACCACAATAAGAAGCCCACGCACCGCAACGAAGAGTAGCCCTCACTCGCTGCAACTAGAGAAAGCCTGTGTGCAGCAACAAAGACAGAACACAGCCAAAAATAAATAAATTTATCCAAAAAAAAGGACAAAATTACATACAGCTACACACACACACATACACACACACACACGCATATATAGCTGGTGAACTCTGAATAAGCATTGTGGATTGTGCCAAAGTCATTTTCATGCTTTTGATACTATACTCTAGTTGTGTGAGATGTTAACGTTGAAGGAGGTTGGGGGAAGAGTACATGGGACTTCCCTGTACATTTCTTTGCAAACTCATGTGAATCTATATAATTATTTCAAAATAAAAGTGAAAAAAAAAAGCACATAAGCTTTGGAATCTGGCAGACCTAGACTTAAGTGACATAACCTCTCTAAACCTCAGTTTCTCATCTGTAAAAATGGGAATAACAATAGCTACCTCCTGAAACTGTTTTGAGCATTAAGAGAAAATTTGAAAATGGCCAAGCACTATATAATCGTAAAGTAACATTATATTTAAAAACCCAAGCAAAATGAATTGTGAATATATGTTGCTGCACAGCCACCCCAGAAGGGGTCCCTTTCCTCTGCCTCACTAAAAAATTAAATATCTGGGGTTTCCCTGGTGGCGCAGTGGTTGAGAGTCCGCCTGCCGATGCAGGGGACACAGGTTTGTGCCCCCGTCCAGGAGGATCCCACATGCCGCAGAGGGGCTGGGCCCGTGAGCCATGGCTGCTGAGCCTGTGCGTCCAAAGCCTGTGCTCAGCAACGGGAGAGGCCACAGCAGTGAGAGGCCCGCATACCGCAAAAAAAAAAAAAAAAAAAAAAAAAAAAAATTAAATATCTGGCTGACTGAATGGTTCTGAAACAGAAGCCAGTAGACCATGGGCTCAAATGGACTTCAGCAATAGTTCATATCCATCATCAATTCCCAATGTGTCTGAATCTAGGCCCCCCACAGAGATTCCACTGACCATTAAGAAGTCAGGCAGAAAGCAAGTCTTAGGCTTTTCTTCCTGGAGGCAGAAACAATGTGGGAACTAGTTCCCAGCAGACTTTTCTTAGAGAGAGAAAGCTGCATTCTTCTGTCAGTTTGTTCAGTCGTCCTTCTGTATTCTGGGCAGATGAGGACACTGTCATTGCTGTTTTGGAATCCCTCGTGCTTGGAGTTATTGCATCACCATGTCTTCCAGAGTTAGGAAACAGTCTGCAATTTCATACAGTCTTGTAATTTTTTTTTTTTTGGTAGGGTCTTTGTCTGGTTTTGGTATTAGGGTAATAGTGGCTTCATAGAATAACTTTGGGAGTGTTCCCTCCTCTTCAGCCTTTGGGAAAAGTTTGAGAAGGATCAGTATTAGTTCTTCTTTGTATGTTTCGTAGAATTCCCCAGTGAAGCCATCTGGTCCTGAACTTTTGTTTGCAGGGAGGTTTTTTTTTTTGTTTTTTATTACAGATTCTATCTCACTTTTAGTGATCAGTCTGTTCAAATTATCTATTTCTTCTTGACTCAGTTTTGGTGGGCTGTATGTTTCTAGGAACTTGTCCATTTCTTCCAGGTTGTCCAATTGGCATATAGTTGTTCATAGTATCATCCAGTCTTCATCAGTCATTTTTTGAAATGGGCAAATGTAACTAAAATTCACCTGACTTGACATTCATGAAGTCTGTGAAATCATTAAGTAATATAAAAAGGATTTAATTCACCTTCAAAACTGAGCATCACTCAACCATCTTCTGTATGCTGGTCTTCAAAGAATGTCATCTCTGAAGGTGAGGGCTGTGTCAAGTGCACCAGAGCCCAGATTTGGCACATGAACGCATATGCCATTGCATTGACTCACAGTGTGATTGGAACTCACTTCATATCTCTGTGACTTACTTTGCCCATCTTTAGACAACATGTTTATGACCTGCACACTTCATAAAGATGCCGTGGGAGTTGTAAGTATGTTAAGGTTCTCATATATAAGAATTAAAATTAGAGTAAATTATTTCAATAATTGTAAACAATACAATGAGTGCTATTGTTTTATTTGTTTTAAAAGAAAAAAAGGAAATATTGTCAATAAACATAAAGCACCTTTCCTCAGGGAAGACCTCAAAAGTATTTAAGGCCAAAAGTTTCCATAAGCTACATTCATTATTTACTCCTGTGTTACATACTTGTAAAAATAGACACTGCAGGAGCAGGAGTGGAGATAGAATCAGAGGCCAACAGGGTTGGAAAATGCTGAGTAGAATTCAAAAAGCCCTGACCACCAGATTTCTGGTTTCTTCCTTCTGCTGTGCTGTTTGTTTAATTCAGGCTCCAAGCCCATCCTGCTAAGATGCTCTCTCCCCCTGTGTTTAGGCAGATCGCCAACAGCATAGGTACTGCTAAGCAGGCACAAGTACGTGCTACCATCACCCTTCTGTGCTTGTGTTGCTTTTTCCCTTACTGTTGCCTTGTTTGGGTATTTAATGAAGGGCTTTTCCCCCAAGAACATATATATTAACAGTCAAGGGAGAAAACGAAGCAGGGTAGGAACAAAGGCTGCCAAACTTCCTCATTTTGGAAAACAGTGGCTGGTCAGACTGCTGCTTCTAAAGCCCAGGGCTATGAGAAGAGTGAGCAGAATCCACAGTCGTGAGAAATATGAATAGGAAGAAAGGGGATTTGTGCACCAAATCCCCACATCCTGGACTTAGAAATCAATTTAGGATCAGTAAATGCAATTAGTGTTTTCCAAGGTGGGTAGTATAACCAGGGAAATCATCATTCCAAAATATGTAAGAAAACTAGTTAGAAAAAAAGTAGGTTAGAAAAGAAGGTTTAGATTCATCTCTGCACGGTTCAAAAGAGGGACAAGGAGGTTGATTACCATCAAGAACAATCACTGCTGCTTGTGTTTTGTGGTCACTGTCCAAGACAGATGACCAGGATAAGTAGGAGAACATGCATCTGACTCTCGGTGAAAATTCTGACACCTTTTTGGCCTTAGGCCTGGAACTGAAAGATGAAATGAAGGCATAACCAGTCTAGGAGAGTGAATCATAACATTGTGATAAATGCCCCTCCTTGCCCTCAAGAGTAAATGCTCACAGGGGAAAAAAAAAAAAAAAAAGCTATAAATCCAAACCATTCATGATTGCTGCTGGAGTCACCGATACTCACTACCTGCAATGAAAATCATGATAAGGTCTTATCATTAGCAGAGAACTCATTCCCAGAAAAGGTGTTCCCTCTTCTCTGGCAGGAGAATCGTTGGTGTGCCAGTTCGCAGGAACTTCACAAGCTCAATTTGAGGAGGCGGCTGAGATTCTCGGGCCATCTGGCAGCTGTGAGGGCTGCGCTTGGCTCACTGACACTGTCTGGGAAAACCATGGTGGAGTCCTTTCCTGTGGCTCCTAGCAGTAGTGATGTGGCTACTTTCTGCCCTTCCCATCACCAGTTGGAAGCTGAAAGCATGACTCACCGGGGCTGCTTTCCCTGGGTTGCTCACATCACGGCCTCTTTGGAGGTGGAAAGAAGCCAAAGGCTGATGAGGATTTCTTTTTCCTGCATGTCAACCTCAGGAAAAAGGAAGGGCTACTGGCTGTGAGCACCAACGAACAGTGTTCCTGGGCACCTATTAAAGTCGTTTAAAATAGCGAGGTCTTTTCATGCTTCTGAGCAAACAGGCTCCTTCATAAAAATTTTTTAAAAACAAAAAAAGTCAAGGCAGGAAGAGAACAGAGAGGCGAGGGAAGGGTTGCTAACACTGACTGAGGGTCAGCCATTGTGCTGGGTGCTGTGTGTACCTGATTTCATCTCAAGTCCTTAATACCTTGTGAGGAAGGTGATGTCTCCTTTGTTTTATCTGTGATGCTGTTGAGGCTCTGAGGAGCTAAGTGAGTTTCCCCAAGTCTAACACAACTAGTAAATGATCGAACTGGAATCTGAAATTAGCAGTTTACTTAATCTAGCAGTTTCCTAATCTAATTTAACCTGTCTACTTGATTACTTACTTAATCTACCTAATTAGCAATTTACTTAGCCTTTCATCCCCTAAATTTCCTCTTCTGCAGAATGGAGTTAAATAAAGTAACCTCACAGGTGGCTGATTAAATGAGAAATATATGGAAAGCACCTAGCATGATGCCTGACATAGAGAAGATTCTTAGTAATGTTAGTTTCCCATTTAATCCTATGTTTACAGATAGAATGTTTTGTGTAAAAGATGAAAAGAAGCTGAAGGAAGGTTGGATTCAGGTCTTATTAAATAGCTTCTCCTAATCTCGAATATGTATCTTTTTGCCAATGGTAAGAGATCAGGGCCAAATTTAGTTTTTTGCTTTCTCACTGTTCTGAATCCCAAAATCTTTCATTTACCTTTCTGTTTCTCACCAAGAGAACTATGTGAACCATAAGCACATTTCACTGTTCACTTTCTGTGATGTTTAAAGTCTGGTCATTCTTCGAGATTCAAAGAATCCACCAAATCTTGATCTCCGCAGCCAAGCTCTCTGAACAATATCTAGAATGAAGATTCTCAAGGTTTCCTGTGTACTACAACCCTGAGAAGCTTATTCATAATGCAGATTTTCAGGCTCCACCCACAGAGACACTGATTCAGGAGGTCTGAGTTAGGGTCCAGGAATATGACTTTTTAAAAAAAAATTTATCTTATTTATTTATTTATTTATTTTTGACTGCGGTGGGTGTTCGTTGCTGCACGCGGGCTTTCTCTAGTTGCAGTGAGCAGGGGCTACTCTTTGTTGCGGTGCGCGGGCTTCTCCTTGCAGTGGCTTCTCATTGCAGAGCACAGGCTCTAGGCGCGCAGGTTTCAGTAGCTGTGGCTCGCTGGCTCTAGAGCACAGGCTTAGTAGTTGTGGCACACAGGCTTCGTTGCTCTGCGGCATGTGGACTCTTCCCGGACCAGGGCTGAAACCCGTTTCTCCTGCATTGGCAGGCAGATTCTTAACCACTGTGCCACCAGGGAAGCCCCAGAATATGACTTTTTAACTTATGCATTTGGTGACTAGAATGCAGGTGGTACAAGGGACTGCACTTTTGGTCACATTGGCCTAGAGGCTATATTCATAGGCCATTGGGATAAAGAAGAAATCATTAAGGTAGATATGGATCTCTTAGGCTAATACAGAGTCCAAAATGCAGGAGAGTGAGGGTGTGACTAAATTATTGTATGAGAATGTATTTTTCACTGAGGGAACTACATGAGAAAAAAGAGAGAATAACAGTACGACCACTGTTGGACTTTGCTCTCTCATCAATAAAAAATGGACATGACTAAAATATTTGATGTATCCAATTTGGGTGGCTTATTGAGCTCAATTTAATATATATCAAAGCAATTGCTATGGGTCACATATGGGAAACAATTCTAACTGGGGACTAAACTGAGGAAACTTACAAGTTTCATGGGGGAAACAACATATTTCCAATAATTTATAATATAAAGCAGAATGACCTACCTCTAGTAAAAGGAATATAATGTATTAGAAGGTAGAGGAGGGAACAGTTCATAGCAAGTATGTCGGGGTGTTTTTTTCCAAAGGAGGTGGCATTTGAACTTAATTTTTTTTTTTTTCCGGTACACGGGCCTCTCACTGTTGTGGCCTTTCCCGTTGCGGAGCACAGGCTCCAGACGCGCAGGCTCAGTGGCCATGGCTCATGGGCCCAGCTGCTCCGCGGCATGTGGGATCTTCCCGGACCGGGGCACGAACCTGTGTCCCATGCATCGGCAGGCGGACTCTCAACCACTGCGCCACCAGGGAAGCCCTGAACTTAATTTTTTTAACAGTTTTTTAAAAAATTTATTTATTTTTCTTTATTTTTTTTGGCTTTGTCGGGTCTTAGTCGCGGCACATGGGCTCTTCATTGCCACACGCGGGCTTCTCTCTAGTTGTGTCACACGGGCTCCAAGGCACATGGGCTCCAAGGCACGTGGGCTCTGTAGTTGTGGCACACGGGCTCTCTCACTGAGGCACATGAGCTCAGTACTAGTGGCACGCGGGCTTAGTTGCCCCGTGGCATGTGGGATCTTAGTTCCCCGACCAGGGATCGAACCCACGTCCCCTGCACTGGAAGGCAGATTCTTTACCACTGGCCCACAAGGGAAGTCCCTGAACTTAATTTTAAAGAATAAATACAACTTTGAAAGGTGAATAAGATAGAGAAGGGCATTCCAGGATGGGGAAGGATGTAAAGCCTCAGAAGTCTGAAGGGAGCATAGGCTATTCTGGGGAATAGTCCAAGAAAGCTAGGAAGGTAGACCAAAGACAGGTTGCTGAAGGCTTTGGTTGAGGGTTGTTGCCAGCAAGGGCATTTGTGTATTAGTTTAACATTGGTACAGCAATGAAGAGTAAATTAGATGAAGAGAGGCAGGCTGACCAGCTGCCAGCGGTTGTCACAGTCCAGGTAAGACTTTGATGTTGAGAGCCTACTAATGGCAGTGGCAAAAAAGGAGATGGGCAGAGCTCATACCCATTAGTCCAGGTGTTCTCCCCAGTGCCTGGAATGCTCTAGACTGTCAGAGAAAGTTTGATAAATGAAGGAATAGACCAAGGCAGAGAAATAAGGGGATAGATTTAATAGGGAGGGAAAAGAAGATACTGAAAACACCTTCAAGGTTTCCATCTTGGAATCTTCATTGAATGAATTTGTTGCCCAATATAGAGTACTCAAGGGAACAGTAGAAAGTGAGGACTTATGCAGGCTGAGTCCAGCATTAGTGGTCTCGTGGATCTATAACAGTAACCTACACACTCTCTTTCTGTTAGCTGGGCTATACTCCTCCCCACACCAGCAAGAGTCAACCAGTTGGCCTTGAGGTTATTTAGAAATTAACTAGGTTAGGGCACTTTTGCAAATCTAATAAAGCATTTTTCAAATTTGTGATTTTTATTTATGAGTTAAGTAAGATTTACAGATGTGTAAAAATTGTTATGTTAACATTTATGCATTAAAGTTAAAATCACATGAAATCAAACAGTCTGAGAAAATTCAGGATGTATGGACAACTTCTTTTCAGTGTCCTTGGGTTACTTATTTCCTCCCCATTTTCTTGGTTTGGGAATGGGAGAAAGGTATCTTGTGACATGTTTCTCACTTTCTGATATTTTTAACAGAAATACAGACTTGCATATCATTGGTAAAACAACGTTGCAATGTTTGCAGTGTTTTAAGAAGACATTTCCCCCATAAACAAATACTGTAAGTAATGTTTAGAGTATTAGTCCAGCCTATAAAAGCCAATTTAACCAGTAAGAACACTGAACTAATTACTAACAAGTCTAGCTGAGAAACTCAAGATCTTAGATAAAAGAGACCTTGGAAAAATTTTGTAAAGTTTCCATCTGGGACCCATTTCCTTATCTTTCCCT
>NW_006796752.1:2488486-2510562 GCF_000442215.2 Lipotes vexillifer | reverse complement strand
CTTTCCCTAGTTGTTTCCCCTTTCCACAAAGCTTCAGGACCAGTTACGCCTGTCTCCTCAAGCCCTCCAAAGGGCTTCAGTCTATAAAATGTCCTAAAACCTTCCTCTTTCCTCGCCACCCCTCCCCTCCCTCTTGGAAGTCTCCTCCCCATGCAGCTGACCTGGACTAGAAGTGGGAGGAATCTGAATGAGCTAGTTCACAGCAATGCATGGCTGAGTGACTGACAGCCCCTTAACCCTCCTGCAAACACTTGCCATCTTTTCAAACGGACTGACTGCCCTGTTATCTAAAGGAATCTTTAGGTAGTGGCTTCTTCAGGCAACTCCAGCGAAGTGTACGAAGAAAAGATGTGCTGGAAAAAGGCCAACGAGAGGGAGCAAATAGGACAGACCAGCCAGGTAGGAATTCACTTGAAGGATAGATTCTCAAGGTGGTTCCTGTTCTTCAGAAGTCCTTCTTATTCTCCACATCAGAACCCACTGAATCTCAAAAATCAGGAGGGTGGGGTTTCCCCTTTCCCGGCAGTACCATCGATGGAGAGGGGAGGCTACTCTTTTCCAAGGTTGATGTTTTTCCCTCTGGGAAACAGAGTGTCTCTAAGGCCACCCTAGACTGAGGCTGGAGGTGACTGCCCTTTGCAGAGGTTTCCTTCCCTTTCCTTCCTGCTCTCCTCCTCTGAGCTGTGCCATTCTATAACTATTCAGTGATTCTTACTTGTTATACCTCTTTTACTTTCTCAGGTTTTCATAATTAATTTGCAATCCCAGAAAAGACTTAATAACCTTAAACGCTTCTTTCAATGATCACTTCATGCTTTAAATGAAGAGGGTGGTTCAGCTCCTTACCTGCCTTACCTTTTCTCTCTCAGAATTAGGTCTAGCAGCTTTCCTTTTTAAGAAATGTGATAATATAATAAATCATACTTTTACCTTAAATCACCAGATACCATCTCTTTAAAAGAGCTGGAGCTGAAATTGCTCTCCAAGCATTCCTAAAATCATAAAGGGAAATCACCTAACTTGAGGGAAAAATTTGATTCTGTTTCAAATGTTGCTCTCTCCCCTTTGGGGAAGAAAAAAAATGTCAATAATCAATTGAAAATTACCTCTTGATAATTTTTTAAATATAAGTTTAAAAAAGATAGATTCTTCAGACAAATTGAAATAAATTTTTTTTTTACAAAAAAATTCCTTCAGGTTTGGCACTTCACCTGTTTTGTTTTTTTTTTTTCAAATTTTGAAAATATTTCTTTCTTCAAAATATGGGGAGACAAAACAGCTTCTATGTTGCTGAGAAGATACAGGAATTCATCATTAAAGGTGATCCTAGAAAACCTGCATGTGGGTTGGTGTCATTTTGAAACCAGAGAGAGGCTAGTGTGGAGGTGGGGGTCAGGGAGTGATGCTGGGCCTGGAGCAGCTGCCAGCCTGCCTGCCTTCACTGCCACCCTTCTTCAGAATAAAAGGAAAGTCCAGGAGGAGGGAGTCTCCTACCTGATTGGCCTCCCAACAGAGTAGTTTATGGGTTGGTTCCCTTTCAAAGCAGTTGACTGAGAAAATCCCTTCTTTGGTGCCCTGGGGCATCCCCAAGTCAGGGTGACTGAAGGGAAACAGGATATGATTTCACAAGAAACTTAGTGCTCTGCTTTAAAATCACCTCACTGTATAATTCACCGAGGCTCATAAGGAAACCCTAACAAAGAAATAAAGCAGCAGTTGGTGGGGTGGTCTGCGGTCAGTTTTCTCTGTCCATTATTTGAATCAAAGGACCAATATTTGAAAAAAGCAAGCATTTATTTGAATATGCTCTCTTCCTCCTAGAGCTTTCAGGAAGCTTAATTTAAAATTTTCCCAAAAGTATTCTGGCTACAATTGAGCTTTCATCTCAAAATTGGAAGCAATAGCACTCATGTTGGTATTTTATATTATAAGCAGAGAAATGTTTCATAGCCAAATGAAACATCTCCTTCATTTTACACAGAAGGAAATGGATGCCCAGGGAGATTAAGTGACAGCCAACATCTCCCAGCTAATGAGAAATATGGGGTCCAGTAGCAACTATCCAGCAATTACTGAAGGTCAGCATGTTGAGTGCTTTCCATAATTACCTATTTTAATCCCCACACAGTAGATATTAAAGAGCCAACCATAAATGTCATTTATTCTTTTCTTTGTGCTAAGCATTTTAATACATTATCTCTAATTACCACAAAAACCTTCTGATGTAGATGTAATACCCCTATTTTACTGATAGAGAACTAAGGTGCTACCCAAGGCCACTTCTTTAAAAGTAAGCCAGGGGGCTTCCCTGGTGGCGCAGTGGTTGAGAGTCCGCCTGCCGATGCATGGGACACGGGTTCGTGCCCCGGTCCGGGAGGATCCCACATACCGCAGAGCGGCTGGGCCCGTGAGCCATGGCCGCTGAGCCTGCGCATCCAGAGCCTGTGCTCCGCAACGGGAGAGGCCACAACAGTGAGAGGCCCGTGTACAGCAAGAAAGAAAGAAAGAAAAAGAAAGTAAGCCAGGGATTCCCACCCAGATTTACCTCTCACACCTCAGTTTGCGTTCTTTTCACTCTTTAAGAGGTTTTCAAATTACAGATCACAATGGTGATAGTGAACTCAGTTTGGTGGGTTCACCAGCGTTTTAAAAAAATAAATAGGTGAACAGAAGGGAATGGGATAGAATTTAAAAATAGAATGTATCCCATCACAAAATCACACAAACATTTTTCAGTTATACGTACATCTGTTGTATATTTTTTCCCCAACACCAACAAACAGTTAATTCTGTACTGTCTACTTGGAGATAGCATCAGATGCCAAACATTGAGGGCTCAGCCTTATAAGACTGCTCTCATGCCCCTTCAGAGGCCAATTGCAAACCCAGGTTGTCACCTGTGCTTCTGAGACACTGGCTGGCTGTAGGTGCTTCCTAATAGTTACCTCATTAACGTAAACTCAAGTGTGGTTGAAAGGGGTTTGTTATAAATATCAAGACACTATTACAAGAAATTTAAAGGGTTTTAGGAGCTCTGTGCCAGAAACAGGATGAAGACCAAATATATATTTCTTATTATAAATCACAGTATATGTGTATAAGTATTATTATGTAAACATTTTTCCTGTGGGTTGTGGTCAGTTTTTAAAGCCACTGCACCAGAACTAATCCAGCTAAACCTTAGCAAAACACTGGTATACAGTGCAGTTAACTGCCAGCTCTTATTAAAGCAGTCCCCAGATCTGCTGTGGATCCTTCCCATACAGTCTCAAAAACATGGGTGTTGTATTCCATCAAACTTGATTGACAGAGTACTCTCCCTCCACCCTGACACCAACTGTCTCACATGTGGCCACAAGAATATGGGTTGACATGACCAAGTCCATGCCTAAGAATTTCAGCAAGCCCATGAGGTCCTCTCATGCATGACAAAGTCTATAAATTAGAGGGACGTTATCATTCTGTATAAGATGATAAAGCCCATACCTGCACCTTAAGTCAGTGTTATTTTTCCATCACTATACTAGGTTGTCATGAAATAAGAGACTCTACAATCCACCATACTAACACTAGATCAATAGAGTTGGAAAGAGCACAATTCATTTCACAAGCATAAGCAAGTTTTACAGTGAGAGGGAGTTTTGTTAATAATGGTGGTTACTCTTTCTGAACGTATTGCATGTTGTGGATTCAAAGATGAATAAGGCTGGAGCTCAAAGTCCAGTGAGTGTTTCTGGCACAGTAACAATCACAGAGGAGGAATTAGAAAGGGATGCAATGTAACATTAACTGCCATAGTGATTAGTGCAACATTACATAGAAAATGTGAAGAAAGAGCTTTGGTAGTGTAGTGAAAATACCTAGATTGGTTTGAATCCAGGGACTGGTATTTACTTCTGTATATTGACTGAAATGAAAAATATATTCTAGTCTCTGGTCAAATATAGTTAAGAGACGGAACTAAAAATTTAGATTCTTATTGAAATGATATCCTATTTTAAAAGAAAAAATATGAACCTGAATGTAAGATTGCTCGTGTATTTTAGAGCTAAATTAACAAACTAGTATCCCAAATTCTCCTTTATTTGTTAGCTGGCTTTCTGGATATGATACCAGATTTGGGAAGACATCTATGAAAAGATAGAAAATCCATGGTTTTCTTTCATACACTGAACACTTTTAAATTGCTGTCTCTGTGGTCTGCATTGTGGATAATAAAACAGCCTTACCTTGACTGCTCTCTGTTAATCCAGGGAGAGGACTCTCTTGCATTGTCTACAACTAACTGAGCAGCCTGTAACTCTCACCTGTTTTGCAACGTTCTTCCTATCTGTTCATCTGAATCTTGGAAAAGCTCATCGTCCAACTTTTAGCTCTAATCTACAAGGGATCTTTGTTTAGTCATTAAATTTCCCTTAATAATACTTTTGCAAGAGGGCCCTTTCTAAATCTATACTCCCTTTTGTGAGAATGTAAAATAACTCATTTAAACAGAACCTAGCAGGCAGGAAGAATTCAAATGCTGGCTAATTATCTACTTGTTCATTATTGGTTAATACCCTTATAATACTCCCGTTGCTATCAATATGATATACAAATTCACTTCCTGGTTAAAATGATATTTTCTTGAAAGTAAATTGAGTGGGAGTCTTGTCTCTTTTTGAGAATTAAATGCTTAGTGTTATTCTTTTTTTTTTTTTTAATTGTTTGCCGCGTTATCTGGCATGTTAGATCTTAGTTCCCCGACCAGGGATTGAACCCGCGCCCCCTGCATTGGAAGCACAGAGCCTTAACCACTGGACTGCCAGGGAAGTCCGCCCAGTGTTCTGAAAAAGATCTACAACCCTAAGCGGCAGATAGTGCTGTTACAGAAGGGGGTCCCCTTCCAGGGCCCGAGAGCGGGCTGTTGTCTAAAACTCGGAAATGAATTGTCCAAGGAGACACACTTACTGACAAAGCAAAAGACTTTATTAGCATGGACATATATACACTACCAAATGTAAAATAGATAGCTAGTGGGAAGCAGCCGCACAGCACAGGGAGATCAGCTCCGTGCTTTGTGACCACCTAGAGGGGTGGGATAGGGAGGGTGGGAGGGAGACGCAAGAGGGAGGCGATATGGGGATATATGTATACCTATAGCTGATTCACTTTGTTATACAGCAGAAACTAACACACCATTGTAAAGCAATTATACTCCAATAAAGATGTTTAAAAAAAAAAAAGACTTTATTGGGAAGGGGCACCCGGGTGGAGAGCAGAAGGGTAAGGGAACCCAGGAGAACTGCTCTGCCACACGGCTTGCAGTCTTAGGTTTTATGGTAATGGGATTAGCTTTCCAGGTTGTCTCTGGCCAATCATCTCGCTTGGCCCATATTTGGTCTGACTCAGGGTCTTTCCTGGTGGCACATGCATCTCTCAGCCAAGATGGGTCCCAGCATGAGGGTTTCTGGGAGGTTGGCAGGACAGAGTAGGGCTGGCGTCTCCTCCCTCCTTTTGGCTCCTCCCGGATTTCCCCCCCACCCACCCCCAAGGTCTCAGCGGTGGCACACAGTAGAGCAGGGCTTCCGACCACCAGCTGGCTTTAAGCCAGCACTGGTGACCACTGTGCACTGGCCTAAGAAGGCAGTGTGATGCAACGGACTTGTGATTACCAGCCTGTGAAAGTGGACCCTGGACTTATCTCCTCTCGGTCTAGCTCTCTCTCTGGGCTTGGGCAGGCCACAACTTCTCCAGACATTGATTTCTTACCCAGAAAAAAAAAAACCTAAAAAAACAAAAAAGAAACATTGAATCAGATGATCCCTTTGGTGTCCCTTGTAGCAAACTCTGAATCATTTTTGTGAATCAACAGGGAAGGGGGAAGAATACAATGTTAATAGTCCCTTCATTTAAGGAAAAAGGATACCTGCTTTTGTGAATAAGTTTTTGATGTTCCTGAAGGAAGCCTCAAGGGGAAACTGTAAAAGATCCACAGAGTGGTTGGGGATAACCCAGGAAAGAAAGAGAAAAATGAGAAACTGAATATGTTGCTTATCTAGAAAATTAAAAACAACAACAAAACAAAGACATTTAGGAATAGAAAAATATAGGTAAGAACCCTCCTCCCCCAAACAAATAGATGATCTTACCAAAATTTCTTTCACTTCAGAATGAAGAAATACCTGAAAGCAGTCATGATCGGGAGAACCCTGAGCCAGAGCAGCTTGACAGTTCCAAAAATCTTTCCCCCAGCAGGTAAGATTGCACATCTCTTTGTAGAAGTCATTTTAACCCTTTAGAGGGTGGGGGTAATGGGGGAGGAGGGTAGGGTATGCTCTGTTTTAAATCTCATCACTTATCTTTCCTAGATAAAATCACATATTTATTCTTTATACTAACCTTCATTGTGTACCGGAGAACAAAACTCATGAATCTCATAAAAGCAACAAGCAAGAGCTGAAAATGGCATCTCATAAACCAGGCTTCCTAAGATACTCAGTTTTTAAAAACAGTGTATTATCAAGAAAACAGTAAATGAAAAACTATTGCTAATATTGATTGAATTATTGGTTTTAAAGCATTTAAAGGATATAGGTTCCCCATAAACACAATTTATACAAATGTAATGCTATTTTTGGCCTACAGCAAGGTGTTTGCATGCATGTGAATGCTCTGCAGATCAGAAAGCCTAAATTATGGCAGTTAAGACCAAAAGCATGAGAGGAAATTCATTTTTTAAAAAATTTTCCTTGTACTCAGAATCCGCATCATTGCTTCTATTCTAGCCTTTGTCACATTGTTTTACCCACACCATTTGACTTATTCATTTATGAGCTGCTTTTATCCCAAGGGTCTATCATGTTTAGCTCTTAGCAGACCTCCAAAAAAATGCCTGTAGAATGAATGAACAAACATCTTTAGGAATTTGCCCCTCGATTAAAGCCAGTATTAGTTTAATTAGATTACTTCCTAGTCTTTCACTTTAAGGTGTACTCAAGGAAACATGTGGGCTCTTACTGGTTGAAATATACCTTTGAGTTATAGAAAATGGCCCAATTCAGCCTATCTGAAAGTGTATTTACTTGGGTTATGTGTGAAAAGCACCACCTGGCAATGTATTCTGTTGTTTTCCTTAAGTGACTGTATATCATTGGGGACTTTTCTATGACTACAACCATACTTACTTTTATAATTGTAATTTTATAATTCTTATAATGAATCCTTTACGTTAGTTGATGAAATATTGTATTAATTTACAGGAAATGATTAAATTATACTTCTAATGAGAAATGCAAATGGGAGAAGTTACAGCATTTAATGAAACAAAAATATCTAAGATTCTTGCAAAAGAACTTTGAGAAAAGGCAAAATTAGCCAGTGGATTAAGGAGACAGGAGAATCTATAAGACTACTGTTTTAGTTGTACCACCAGCTTTGAATAAATACTATAAGATCACCATTTCGCTGCAACAGTTTAATCTATATTTCCTTATTCATTTTTGATTTTATAGATTTGAGTTTTTATGTATAACTAATACAGATTTGTTGGGCTAGAGTTGATAGGTACAATATGCTTGGCACATAGTAAGCATTCAGATTTTGTTGAATAAATTATAAGCTTTTAAGTAGTGCAGGTAAAATGTTATGCCAGATAGTGTCCATTAAGGGTCCTGAATAATTAATCTCTTTTCATTTTTGGATGGCTTGCCAGAATAACATTACTTTATTATATTTGGAAAAAATAATGATTCTAAGCACTATGAGATAGCATTGTGCATAATCCCTACATTCATAACTTATATTTTAACTAGGAAAAAACACATGAAATGATTCCTAGGTAGCACAATAAAATATTTGATTAAATATATATTTTAGAGGGAGGGGAGGAGATGCTTAATGGAGGAGCAAAGGTAGGGTTGTAAATCCAAGATTTCAACAGCTTCAGGAGAAACAGTGTTCCTAGCAAGGGAAACCAATTTATGCAAGGTAAGGTCATGAATGAGATCTGTGATGGGTAATAGTGGCAGTGGGAAAAATAAAGCTACAGGGAATGAAGGAGGAAAAGAAGATTAGATAAGGCCTTGAAAACCAGATAGAAGAGATTAGATTTGATGCTGGGGCAGTAAGGAGCCTTTGAGGTCTGGAGCAAAGGAACATCATAATGAAAGCTGCGACTGAGGCTAGTCCAACTGCAGAATGCAGTCACTGCAGGGAAAGCAGAGTCAAGGAGACATCTAACATTTCTCTCATTATTACAGAAGAATGAGTAACCCTGTCTGATTCTCACTGTAGCTATGGTATTCAATTAAAGTCCCCAAAATAGTTCAGCTTAACTCTTCTGAGTTATCATCATTTTAGTCCCAACTACAAACACCCCAGCCATGCCTTGCAAGTAAAAGTTCTACTACAACCAAATAATTCAGATGCTTCCAAGTTTTAAAAAATATATAGATTGAATCACACCATGTACTATGCTAAGAATCAAGCCAGAATCAGGTGAAAAGCAGATGAGCACATACTATGTACAGATATACTGAAACACCAAACACTGCAGAGCAGGCCTAAGAATATTCCTAATGTTAAGAGACTAGGGCTAAATTTGAATCAACTGTTGGATAGCTAATGATATCAAATAAAAGGAAAATATGACCTTTCAAATGGTGTCTTAAGGCACTACGGCTATAGATAGGTTCTTATTTCATCTTTTCCTGAACAATCTATTAGGAAAGAAGAATTCCCCCACTTAGACATTCCAGCATAAATCTTTCAACAAACAAAAGAAGCATTTTAGATGGCTCCACAATGCAGAGGGCACAATAATCCTCTATCGTGGGCACAGCAGCAAGTCTGAACAGGAAATAGGATTACGATCATGTACTACAGACCTCTCTGACATTAAACAGAACTAGTTGATTATATAAACAAATGGTGTTCACACAGGAGTTTAAAAAGCTTTGCGAAAATACACATCTGTTGACAATTTTCAAGTTGTTTATTGGAAATCATAGATTTATTTTTAAAAAAACCCTCTATTTTGCCATATAAGCAAAATTCAAATAATATAAATATTTAACATTTTGGTATAAAATTAATAATATGGAAAAAAGACGCAAACCAACCAAGAGGTAAAACGTTTTTAGCAATAACACTGTGTATAACTGTCAATTGACCATCCAGGCTAAGAGTTTATTTTCCCTTTATTGATGATTTTAAAAGACAGCCTTGCACTGGAGCACCAAAAAGTTTTTTCCTTCCTTTTTAAAAGGTTGGAATCCTTTATTTACAATTAATCTTCTCAGTACTTAAAATCTGATGAAGGAAGAGTCTAGCAATTTCCTTCTTATTAAAAAAAGGAAGTGCCTTCATATTTCCTTCATATTTAACTGTTTCATTCTATTTTAAGCAAAAGTAAAAAGATGAACACAACTGAGGGGAGCTCTTTCACAAATAAATAACTGTTTCACAAAAGTATTGCTGTAAACAAGATCATTTTGATGGCCACAGAGACACTGATGTTTTCAACCAATGGCAAATTTAAACAGTTACAAGTATAGATACACAGGGCATATATATGGCCAAAAGGCAAACGGTTATTAAAGGATCAACTAATAAAAATTAATTATAAACCTGCTTTGTCAAAATGCGCTTTTGTTCTCTCCAGTTTTTTAAACTGGTCAGAAAATTAAAACTGTAATGATCTAAAAACCCTGAACCTACTCTGAAAGTAACTAAAAACTAGAATGTTTGATACCATAGTTTTGACATGAGTTAAAAATTTTAAATTATCTGAGCAATCAATGTAAACAAGCTTCAATTTTCAAAATAGAAAAAAATTAACAAAAAATTTCTGTAAACATTGAGAAGCTACCTGCAACAAATTATACGTATCATCATCCAGTTGTGTACACTGAGAATTCTTTTTTAGTTTTTTTGCATGTTTCAGGCATCTTACTAAGTGATACATCTTAGTTTTCCCTAACAGGAGCCTCTGCAGACAAAGGGTTTATAATCAGTTCAACTGCTTTTGCTGAAGTCACTATTTTGGCTTTCATATAATCCCCCTAACAACAGACATCACCTAGTTCTTTCTGTAGTGAGGGGAGGTTGTTTGCATCATAGCCACATTTTTATCCTGCTCTGTAAAATAAATGTAACGCGCTATTGGATCTCAGCCACACCTCTTTGATTACAAGAAAGCTATAGCTTTACAAATGCTTTAAATCTCATTCTGGTGACTTTTCTATCACTTTCATTCTACTTTGAAGTTGGAAATATTTATAAGTTGAAGATAACCTCTGACAGTTGTTGTGATGAAAGAGTAGATTTTTTTTTAAATACTACAGCTTCGATTTGATGTTTAATACTCTCAATTTTAAAAGCTGAACTCAGAACAAAGTACGGTGGTTTATGAGACCCTGTTGGAGAGGGGTAGTCTAATTTTAGTAATCAATACAATTTAGACACGAAAACTTTTATTTTATAAATTATGGAGAAAGGAGGCTTTTAATGTTCTATCTTTCCTTTTGAATTCTTCTTCATTATTATATTCCTCTATGTAAACTTACATTCAAATAGCTGCCTTAAAAGCAGACCCATATTGAATATTTAAAAACCAGTTGAAAAATTCATTAAATTAAAATCAGCTTATTCGACTTAACAATGATCTCTCTAGAGAAGGACCCCATGAGTAAGACACTGTCCATGTTTTGTGTCATTTTCTAATAATCGAAAAGAACCATAATAAAGTACTAGTTAGGGCAGAACTAATGACTTCTCAAATTTCACATTAAACTTTGAAAAAAAGATATGAATATATTTAAAATGACTCCAACACTATCCAGGGAGAATAGCTACATGGATGTGACAGTAAGTGATTTGGCAGTTTATAAAGAAATTGTGTACATTTTCCTAAATCTCCTCTGAAGAAGAGGAAACTTTCTTTTACCAGATTCATGTACTTTCTTCTATGCCAATCCTCTCCTGCCTCCACGAACTCCATCAAGTGCTCTTTACTCAAAATAAACTTATATACCTGGTCTAACAATATATCCATTTCTTTGAAATGCTGTACTATACACTTACTTGGTATTTTCCAAAAGCAGTTATGCTAACACCTAGGCACCTTAATAACTTCTCTACACCTTTAATATACACGTGGTACTGTGAACTTGAAATTCCCCTTAGTTTTGTTTTCATAAACCTTGTCTAAATATAAATTCCTTGATATGAATTTAGGCAATGAAGTAGATAAGTTATATTGAAGGGCTTCTAGAATCAAAGAAACATTCTGATAGGGCTTTCAGAATATTTCTTTGTTCTTCATATTCATTTCACTTATGGTATAGACAAACATTTAAAGGTTTTTTCATCCACGTCTGGCTCAGTGACAGTGAAAACATACAACATTCAAGTACTATTAGGCAAAGGCAGCCCTACACGGATACGTATCCACATAGGTCAGTTTGCAAAGGAGGACTATCTTAATTATTCTGCAGTATATTTGACCAAAGAAACCTTTTGAAATCATTTTTACTCTTGGGTCTGTGGCATCCTTCCAAAGGTCCTGAAGGTCATCTACATGCCCATGAGATGTCATCATTTTTTCATAGATGCAGGGATGATAAGGAGTTTTACCTTCCCCGGAGAAAAACACATGGTATTGTGGTACTATCCCTATCTTATTGGCACAGAGGCCCATGAACACATCGTCTATGTAAAGACTAGAGTTAAGTGTCTGTGATGCCTCATAGACTTTGGCGGCTACATCACCAGAGATCACGTAGGCGGCTCCTGCAGTATAGTCAGGGTAAGCCGGCCACTGGTACATTTCATAGGAGACATAGTATTTGCTGCTTTTGTCTCTGACGGGAGGGGCACCACGATGAACACGACCAATCCAAAAGTCTTGAACACCAATTCGTTCTAAACTTTGAAGGTATTCGATAAGATTTGGCATGTGAATAAATATGTCATCATCAGCAGTCATAAGGAATTTGGCATGTGGACAAAAGCTATTTGCCCAACTGAACTGCAGAAGAAATTTAAGAGTAAGATTATAGAAAGAATCAGCAAAGGCTTGCTGAATTATATCATTGTACATCTGATCTTCCCAAACCAGTCTTCTCTGAAGTCTTTCTCTTGTCAGTGGGTCAGAAGGTGTTCCTAAGACAAACAGAGTTTTAATGTTGGCGTTAAGTTGAGAGCGAACATACTTCTCATTGCCCCATGTTTTCCTAATGGCAGAACGGCGATTGTAGTTTTCAGGAGCCGTCTTCACAAACAGTAAGAGCAGGACGTCTTGTGTTTGACACTTCTCCTCATGGTTTATCAAGTACTGGTATCGAGGAGCCCCATCCTCGCTGCGCTTAAGAGACAGGCTATCATTCACAAAGTCGTAGCTATTTATGAGGTATCTGTAAGAGTAGGACTTCATATGGCTCACGATGTGGTTATCGATCGATATCCAGAAGAACATGAGGCTTAGTACAAAACAAGTGGCAAATAACTGAATAAATTGCCATTTTTTTACTCTCCTGCCACTAACAAACATTCTGACGTCCATTCAGGTCTGTTTTTATTTAGGGTCAGTTTTAAATGGGTACTTCCTTCTTCAAGACCATAGGACTTTGTATTCTTTAGAACAGATGTGCATGTTGGTCATTAAAAATGTAAACGGAGCTTCTTATTTCACAAAATATTTTAATACCATTTTTTTCGGAAATGGGAGAAAACGGAACACACTGCAGAATGAGGACACTGGCACATCAGAATGCTCCCACTCTGACATCCTTCATTAAGTTCGGGATTGGCCTTACGCAGCTATTCTGTGTACTCCTTTTTGTGAAAGTTAAGTGCAACCTATTAGATTTAGGAAGAGAAAAAATGACAAGAAAATAGGTTACTGAGTTACCAAAAAGAAACAGACTACTCTTAATTCCTTAAAAACAATATGTAACCTAACTGATCTGGACAAAAGGTGATGGGGCAGCTGGTGTTGCGTGGAGGCATACAGCTGTTTATTTTTTCAGGGGAATCCAGGGAAAGGGAAAGAACCACTCTCTACCATCTTCTCATTCAGAATACAGAGACCCTTTTCTCTTTTCAACCTTAAAAAAAAAAAAGCATCCAGCATGTCTATCATCTTATATACTTAAAGTTAAAATTTCTCAAATGGGTGTATCGATGAATCTATTGACTTGGAATATAGTCAGGGTGACAGCAGCTATATAGTTCAGGGAAAAATACTGAATGAAAAGGAAGTTCCTAATAGTAAAAATCCATTAAAGCTTGCCCCAGACAAGGCAGGAATAGGAGTAAGATTTTTTTTTTTCAAATCAAGGTTCATAATCAAGGAGTTGAGATATGCTTCTCAAAAGCATAGTCCAAACTCTCTCTAACCAAAGTGACTTTTCTGTACAGTCATCTTCTTTCTGTACTTTTCCATTTGGAAACTCCACAGGCACCTCAAATTTAACATGTTCAAAACTGGGAAACCACAGGATTATAACCAACAAACACTGTCTTTGTAGTCAGGCAATTTGAACACCAGTGGTGGCTCAGCCACTTACTGTATGTTGTACTTTATCATGCATCTAACCCAGAAATCTAAAAAATTCTAATAACACTGCTTAATTTGAAGTCTGAAATGGGAAGATTAAATGGGAACATACATAGAGGTATAGATAGAGGAAGGTAGATAGATAATAATTACCTGCACATGGGGGTACTCAAATGCCATTTCTACTGTCTTCTCCCCTAAAATCTGTTTCCATTTTTTCTTTGTGTCTGACTACACTTCATGTGTCTGTGCCAGAAATCTGAAAGTCCTCCTTTCCTTCCTCTTCTGTATCTAATTATTTAATCTTGTGAATTGCTTCTTCTAAACCTCTCTTCACCCTTTCCTGTCATCTTCACTTCTCAGTCAGACCAGTACAGCTGACTGAAAGATCTCTGGCCAGCCCATCCTCCCCACAGAGTGACCTTTCTAAAACTCAGATCTAACCATGAGACTACCTGAGCTCTTGAAACCCCTTCAGATGCTCTCCACTAGTTGACAGTGTACCAAATTACTGGCTGAAAGCTCAGACACCCTTGCTATTTCACACACACCAGCCTTTGCACCAGCAGTCCTGTGGCCTGTCAGCCTCACTCCCCTTGCTAAAGGAAGTCTGCTAGTCCTAACTAAATTCTACAGGCATCCGCCTCTGGGAAGTCTGAATTGGGCCCCCTGCTCTTACCTGTACTGCCATAACACCTTCTTTTTTTCTCTTTTTTTTCAAAAAATTTTATTGGAGTATAGTTGATTTACAATGTTATGTTAGTTTCTGCTGTACAGCAATGAGTCAGTTATACATACACATATATCCACTCTTTTAGATTCTTTTCCCATATAGGCCATTACAGAGTATTGAGTAAGAGTTCCCTGTGCTATACAGAAGGTCCTTATTAGTTATGTATTTTATATATAGTAGTGTGCATATGTCAATCCCAATCTCCCAATTTATCCCTCCCCCACTTTCCCCCCTGCTAACCATAAGTTTGTTTTCTGCATCTGTGACTCCATTTCTGTTTTATAAGTAAGTTCATTTGTACCATTTTTTAAGATTCCACATATAAGTGATATCATATGATATTTGTCTTCCTCTGTCTGACTTACTTCACTCAGGATGACAATCTCTAGGTCCGTCCATGTTGCTGCAAACGGCATTATTTCATTCTTTTTTATGGCTGAGTAATATTCCATTGTATATATGTACAACATCTCCTTTATCCACTCATCTATTGATTGACAGTTAGGTTGCTTCTGTGTCCTTCCTGGCTATTATAGCCACAACACCTTCTTACATCCATCTTCTTGTATTGAGATTTTTTATTTAACTGCCTCTGCCCAATTACACTGTGAACTCTGACCCAAGGCACGAGATAGATGCCTTGTTGTAGATACCCTACCTCAGCATCCATGTCAGTCCCTGATACCCAGTAGGCGTTCTCTGAACGCTGGTGCAAAGAACCATGCTGGGGGTGGAGCCACCTGTCACTCAAACAGTTGGTCACTTGGGAAGAACTGGGGTCAGGATGCCCAGCCAGGTACCACCTCAGATGAGGCCCCTGCCACCACTGCCTGCCACGTGTCCTCCCTTTCCTCCTACCACTAGGAGACAGCACCACCCTTCCTCGAGGATTCTGTCCCCAGTGCTTACCACAGTTAAGATGCAACCTTTTGCCTGGAGAAGCAGGCTCTCCCCTCGGGCTTGACACATCGGTCTCCTGGGCTTTCAACAGACTGACAGGGAGAGGACAACGCTGATTCCAGGATGTCCAGGCTGGCGGAGTAGCTGAGCCCACATCACAAGCCCCGGGGCAAGGGCTTTGCTTTTGTGCCCAAAGACCTCATCCTCAAGTCCCCTACCCTTTGCCCCTGATAAAAAACCAGTTGTACACACTGAGAGCACCAGGCAGTACCGGCCTAACCTGGGCTGTGGGAATTCCTTCTTGACTTCAGGCCTTTCACATCCCCCCAGGATTACTCCACATGAGGGTGATAACTGCAAAAGCCAAGCATGCGAAAAGTCCAAGGAACACAGGAGATTAGAACCAAGCCTCAGTGAGACTTTGTCTAGAGATAATCAGCACAGGCATCTTATCCCCAAGGGTAGAGATTTTTAAACTGCTAGCACCACTTAGGAAGCCACAAACAGCTTTAAAAAAAAAAAAAAAGGAAGAAAAAGGAAGAACAGAATAGAGAATGGCAGAGTACATTGAAAGTAGTAAGTATAAGTATTGTTTTGTGAAACTTTAAGTGTTGTGTGTATATACCTTTAGGGTTATAAAGTAAAATGCATTTTTATTGTGCTTTACTGTCAAAAAAGGTGAGGAATACTATTCTAAGGGCTAGATCAACATTGGTAATTTCCCCCTTAGTTTGGCTGGTCATGGCGGACCGAATGCTCTAGGGTAGGGTGAAGGACAGCAGGAAGCATCCATTTCTGATAATGGCATCTGCCTACACTTTGCACAATCACTTTCACTGGCTTGGGGGGAGTGGGTCACTTCCTCTCGGTCTTAACAGTGCTCACTTAGATAAGGTCCATCTCTGAAGGCCAAAACCCCCTTCTACTTCTTCCACGATACATACTGAAGGAACTGGAGGCTTAATGCGAAGTAACAGGGAATCCCTAACGGCAGACTTTAAGACAGCATAAGTGTTTAAGAATTCTCAGAAAATTCTCAATTGAAACTAATCTGCTGTTTCTATTGCAAGAGATCCTGGGAAGGAAACGAAGAGGAGAGTAACCTTTGGAACCACAGGCAAAACTAGCTTCCCATTTCTGAGCAGCTGCACTCAGTAGTATGTTCCAAGGGCAGCTTGCTTTGCACCTATTCACAGTTGTTTACAACCCGGAGCTTCTTGCTAGACAATCAGCCCACCAGCCCAACTCCGCCAGCACCCACTCGCACACTGCGCTCACAGAGGCCCTAGTCTCTCTCCCATGAATGGGGTCTATTACTCACCCGGGTGGAGTGTTGCTGCTAACATTGCTACTACAGCCAAGCAGCCAGCCCATAACATTGGTTTTGTCCCCTCCCTACCCCGCCATGTATGTATTTACCTCATTTTCCTACATTTCTTCAGTTGTTCCCAGTTGGCCTCTAAGAGTCACAACTGTTTTCTTAAAAATGAAAAAGAACTTGTCACAAAGCCAACAACCCACGCTGCTTCTTTAGGCTTAGCACAGTGTGTGAAGTTCTAAGACACGGTTTCTCCACCCGCAGCTGCTTGAATTGTTGGAGCCACTGTTTACGTCAGTCATAACCAAGTCTCCCTGATAGTGTTGATGTGATGAGGGGAAGACCTAGGAATGGTAAACGGCTCTTTTAGAGGACCCAGCTTCTCTTATAGCAAAAGAACACCCCAACTCCTCCAAAGTGAACTTAGTCACTAGCCCGGCCTTTTCCAACCAAAAGCAAAAACACCTCCATGGTCTAAATTCATTTGTTACAACTAAATAACATTGCCCCAGCCCTGGCTTTGCTGATGGAGACCACACACAGGCAATCAAGGCCCACCCTCTGGTTCACACAGCCACAAAGCTTCTCTAAAGCACATCCTCTAGCTTCTGTATTCAAAGTGCTGGGTTGGGGGCTATAGAGAAGCCCACAGGCCTCCCTGACCTGGAGAAAGAAAATGCTAGTCCTAACAGGAAACAAAGCGATCCCAATAATGATTGTGAACTCAGCAACCATCCACAACAGAATGCTGTGGGTGCAGCTTCCTTTGTGCCTGCAGTGCGGCTGGGTGACCAATCAACAGGTTGGAACCAAGGCTACCCGGTTTGGGGCCAGATTTATTGTATAACCTCGGGCACCCCTCACTGCACTCTGCTGTGGTGACTTAATCTGCAAGCTGGGGGCAAGGATCAAAGTATTGTTACGGAGGGGATATAAAAATTACAGATGACTTCAGAGCCTGCTGAGAGAACAGGACAAAGAGCTGGTTAGAGGAAAATATGCAAATATTTGGAATATAACTTGGGTTTGCTTCTATCTGGATTGAGAAGGAACAGATATTCTTAGTATTCTCTTTCCTAATAGAAGAAGTCAGAAGAATAAGAACAGAAGTTGAGCAGGAACATCAGAAAAGAAGGTAGCAGACCCCACCCCAAATACTTTTCAGTCTGGGAGCTGTGCCCCTCAGCCACTCAAGAATATTTCTTCACGGAGAGAGCTCTTTAAACTTTTCTGATTAAAAAGAACAGAAACAAAAATAATGAGTGCATCTAGAGGTACTAATGAACCCTGATTTTTTTCTACTTCACTCCTGCTGTCAACCCATTTCTTTGTTGAGTCTACTTTTGTGATCCTAAAATATTACGCAAAATCTGCTGAAAATTTTGACATTTTAATCAAGATGATGAGGTCGGCATTTTAAGTTCAAGTTAAACACCCTCAGTGTCCAGTGTTTCAGTTAATCCTATAAGTGTGTAAGTATTTGCTATGGAAATATCCCAGGCACAGTGGGAGTCATGAAGTCGTATTTTCTAGTCTCTGCTCTGAAAGCACCTACAATCTAGTTGAGACAAGACTCATGGTGCCCATGTGAAAACACAGTTCCCCCAGACAGCAACGGGGATGTCACAGTAAGGTACAGGCAGTGTGTTGGCACTAATCTGGGTCATACCAACTCCAGGCACAATAGGAGTGTCCCCAGGAGTAGAGATCAGTGACAGTTGGATCAGAAGGGCCTGAGGATGAACAGGATTTAGGTGGCTGCAGAAGGACAAGCACTCTGTTTCAGGCAAGAAAGGAAAGAAACAAAATATGGCAAATACTTGAGAAACAGGCATGTGTTTGAAAGCAGGAGGTTGGGGTGTACTTATGGAGAACCTTGAAAATAAGGCAGAGAAGCCAGTGAGTGCCCAGGGCAGCGAGTCCCAGAAGTTTCCCTTTTTGTTTTTAGTGATAACTCCCTTGTCAATATTTATTAAACTTTATGCAAAAATCTGGCAATGGTACGCAGGATGGATGCAGGATGCCTGGAGATCGGACACTGGTTATATCAGGGCCTCGTACTGAAGCAGAATGAGGAAAGGAGGGTCTAGTCTAGGATGATAGAAGTGGGGAGGGAAGGAAGGAATAAAGAAGACCCTCTCAAGAAAAACAAAACCCCAGTGGTACGTGATGAGTGACAAGTAAAGGAGTAAAGGAGAGGAGAGAAACCTAGTTTCAAGCATTCCTGACAAAAGAGGGAACACTGGTCTCCTGAGTTAGGAGTGAGGAGGGGACATGTTTGGCTTTAGGCTGCGTTGACTGAGATGTTGGAGAGACAGCAGGTAGAGAAGTCCAGTAGGTAATCTGAGCCTGGAGGCAGACAGGACTGAAGGTCCGGTGGGCACCCTGCATGTAGAGACGATGGAGGCTATGAACATGGGTGAGCTCTCCAGTGGGGGAGCTGAGCAGAAGCCTGGAACAGTAAACTCTGGGGAAGGAGAAGGGGGGAGGAGTAAGAAAAAACAGGAACTAGCTTAAAGGGCTGGTCCGTCAGAAAATTAAGATGGGGTAACAAAGAAAATTAAGATGGAGACAGTCGGAAGGCAGGACGTAAAGGCTAGTCCTGGCGCTCGAGTGGGAAGACAGACGTGGAGCAAACAGTGAGAGCTGTGCCGGGAGCGCAGGGGGCTCTCAAGGTGGGGTTGGGTGGAGTTAGGGAAGGCATCTTCCCGGAGGACAAGCAGCACTGAATCTAGACCTGAAGGCTGAGTAATGTTAACTAGAGAAACCAGTGGGTTTGAATTCAAAAATGCATATATTTTTGTGTCCACTCCTTTGTTTCTTGACCACTGTTTCTGGCCATCATTGTGATATATTAACAACACCCAATCTTGGGGAAACTGTATTTCTATGTCTTATCCAGTAGACATACAACACTCAGAAGCCTAAGGAACCCTTGTTTTATGGTGTAGGTGCCATTTTGTTCACGTTACTTCCCACACACTCAAGACAACTTACCAGCAAGAAAGTCATTTATGTGGCTTCACTTAGAACTGCATTTCTTCTGAAATTTCAAATTCCAGTCCACTCTCTCTTCAGCCACAACCTCTAAATATTCATCTGGAATCCTCTGTGCCCCCACCTGCCCCCTAACACCCTGGGTCCAGCCAGCCATCTCCTGACCTTTCTTCTACCTGCCTCCCTGTCTCAGATGCAGGATCACCTGGCATCTTTGCCCTCCTCTCCCTGGTTCCTGGCCTTCCACCCCAGCAACCCCAGACCTTGGGTCATTCCTGTCTTCTCTACAACACCTGCGGGCTGCTGGAGAAACATAAGGCACCGGGCAGACAGCATCACCACAAGTGGCGATATCCAGCTGTGGGCAGAGTACTCAAGGCTGTGTGGCGGTCCTCCACTTGTCCTGGACCTTCTCCCTCTCCCAGGCTCTTCACCAGCCATGCTACATCATTCCCCCTCTCCCAAGGCCTGTCCTGCTCCTCTTAGCTGATGACTTCCCCTCCTGCCTCATAGAGAAAGGAAAAGACATCACACACATTCTCACCATCTCATCCCACATGCGCTTCCTCTCCGGGAATTCCCCAGGCTGGCCAGCCCTCTCTGTTCCCTCTATAAAGCACACTGACCACTGTCAGGCGAGGGCAAGGGAGAGGCAAGTGAGGCAGTCGTTTGGGGCACAAAATATTAAAGTGATAAAAGTATGACTACAGACTAATGATGCTCCTCCAGTAAGTCACAGATTTTTTTTAAAAGCCTCAATACTTGATACTTTTATGCTTAAGCTTTCATGACTTAAAGTCCCATGTGAGACACAATTTTTGGTTCCTTTCCAGGCCTAACTCAAAGGAAAGAAAGATAACATTTTCTCTCCCATCTTTATGTTGCATTTTGTTCTACATTCCAAGTATTTTTTTTCCTGGCTTGTTCTGATCATCTATTCCCTATTAAATATAGCTAGAATCAATCCTCAGGAGCCAAACTGCCATGTTAAAGAAATCAGGAATAAAAAGCCCTGAATTTACTGGAAAGGCTATAATTTGATCTTCTTAGATTTTTTTCTTAGTAAATTAGTTGTAGGAATTGGTGCTGAGAAACACAACTGGTTACTGTCTAGCACTATCTCCCTTTCTATTTGCTCAAGAAGGAAGGAAGCAACCTGAAATGTGAATTTACAACTCACATTTTAAGTGGGAAAAATTAGATATTCTCTCAATTATATTTTATTCTTTAATCAAATTTCCAATATAAGGCTGTAAAAAAGGACAAATTCCACTCAACAGCTGTCTTTAGGTGTTTTGTGGCTGTGACTAGCTATGAAACTTTAGCTCAAGCCATGGGCAAAGATTACAAGCCATTTGGAATTGTTATCCCTCCACAAAGAATACATTTTTAGAGTTAGTTCTTGATCCAGTGTTAGTCCAAAGACTTTAAATTTCAACTCTGCAAGCATGGATATGGGACAGTGGGAAAAGCTGGTTATAAAATGTTTTGCTCCCCACTTATGTAGACTAAGTTATATGTTTCTTTATAAGTTAAACATGGGTGTCGATTTCTGTTTGCTGGTTATGGGAAAAATAAAGACAGGGAAATACAAAATGACCAAACAAGTAAAGACAGGCTCTAAGTAAAGATAAGCACTAAGGAAACTTAGTTTCCTTAGTGACAGAGGGATTATAGAATATATTATATTTCAGAGGAATTATATTAAAAGTTGCTGAAATTTCCCAGTAACCATTTTGATTATACAGAATTTGAAACAAACAAAAAAGCTGAAATATAAAGAGGGTCTCAGAAAGGTCAAGCACTTACTTTTCTAAGCTTGGCCTTCTGTATTCGTTCTTGAGGCATATTTGTTTGGGTTGACAGGGCTGCTTGCTCTTTAAATACAATTCTTAACAGTTTTGTTCTTGCCTACTTAAGGAACAAACTTCTCCTTATGCCCAGTCTAGCAATAGTTACTAACTTGGTGTGTTTACTGTGCACCAGGCTCTGTTCAGAATGCTTTACATATATAGTAACTCTTTAAGTCTCACAACAACCTATGAGGGAGAAATTATCTCCCCATTTTGCAGCAGAAGAAACTGAAGCACTGAGACATGGGATTAACCATGTAACCTCCATAAATTCCAGACCCTGTGGCAGCTCAGAAGCACCTGATCAGTTACAGCCCTGTCCCTGAGCTCCTCACCTGCCTTTTCTGGCACTGGCACAGCTGCTCTTCCTGGAGCTCCCAGAGGATGGGAGGACAGGGAAGCAGGTAGGGCAGAACCAAGAGAAGCAACCCAAGGCAAAAGATTTGCTTCACTGTCTAAAGTTTGGAGTCATTTATGTTTTGCTACCACCTGTACTTCGCCAGAGCTTGTTCTTATTTTCTTTGTAACATACCCTTTTCCTAACCTTCCATCTCAAGTTTCCCTCCTTCCTTTTCTTGATCTCAGTAGCACTAGACAATGGGCAAAAGTGACCGTGTAAGTCTGGGTCCTTTGGGTACATAAAGTCTTTCCTGCACAAGGAAGATTGGGGAATTTAAGGGTGGAGATTCAAAGTGGTAGAAGGGGGTAAAGAAAAAAGTAAGAAGGAGGGAAAGA
>NW_006796752.1:2477299-2487956 GCF_000442215.2 Lipotes vexillifer | reverse complement strand
GGAAAGAGAAGAGAGTAAAACGTTATAGGACTCAGAGAGGATGTTTTAAGCAAGTATTCAATGAATAAGTATTGGATGAGATAAAAGGAGAGGAGTCGTACACAGCTGAGGTCGAATTATGATATGAAAAATAGTGATTTCAAAATAGGGTGACAATATAACCTGGTATAAACCTGTTATATAAGCTATGCACATTAGCTTATTGTCCAATGGCTGTTCATATGTCCCGTTCTGGACACATTTGATTGTGGGTTCAGAGTATAAAAAATGAAGGTCTAAAACATAAGAGATATTTATAACACATTTCTGTTCTCAGCTGATCAACATTTATTATAAGTTAACTACCATTTAAGCACCTGCCCTATCCCAGGCGTTATGCTGCACATCCCTGAAAGTAGGTAATAGCTACATTTAATTCATTCAACAAATATTAATTTATCACATACTGTGTAGTAGGCCACAGACAGGATGCTGAGAGGGCTTCAGAGATGTTTCCAGTGTAGATCCCCTAACAGAGTAAGAAAATGTTCCGGTGCGACCTTGAATCTGGACCTGATGGGGTCAAGAGAGTAGAAAAATCAAGAGTTTTAGAATGTGAAAAAAGTAATTTATATTCTGCTGCTTCCATTTACTAATCACATGAGCTTGATTTGTCTCTAAACCTTGTACCAACAGTGTTTTCTGAGGATCATTTGAGAAGATTTATTGACAGAATGTGGTCCAGATCAGGGGTTTGATGTATGCTAATTTCCTTTCTCTAGAAATTGTTGATGCATCTTTACGATGGTTTAGTTAATAGATGGCCGATATTCTTTATGGGTTATTTTCCTTTCAAAGTGATGACCTATACTCTTAATATTCTTCTCAAAAATATTTATTAAATATGAGTTTTTTGAAATACTGATCTGATTGCTAAGGGCCACTAATACATCTCAAATACTGTTGTGACTGAGAACAGAGGTATCATTCCTAATTGACTGAACATGGTCTTCCATTATGCTTTACAGGAAAGAACAATATTGTTCCCACAAGCACTTAAAAATACATTTCAAATGACACAGCCAAAAGTAAGGCCCTGTAAATTATGGAGAGGGAAACCTGAGTTGAGTCATCTTTTTAACTTACTTTGCTTAGAGCACAACCAAAACGTTGTCAAAAGAGTTGTAGAAAAGGAATAAAAGAGACAAAATATGAAATTTCAGGGAATCTTAAGCTGGGTAATAGTGCTCTGAACTTGGAATTTAGGGGGCTTATTGCCTGCAGACTTGGTAGAACATTCCTTTCTGTTAAAAAAAAAAAAAAAAACTGGCTTCTAGTGTTAAAACGTTCACTATGGAAGATAAATAAGTTACTGGTCAAAGCCAGCCTCTGAATTTCTAGCATTAAAATGCAAAAAGAAATCACTTTTGTTTATTCAAAGGTTACATCTCACCTGATCAAGTTGCTTATCTTTAAATATGAATTCTTATATCTCTTTTATATACGCAAACTGTAAGAAAAATATTCTAGATTTACACCGTTCTGGCTAAATCTTTGCTGGCAGAGATTCTATATCTAATAGCAGGGCTCTTGTAATAATTTGCTGTTCCTCAATTTCTGGAACATAGATACAATGTATACATCTCCTCACAAGATTATTTCACAATGGAATAAAATAATAGCTTTGGAAATATTCCCAAAAAGGTATAATGTGCCATAAAATGCAAAGCTAAGATTTATTCAATTGAGTACATATAACATTCCAAAAAGACAGGATACATTTTGTTACTTTGAGAAGAAATCATTTCCTTCTGAATTTTTCCCAATTTCTTTCTACCACATCCCATGTTCTGTTATGTAGACTCTAGTGCAGTTGGTCCTCAGAAAGAACTCTACCTTGACAATTTGAAAGTCACCAAGTACAATGATTCTAGCCAAAGTGACCCATTTTAAAAGATGACCCATTTCAAAACCCATGAGTTATTATTCAAGCTGTTCTATATTTGAGAATTTGAAAGTTATTTCCTTTTCTTACAATCTCATTTGAATCAGTCTTTTATAAAAGGGAAATTTGATCTCTATTTTAATGAAATATAATGTGACATTTTTCCTTGCTAACGCCTGCACTTTATGTTGAAAACTCTTCACCTTCTGATGGTTTGTGTTTGTGCATGGGTGTGTGTGTGTGTGTGTGTGTGTGTGTGTGTGGTCAAAGCATTTGTGTGCAGTATCATCTGTGCCTCCTAAACATCCCTCATTTCTCATTTCCTCAGAAACAGCCTCTCTGAGCTTCAGCTTGAACTGTCCCTGTCACAACACTCATTCCCATCTTCAGGTGTCACGGTGAGCACCTGGAGGGCTGAGATTAGTCAGACTGAGTCACCCTCTTCCTCAGAGGGTGCTCAGTAAACACTCAAGGAGAGTGCCTGTGGGAGAGGGGATGGGAGAGAGAGAAGGAGAGGGAAAGGGGAGAATCATTTTAACTATTTAATGGAAACATTTCAGGTATTCAATTTATCTTCTTTAAAAAAAAAAAAAGAGTTGACTCCAAAAAGCAGCTCCCCCCTCTCCCCCGCCCTGTCACAGGATATAAAATCTACCATAAGTTTCTTTTGAGAAAGTTAAAACCTCGGGTGCTAATCACCAATCCCCCTTTCAGAAAGTTCAGGATGGGATCTTTTCAGCGCCACCACTGAATACAACTACCTTCAATCATCCTTTTCTGGGTCAGTTTCAGCTTCTCACACCCTTCTCCCTTCCCCCATAGGGACCAGGCAAAGTTTCCCAAAATAAAGGCACAGAGGAACAAATCCAGTTCTAATGGATGTACTTGCATCAGAGAATTACCCTAAATATTAGCTCCAAGCCACCACCAGCCACGGAGCGATTGCAACTTTGGTGTCCCTTTAACATGACCCATAAACTATGAAAACCAACACTGGGAAAGAAAAATATAAGGTGTGTAGTCAGAGTCGGATGAAAAGTTCCTACTCTGGACCTACGTAAGTGGTATCTGAGTAAGCAATTGACTCTGTCACTTCAGGATGCAAAATAAAATTCAGCAGAGTCAAAGGAAAGCGTGGCAAAGACCTCCCCACTTAGGAAGAGGTCTCTTTTTCCAGTTTCCCTGCCTGCCTACTTCCTTGTCTCCATTTCCCCAGCCAGTAACTCACCGAAAGCTCCCCTAGTCTGGCGGTTTCCCAACTCCCAACACGACACAGGATTTCTACCCGAATTCACCCTTGCAGCCTAGGTGTGCCTGCAAGGTTGGGGGCCACCAGCCGGAACGGAGGCCCGCAGGGCTCGCTGTTGTCTTCCCGGCTCCGGCCGGTTTCGGCATCGCGGCGCGGCGGCCGCCTCGCGGGAGCTCCGAGGGAAGGGGACCCCGCCCGGCCCCGGGACACTTCACCCCGCCGGAGCTCCGGGCACCCCAGCCTACCTGCTGTACCTGGGCGGAGGCTCGGCCCAGGGTCACGGTTGCCAAACGCCCGCCCACAGGCCCGAGCAAACAAAGGCGCTCCGGAAAGGGAACGCGCCTCCTTCCCCACCGCGCTCTCGGGCTGCGGGCAGCCCTGACCCGCGGCAGCTAGGGCGGCCCCAGCTTCCCGACGCCGGGCCGGGCGCGCTCCGGACCAGTGTCTGCTTCAGCCGTGCCTCCCCGGCCCCAGCGCGCATTCCAACCTGAGCCACCGTGCGAACGCGTGTGCCTTCACCTCCTCGCGACTCTCTTCCCCTCTCGGCCCTGGAGACCTCGCCGAGGAGGCGGAACAGACTCCGAGTCTCCGGTCCTGCAGCCCGGGAATTGCTCCTGCGGAGAGGCGCGGCGCGGCAAGGCGGCCAGGCCGGGCAGGGGCGGGGCGGAGGCCGGGCGGTTCGGAGCCCTCCGCTGCGGATCGAGGGAGTCAGTCTCCCCACGCAAAGAACAAACCAGGCGGGGAGTTGAGATTTATCCCCGCCGAGCGGGCTAGAACTTACCACATTTAGTGATCCGGAAGAGAAGACTACATTTCCACCCACCAGGGGCCTGGGCCCCTGCTAGGATGCGGTGGGATGCAGAGCATTTTTTAAAATGGTGCGATTGATCACATATATTAATTCCATATGAAACAACTGGTCTCCGTACAGTTTGCATTAGGAGGTAGAATTTGTTAGACAGGCGATCCATTCGTTCAGAACATGCAAAGGTTTACTCATCTGCGGGAGATAAGTTTTGACTGAGTTGCAGTTCTCAGAGCACCTTATTTTTCTTTTCAGAGCAAGAGGTCTAAGGGCAGGCTAGACTTTTAAAAGATCTCTTGTCACACCACTTACACCTCGAGCTTCTGGGGGCCTCAGTGACAAAAGAAGGAAACTCTAGTCTGCAGCATACAGCTTCGCGACAGCGGTTGTTTTAAGAATGCAGTGGGACGGTGGGGGAGAGACTCACCCCGCCCCACCTTCAAGCCCAACTTAATTTCAAAGAGAGCTTAAAGCAAAACTCACTAAGTTCAAGACCAGCTCCTCAAACTCCCAAATCACAGGTCGGCTCTCCTCCCGGCAGCGAAGCTAAAGTCATGGGGGTCTCTGGAACAGAACTTGCCCGTTTTAAATCTTGGTCAGGGGCTGGGCAGCCGGCTCTCGGCTGGGCTTGCCTCCCCGGAGGGGAGCGGGCTGCAGAGGGCAGATTGCGGGGGACCCAATCAGGGGCTCCCAGCGGAGGGCGGGGGCGCGGCCAGCGTGCCGCGTTTCCTGCCCCTCTTGGCGTCACTGACGAAGCCCAGTCTGGCCTGACCTTTGACGCCACCCCGGAGTGTTGGGGAAGGTGTTGGGTCCCGCCCGAGTCTATTGCTGTCGGTGCACGGCAACTCCAGGAAGTGCTTCTCCACACCTCTTTAGTTAATTGAGATCATTTAGTCAGATCATCAACTGTGAGCTAGGGTCCGCATGAATGTCCTCTTTGAGGTGTTTTCCTCATTCAGAATACTTAATACATGTAATAGACAAAATCAGGAGAACACAAGTTTCCACTGAATGGAAGAGATTATAAATAAATCCTTTATGGGTTTGGTTTTTTGTTCTCCAAATATTGTTCTAGCATCCTCCTCATAGAACAAATATTATCATTTAACAGAGGTGATAGTTTGAACGACTTTGTAATTGTATATATTTGAGAACATGACAGAAAAAAGATTAACCCATTACTTCAGTAAAGTAAAAGCTTTGGATTTGTTATTGTAAAAGGAATGACAGGTAATGACTTAAAAGTAGATTACTGAATCAGTTTGAAACTGTAAATACAACATTGTATATGTTTTTTTTTTTTTTTTTGCGGGTACGCGGGCCTCTCACTGTTTTGTCCTCTCCCGTTGCGGAGCACAGGCTCCAGACGCGCAGGCTCAGCGGCCAGGGCTCGCGGGCCCAGCCTCTCCGCGGCATGTGGGATCTTCCCGGACCGGGGCACGAACCCGTGTTCCCTGCAATCGTCAGGCGGACTCTCAACCACTGCGCCACCAGGGAAGCCCCTTAAGAGGTTTTGTAATTGCTTTCTTTAAGCTCCTCAGCATATTTTCAACCATGCAGTTATTTTCTTTCATATATTACCTGTAGAGAGCATGGCTCGGTACTGCTATTATCAACTCAGACCACGTGGCGTGTCAGACCACAGATAGAAATATTTAGGTAATGTGATTTGTAAGGGAATCACTGACAGTGACCTATAAATAAGCTAATTTATTGTTAGTGCAGTGCAACTCCCTTTACCTATGCAAAATAAAACCCTGTTGGTAAGTAAACCCACAGACATTCCCCCTCCCCCCAGTATCATATGTGTATGTTGTATTTATATACAAATGTTCAATTGCCATTATATTCTTGTCGGGTCATCTGGCACTAAGCCCACATAGGTGCAGGTGTCAGCATGTGTGTATTCCTCATGCTTGAACACATAGGACTGTACCCACAAAAAATACAAACTGAACCAAACATTGATAAATACATATAAAAATCACATATTCACATCAGCCTGTATGGAGATAGACAACCCAGACAGAGAAATGCTTCAAAAGTAAGTGAGGAGATTGGTGAGAGGTTGTGGGGCTTTTGGTGGGAGGAGGGGAAAGGGTGTGGATGAGAGATGGGGTGGTCCAGAATGCCTGCCCAGGTGCCTACTCATGAACATACATGCACAGGGACGGCGTCTTTGCCCATCTGGGAGGATGATTTCCTATAGCAGGCTGGCTTCCCATCCCACCCCAGAAGGAGAGGAAGAGGATGATAGATTGGATAGTATATAACAAAGTACTCAGTTTGTTTTGTTGGGAGGGAGTGTTTGAAATTAGTTGGAGATAAAATTAACTGATAGTAGTGAAGCTGATTTGACCATCAAAGAAGGAAGACAGTGTCGCCTTGCCCTCAGTGTCCACAGTAGCTGCTTGTGAACAGAGACCACTACAAAATTTATAAACGACTTTCAATCTCACCGTCAGAACTTTGCTTCACAGAGCACTAGAGAATTTAGGAAAGTGGTGGGAAAAGAAACCTGTAGCATCAAGATGGTAAACTTGAAAACTGAGAGGAATTGCAATTTGCATGTTAGATTTAGAAGGGAGAAGATAAGGTGGAGAAAGAGCAGAGGGAGAAGCAGATATAGGAGAGAGGACCAGAGAGTAGAGCATGTATTATTAGTTTTGGGGAAAAGAAGACTGAAACGAGTACAAGAGAACCTGGGAGATGGTGGGAGCAAAAGAGACCCAAAGAGAGAAGTGTTAGTGAAGTCATGAAAGGAGAAACACGTTTGATAACTGCTGCTTAATACCTAACAGAGTTGAAGCATATCAACATAGTGCCATGCTTGACTTGTTAGCTTAAGTTGTGCTTTCTGTAGAAGGTAGGAGGTTTCCTCACAGACCCTGTACAGGCCCTGTCCCATGAATTCAGACACACCACAGGCTGTGTGTTCTGAAACCAGTGAGCATCTATGCAAGGCCTGGGCTGCTAGAGAGGTGGGGTGGAATCCTGACTTAGTTCCTGCTGGCCACGAGATCAGGGCAAGCGGCCCAACTTCTCTGTGCCCCATGGTAATTCCCGACTGGAAAGGTGCAGTGAGGGCTGACTACAGAGCAGTAACATGTGTGAAGTGCTGAGCACGGTGCCTCACGGACTGGGTGGACAGCTGTCATCCTCATGCCCACTGTGGGCTACAGAAAGCTCCTCTCGCTTGGTGAGCTGGTCTTCATGCTATATCCCATCATCATCATTGCTATAAAAGGACCTGCTGTGTTTCACATCTTTAGAGATACATTTCTGTTAATACAGCATCAGCAGTTAAAACAATGCAACAACTCCTTGGCTGTCTCCTCTTCCTCCTTTACTGCCCACCAGCCCCTCCTACCCCCACATGTATCCTTCTGGGTATTCTTTTCTCACCACACTTGCTGCTTGGTGATCTCATCCACTGCCTTTAATCCATGATTTATATTTCTAGTCTAGATTCTGAGCTCCGAACTTGAGTGTCTTCACTTAAGTGTCACATCAGTCTTAAGCTTAGCAGGTCTGAAATGGAATATTCAAATACATTTTTGTGAAATGGTGAGTGGGTGGGTGTTGGATGACCCCCAAGGGCCAGAATCCTCCTTCTTCTCACCAGTGGACCGAGCCCAGAGTGTTTGTTACATGTCAATAACAGTCAGTGGCATTATGTCACTGTATAAATATCTGTGGATCTGTTTTCCCTACTCTTTTGAGAGTCCTCAGACCTCTTGAGGATGGAGATCACATCCTACTCATCTCCAGTTCCCTTGAAGAAGCCTCCCACAATGCCTTGCACGGAGTGAATATGTATTAATGGCTGGTTGAATTGAATTTTTGCTGAACGCTTCCCACATTCATCAAAAGTTCAAACTTTCAGTCCAAGAAGCCTCATCTACAGTACAATGGCCCCAGTGTAATTCTCCCTCAATGCCAACAAGGCCCAAATGCTGACATTGGAGGCACACTAGCCCCTTTCCTACAGCTCCTGCTTCTGCTCCTGTGGTTTGGCACCATTCACCAGCCTCCCTCAATTCCAGGATCTTGGCAGTTGGATGAAACCATACTAGGTATACCCAGAGCTGGAAGACGAAGGGAACTGACAGCACAAAGAGGTACTCACCCACAGGCCATTCTAAGAACCCATTTTGTTCCTTTCTCTTCACTTCTGCATGGGGGGAGGGACCTCCTCAACTCATCATCTCCTTCCACATCAATACAGAGGGGCATCTCTCATGTGCCTCTATAACCCTCAGTAGGGGTCCCACAGGGACAGGGACAGTCTTGCTGGGACAGGCCCTGCTTGCTGGGACCCTTCTTGGTGCAGTAGAGCTGTACTGCGGATTGAATGGGCCTCACTCGGGGGAGGGAGTGGGGGAAGAAGACTGGCGGGTGGGAGTGAGGCTGGCACAGGTTTCCTTTCCATGCTGCAAATGCTCAAACAGCCCCTGTGACAGTGACCTGGTACCAACTCCCTGCCATTAGATCCCTCAGCATTTCTTCTCCCCTCTCCACCTGCAGATCATATATCCACTTTCACACTCCCAGGGCCATACAACATTCTGTGCAGGTTCCAAGGGGCTGCCTCTAAGTCTACCTTTTTCTCCCCAAGCTAGAAGCATATATCCAAATTGAGTGAACGAGTGATACTTGTGTAGGGACAATGTTGAATTCTACCTGATTAACACTTAACTTTTAAAAGACAATTGGCACCAGCCTGCCCACAGTTATCTAAACTGAGAAAAACTATTTGGATCCTGTGAGGGGTGGTACAGAGGAAATAAAGAAAATTACAGCACATGGAGATGTTCAGAAAACAGTTGTTGACTATGACATGGGGGCTACGTGCCTGGCCCAGATGCAATCATTAAGTTTGGTTGTGCTAATATTTAAGGGACAACTAAAATCTAATTCTCTATTACCCTTTTCTTAATAGTTAATAATTACTAAGCACTCATTGCCTGCTTTATGGAGCATACATGCTTCAAATCCTACTCAAATTAATTCTAAAAGGCAGTTATAGTCCTGCCTGAGATTTATATTGAGTATTATTTAAAATATGGACCATTAGTTAGGAATTAAAAATAGCTACAGTGAGATTTTTCTTATAACAGCACTTTTCAAAAGCCAATTCTAAAGTTCTTGACAAATCATGTGCTCTGAAAAAATATACATTTCATGAATCAGTCTTGATTGGTCTAATGGTCTAAGGACATAAAGCCCAATATTAATTAACACCTATTTGATCCTGCAGATATAGGGCTAAGGAATCCTAGAAAGAGCAATATCTCTGAGAAATATGTTTCTAGCATAATAAACAAACAAACAAACCCTCTTGGGAGGAAAGGAATTAATAGAATAATAGGATATCTGCTGGTAGATCTAGATACAAATAGGTCTGCAAAAAGGTACACAGGGTAAAGAAAGCAGTGTGTCTTTTCATCAATTTTTGATCTTTGACTATTTTATACACTTTTTTTTTAATCTTTGGGAATTTCCTTTTTGCAATAAATTTCCCTTTGCATGAGGCAGAAGCTTATTAACTCTTTCACAATTTCTTTTCCTTACGGGAGGATTATCAGGTTACTGGATACTCCTGTTGGAATTAGTACCAGTACTACCCTTTCCCATGAATTGAGGTAGTAATGGTTTTCCTATCAGCAGTATTCCAGGAGTCTACTTGGTACCAGAAATCTCTCGCATGAAGTTTTGTTATGTTTGGATTGCACATGTGCGGATACACCGTGGCTCTGAGATTTGAGCCAGGTTCCTTGAATCCTAGGCATAAATGGATGATGGCCTGAGCCACCCCTTTTTCTCCAACCTGCTTTCCTGTGTCCTTACTGTGCAGGCCCTGTCCCTTACAGAGCCATGCTGCAGAGTCAGAATATTGGTACTGTTTCAGTGGACTGACATTCACCCTTGGCACATCAGTTCCCCGTCTCTAGTTTTAGAGCTCGAAGGCCTGGACCTGACCTCTTTCTGGCAGCACCAAGTCAACAGTTTGACCTCAATCAAGTCACTTAATGCTCTGAGTCCCAATTTCCTCTTCTGTGAAATGAGAATAACAATTAATGCCTGCTCCTGCTTACAGAATTGGTGTCTGTTCCTTATATCTACCATTCATCCATTCCATAAACATTTATTGAGAATTTCCTACTTGTAAGGCATGGGGACAAGGGATGGATGATAGGATATCTGCCCTGGAGGAGCTCTTTGTCAGGTGTTGAATGGATCAAGGAAGATGATATGCACATTTAAAAAAAATAACTTTACTTCACATCATGAGGTTAGCTATTATTTTAAAAATGGAAACTAATACGTGTTGATGAGGATTTGGAGAAACTGGAACCCTGGTGCCTTGCTGGTGGGAATGTAAAATGGTACACAATATCGTGGTTCCTCAAAAAGTTAAAAAATAGAATTACCTTATAATTTAGCAATTCTCCTCCTGGGTGTATACCCAAAGGAAGTAAAAGCAATGACTCAACAAAGATTTGCAAACCAATGTTCACAAGAGCCAAAAGGTGGAAACAACCCAAATGGCCATCAACAAGCGAATGGGTAAATGAAATATGGTCTAGGGCTTCCCTGGTGGCGCAGTGGTTGAGAGTCCCCCTGCCGATGCAGGGGACACGGGTTCGTGCCCCGGTCCGGGAAGATCCCACATGCC
>NW_006796752.1:2466389-2477281 GCF_000442215.2 Lipotes vexillifer | reverse complement strand
ACACACATATAGAGTGTGTATGTGTGTGTGTGTGTGTATATATATATATATATATATATATATATATATATATATATATATATATATATATATATGGTCTATACAAACAATGGAAGATATTTAGCCTTAAACAGGAATGAAATCTGACACATGCTACATCATGGATGAACTTTGAATACATTATGTTAAGTGAAATAAGCCAGGCGCAAAAGGACAAATTTTGTATGATTCCACTATACGAGGTACCTAGGCAAAATCATAGAGACAAAAGGTGGAATGGAAGTTACCAGGGCCTGGCAGGACGAAGGAATGCAGAGTTAGTGTTTAATGGGTACAGAGTTTCAGTTTGGATTGATGGAAAAGTTCTGGTGATGGTTGCACAACATTGTGACTGTATTTTAATGCCACTTAAAAATTGTTTAAATGGTAAATTTTATGTTATGTATATTTTACCACAATTTTTTAAAAATTGGGGGAATTCCCTGAGTCCAGTGGTAAGGACTCCACACTTTCACTGCCCAAGGTCCGGCCAGGTTCAATCCCTGGTTGGGGAACTAAGATCCCACAAGCCACGTGGCATGGCCAAAAAAAATTTATAATCCCTAAAATGCTATGCAAATGCAGGTTTGTTAACTTGAATTAGGATTAATGGGATTGTGTTTATAATCAGTCCCTCTTTTAAAAAGTGCAGTATACGTGAAATTACTTTGTCCTTATTTATTATGTGATATTGAAGAGTGAGCCAGATAAACTTTAGTGATTACTTATGCCCCATCCTTCTCTAAAAAGAATTTAAGGTAGTTTACCCTAAACACATCAGAGTAATGAGATCAAATCCAATTAACATCAGACAAAATATAGAAACTAAGATATAAAAGAGGAGAAGACAGAACAGATGGCTTATCAGCAACTGAGCAAGACTTTCAACTGTTAGCCTTCCAGGAGACAGAGAACGGTTTCTATTCATCAGACCTTTTATTAATGCTTAAAATATCACTGATTTCAACATGGTCATTGTATGGGCCCACAGTGTTTCACGTTGTTACCATTTATAGTTCTGGGAATTTATTAAGCAGTTATGGAACACCTAACCGAAACAGAAGAAGGACGTGCAACTAAGAACATGTTTTCCTAAGTCTGAACCCTCGGGACCTCTTCAGTGCTGAATGAAACGGGCTCCTGGACCTTTCTCTTCCCCGTTGGCCAACTCGGTCTCCTGAACCTTCCCCTCGGCTCCTGCATGGAGTCTCACCGTAGCCTGGCGTGACAACCGCCTCCTCCATCTGGCTCCCCCTGCCTCCCAGCTTCCCACCCAGACCCTGCCCCAGCACCCGGTTCCCACAAGGCCTCGGGTGTAGCCACGACTCCTAGCCCTGCTCCTGTTTCCTTCCTCCTGGAACACCCTCCTGTCTTGCTGCAAGTCGACACCTCTTACACAGGACAGTCCAGATCTCACCTCCTCCAAGACCTCTCCAGCCCACGCTGATTCCTTCTCCTTGCCGTCCTATTGTACATGCAGTCACACATTAACTGTTTAGTTAATTGAGGCTGTAAATGGACAGAAAATCTTACGACCTTTGCTTCTTATGAGAAATGAGAAGCAAGGTGTGATTAGACCAAAGACCACATCATACATTTTATTTTAAATGATATATTTACAACGGAATATTACTTTGCCATAAAAAGAAACGAAATTGAGTTATCTGTAGTGAGGTGGATGGGCCTAGAGACTGTCATACAGAGTGAAGTAAGAAAGAGAAAAACAAATACCGTATGCTAACACATATATCTGGAATCTTAAAAAAAAAAAAAAAGGGTTCTGAAGAACCTAGGGGCAGGACAGGAATAAAGATGCAGACGTAGAGAATGGACTCGGGGACATAGGGAGGAGGAAGGGTAACCTGGGATGAAGTGAAAGAGTGGCATGGACATATATACACTACCAAATGTAAAATAGATAGCTAGTGGGAAGTAGCCGCACAGCACAGGGAGATCAGCTCAGTGCTTTGTGTCCACCTAGCGGGGTGGGATAGGGAGGGTGGGAGGGAGACGCAAGAGGGAGGGGATATGGGTATGTGTGTATATGTATAGCTGATTCGCTTTGTCATACAGCAGAGACTAACACACCATTGTGAAGCAATTATACTCCAATAAAGATGTTAAAAATAAATTTTAAAAAAATGATGTATTTATAGAGTGACCTATGAGAGCCAGTAGGGATACTCAAGATGATCTAATTCAGCCTTTTGACACATGAAGAAATGGAGACCCTGAGAAAGAAAATGTCTTGCTCAAAGTTACCCTACATATTAGAAGCAGAAATAGACTTGGAAACCTATTTTCGTGAAACCCAGTATTTTTATATCACCATGCTAGTTTCATTTTAATTTGTGTTTTATTTCATAATCAGCAAACAGGACTTTAGATGCACCCCAAACATAGGCCAAGAGGAGCAACATAACGTAGTGAGAAGAACGCAGACTTTGCCAAAGGCAGAGACCTTGGACAAATCAGTGCATGTCCCTGGGGCTTTCTTTTTCCATCTGTAATATAAGGATTAACTGATGGTCTTTAAGTTTATATCTGCTTCTAGCATTTTATGAACATACTAGACTGTTGACCCAGCCCCACCAAAGAATTTACAAATACTGGGAGACCATACATCGCTCACCTTTGCTCCCTCCTCCACACTGTCGTCCTCGGCCTGGGACAGTTCCCTGTCCTTGTCCCCTTGCATGTTTTTTTCAAAACTCTGATTAAACTTCACTCAACTCAAAATCGGCAGTGTCCCCTCCCTTCTGTGCTCCTGACTCCTCTGGCTACCTGGTACCTATCACTCTGCACAGGAGTCACTAATTTTCTTGTCTCTGCCATTAGACTATGAACTCCCTAAGGCCTGGCATTTTGGTACATTTCTCTATCCCAAGTGCCTATCATGGTGCCTGGCTCATAATAGGGAGCTAGTACACGCTTGGTAAATGGATCTAATGGATTTTGTCTGGGAAGCAAGGATAAGATTGTGGTCCTAATTTCACCTGAAGCTGCTGGAAAGAGTTTTCATGGAAAAGGGAGAAATGGAACTTTCAGGAATGATTAGAATTTGAAAAGAAGTATACGATAATGATACCATTGGCCTAACTAAAGGGGGGTAGGTGGCTTAAAGGAGTGGATCAGCTCAGTGTTACTTAGCCAAATAAGGGAACATCTGCATTAGAATCATGTGGGGTGCTTGTGAAAATTACAGATTCTACCTGTGTATTTCATCCATTGCTCCCCATTCTGAATCTGTGGCTCTGTACTTTCCTTTTGAGCAAGCCCCCTAGGAAGATTCTTTTCACGTGAATGGAGAGTCTTGAAATCCTGGGAGGAATATTGACAGTTGTGGGCAACTGAAAGCTATTTTAAGTTTTTGAAGAGGGAGAATGATGGCATGATGGACTTGAAGCTTTAGGAAGGGCATAGACTGGAGGTCTGTAAAATAGATTGATGGGAATGAGATCTCAGAGGCAAGAGTGAGCGGCTAGGAGTACACCAACATATTCAAGATGAGAAGGCTCGGGAGTTTGCTCTGTATTGGTGGCGTCGGCAATGGAGAATAAGCAGTGACTCCAAGAGGTGTGTTCAGAGATGAAAAGATGAGGCTTGGTGACAGATTGAATGTAAGCGATAATAGCAGGGAGGAGTTTGCAATGACAACTGTGTTTTAGGGACCCTAGAATATGACCCTTCCACCGATATGCATGCTATTTCTGTCTGATGAGTTCTATTTCAGCCTGAGGTGATGAGGTGTCTGGGAGGCATCCAGGTGAAGACATATGTAGACCATTGGCAACATGGGCTTGAGCATGACCAAAAGTCTGGCAGGAAAATGATGATGTGGGAGAGTCAACAGCATGAGGGAAGAGGAGGGAAGGAAGTCTGGAAACCTGAGTTCAGACCTTGGGGGAGCAGCAACATTAGACCGAAGGAGGAAGATGAAGCAAGGAAGGAATAGAGAAGAAACAGAGAGGTGGATGGTGAATGAAGATTGAATAATAAAGGGAAACCAAGGGAAGAGAAAGGTTTAAGAAGATGAGTATCCATTACATCAGATGCTCTAGGGTTTGAAACGGATAAGAATAGACCTTTCCATTTGGCAAAGAGGGTATTAGATGAAAACTAGCTTTTTTAAAGTGAAAATCTATAATACTTTCTGACGCGAGTGATATGATAGAATACAAGGAGTAAATGAAATCTCTTGACAGCAAATTGTATTGACAGGTAATGAGCAAAAATATATTTCTAACAGACTGGTTTCCAAAAGGATACTCTTCTATTGGAGAGCTGGGAAATTGGGGAGGGGGCGAGGGGCAAGGGTTAAAAGGGGGAACAGATTAAGGTGTGTGGGCAAAGAAGAAACTTATCAGGAGATCCTAACATGTACATACTACATTAATGATCTTGCTTACCAAATAGGGCTGCATTCATTTTTTTAAAAGGCTTTCCTTTCTTGCCTCTCGCTTACGGTATCATCTTAAACAAACACGAGCTGTCATATAGGATGGAACCAGATCTCCAAAGCTCTTTTTTTATGCTACCTTGAAATATGGCTTCAGAGAAGAAACAGTCCCTTAAAACACATTATGCCTCCATTTCCTCCTTAATGACCTGGGGGTGTGGGTGAGGGGAGAACCACTTTTACATGTAAAACAAAGCCAGAGTATACATTTAGTGTAGACTACATTCATGCGGGCTGATCTGGTGTTGTGAACCCCATCCTAATTACAGTGTTCCACCTCTGGGTAGATGTCCACCAGGGCATAAATTGCTCTCGGTGTTTAAGGTTTTAAAATGACTTGAGTACTCCCAATGTTTTCTGGTTTTTATCTACATTATATATACTTGATGACTTTAGATATTAAATCCTTGATTTTTTTTCTGTGAACAAAGTTATGTGCTTTGGAATAATAAAGCAGGCGATCGTCAGCTAGAATCATCGATTTTCTCCCATTTTGTAAAGTTATTTGAAAGGAAGACAAAGGAGAAGAAAGATAAAAGAATGGTTAACAGTGGTATGAGAACTTTTTAAAAAAAATATGAACAGAAATGAAGGCTACCAGTGTTCAGGAGACTTTCTATTGTTGGAGTTTTATCCATTGCACTCAAATAAGTAAAATGAAGCAGTTGGAACTGGGATATGACCTGACAAGGGACTTTTTTTCTTCTGAGTTGTGGATTTTTTCTTGTGTCAGATTCGTAAAGACTCCTAGGGGTCTCTAAGTTCTTATATTAACTGTTGGATGATAAGATTGATTTCTGCCCACCACCTAGTTATTTCTGCCTTGTGACTTCATTTAATCGTCAACACATTCTTAAACAGCTTTGCCAAGTTGCTTAAGCCCAGTGCTTCACGGAGACATAGGAGGCTGGCTGTACTCTGGCTTTCTATGAATGCTTAACTGTTGCTGTGGTCCTACTTTATGTCATGGCTCATAGAAACAGACTGGTATTGAGGCCTATATTTCCTTCTGACATAGTAACTATCATCATTTCAGGATGATTTACAAAAAGCAAAGGAACCTCTTACTCAGAGACACCGTTAAGCTAAATATGATCTTAGAGTAACTTTTTTGGTAGAATTATATACTTCTTGCAATTGTATCCTTGGTCAATGGCTATCCTTTATCAGTCTTGCCTTATAACAAGCATTTATAAATAGATATGGAAATTGTCATTTTTAAGAAAGAATAATTGTTGAGCTATAAAATAGGTAGATTATAGGATTTATTTATATCTCTCAAATGGGGTTTATATGTCATTACCTCCAGTAACATTCATTTTAAAATGTCATGTAAACTATTTTTTTTAATTAGAAAAGCAGTAGATGTTTAAAGTTTTTGTTTAAATCAAAGACTGAAAAAGGGTGCAGAATAAAATGTAAAAATTCTCCTCTATTTCTAGTCTTCAGTATCACTTTCTAAAAGCAATCACTGTTAACAATGTTTTTGTGTGTGTGTGTGTGATACGTGGGCCTCTCACTGTTGTGGCCTCCCCCGTTGCGGAGCACAGGCTCCGGACGTGCAGGCTTAGCGGCCATGGCTCACGGGCCCAGCCGCTCCGCGGCGTGTGGGATCTTCCTGGACCGGGGCACGAACCCTTGTCCCCTGCATCGGCAGGCGGACTCTCAACCACTGCGCCACCAGGGAAGCCCAACAATGTATTTTTTAATTTATTTTTTATTGAAGTATAGTTGAATTACAGTGTTGTGTTAATTACTGCTGTACAGCAAAGTGACTCAGTTATACATATATATACATTCTTTTTCATAGTCTCTTCCATCATGGTTTATCACAGGATATTGAGTATATTTCCCCAAGGTCCTAGTGCTATACAGTAGAACCTTGCTATTTATCCATTCTACATATACCGGTTTGCATCTGCTAATCCCAAACTCCCACCCCTACCCTCTCCCACCCCCCTTGTTAACAATGTTTTAAGTTTCTTTGCATGAATTTTCTAAGCATATACAATTTTACATATATGTATGCATATATACTCATTTTACACATAAAGTTTACACAAATAGTCACTCTGCAAACTGTTGTACCTCTTGGTTATTTTTTAAAATTCACTTAAAATACTTTGACTGTGTCATGTCAGCATGATTCAGTCAGCTTCATTCTTTTTAAAATCTACATAGCATTTCATTATATGTATGTACCATAATTTAAGTAATTTCCAGTTTATATCTGGTTGTTGTCGTTCTATTGTTCTAATTACAAACAACGAACGTACTTAGAAGTGAAATTACTGAGTCAAGGAGCATGTGTTTTAAATTTTGATGAGATATTTCCAAGTTATCTTGCACAAATCTGTACTTTCACCAATGTTATCTGAGTGTGTTTCCATATCTTCATCTGCCGGTCTTCCTTTGAGGTTTGCAATGTCTGCCATATTATAGAAGTTGAAAATTGTACTTCTTTTTAATATGTTTTTGTTGGATTCATATATATTGAGCATTTTTTTCAAAAGACTAATAGCCATTTATGTATTTGTGTGAATTTCCTACACTGTGTCCTTTATTTGTCCCTTGTCATACCCATTCTTATGAGAGGAAAAGAAACTCTTTTCTAGGGTAGGCTACTGTTTAATAGATAATCCACCAACAGCTCACAGGAAACCATAAATGTATATATTCTACATGTGAACAGTTGTACAAACACTGATTCACTTGGAGGCCTGAAAGAAAGCCCTAAAAAAAAGTATGGGCGCACAGCCTGAGGAGAGAAAGAAAGCAGTCTGTCTGGAGATAGATGTGGGGACTGGCCTCACTCTTTCTATTAGTTTTCTATTGCTGCATCAAAAAATGACCGCAAACTTAGCAGCTCAGCCCACAATTGCCCTGGGACAGGAGTCCAGGCATAACAAGACTGGCTTTTTGCTCAAGTCCCACTGATAAAATCAAGGTGTTGGCCAGTTGCGCTTCTTAGAAGGTATCCTCTTCGAAGTTCATATGGTTGTGGATGAATTCAGTACCTTGCAACCGCAGACTAGTGCTTCTGTTTCCTTGCTGACTGTATTCTGGGGGCCATTTGGCCCCTAGAGGCTGCCTGCCTTCCTTGCCACATGCCCTCCCCCCATGTCCAAAGCCAGCAAAGGGGAATCTCCCTTGTGCTAACACCTTCGCATGCTTCCAATCTCTCTGACTTTTAGACCCAGACCTAAAGGGTCCATGAGATTAGGATGTGCCCACCTGGTAATCTGCCTATCTTAAGGTCAGCTGATTTGGAACAAAACCGAATGACAAAATACCTTCCCAGCAGCACTTAAGTTAGTGTTTGATTGACTAACTGGGAGGATGTGTGTGTGTACCAGGGACCAGAAATCTTGGGGGCCATGTTAGAATTCTGCATACCACACCTCCCACCTGCCTTTCTCAGGGGAAGCAGACAGAGCCCATGTCTTCTGGCTGAGGAACTCAATCACACGGAGACATGGAATGCCAGAGGAGGGGGCAGGACAGCCATCCATCTAACCCCTTGCACAACAAAATGTATCCTTGTAGGTCCAAGATCTTGATGTGAGCAATGAAACAGCAGAAGGCTGGAGAGAACATCTAGGAAACCACCTGTGCGATGTAGGGATCAGGCAGACCTTCCTGACCAAGGATCCCAACCTGGTATTTCTGACTCCAATGTCTGCCCTCTTGACCCCCTTGCTATGGCTCACAAACAGGTCATTCTCTGGCTACATAAATGGATTTTGAGTCCTTTAACTTTGCCATTTCTTCTCATGCCAGTGTGATCAGAGCGTGCTTTTGTGAGATGTTGGCCTTGGGTGTTCAACAGAACGGAATGAACTGACCACAACCTAAGTAGATGAGCCACTAAGGGGAACTCTATTGATGACCATTATCCTAAAAGAATTCTAAAACACTGCTTCCCACCCCCACCCCCCCTCTGCCTCTCTCGTTCTTTCATCTTCCCACCTGCTGCTGATTTAGGCGCATTATACGTGACTTGCTTGAGACGGAAGAGACTTATATAAAAGAGATTAAAAACATAATTGACGTAAGTAGATTTGGGGCGGGGGGGGGCGTTAAGCATGTATTCAAAGTGGAAAAGTTTTGTTGCAGATAGAAACTCAAAATAGTTGCCATATGTCTCTAGAATCCCCACCAAAGTTTCAGGTCTTGTAAGATCACAAGTGGTTTTTTCAGTATGAATAAGAACGTTCTTATGACTATTGATTCATGTAACAAAATAACTTTAAACGGATTGTACCAATTCACATGATTCTAGCAATGCCCACCTAGGTTCACCATATGCTTGCCAACAGTGGGTATGATAATTTAAATGTTTTTGATAAATAAATGAGAGAATTGTTTCTTATTGTTTTAAGTAGCATTTTTTGCTTGAGTGAAAATTTATATTTTCTCTATTTTCCTAAGGTAATAATCTTGAGACATAAACTATATGTACAAAGTTTTAATAGAAATTTTTTACAATAAAATGTCAGAAGAAAAACAAATGTCGAGGGAATGGAATGGTTGATAAAGTCTTATATACATGCTAAATGATATATTATTCAACTGTTCCAAAATAATTATTTTTAATAATATACAGCAACATTGAAATGAGTGCTTGTAAGATTAAATTTAAAACAATATATGTAGAAATTTATAAGTCTAAAATGCATATGGAAAAACAGACTACAAATTATATATGTACTGTGATTATAACCATATAAAACAGCTTTTTAAAAAAGTCATGAAGGAAATATAATAAGACAATAGTAATTGCATCAGGTCATAAAATAATGGGTAAGTTTTTTCCTTTCACATTTGACTTATGTGACGAATTTAAAAAATAGATTTGTTCTTCCTATAAAAATGCCATCTTATTGTCATTGCCATTAAGCCATCTTCTTCTGAAGACAGACACATAAGGAAAATAATATCAAAAGAATGTATTTGACGGAATGGCTTTCAGGACGTGTGTGCCTTACTCCCCAATTATTAAAGTTTTGGTCCTTGGAGTGGCTAAGTCAGATCATCTCTTTGTAAACCTACCCTGTTTACAAAGGGTAGGTTTACAAAACCTACCTGTTTGTAAAACCTACCCTGTTTCCACCTCTGCAGGGATATATCATTCCAATGGATTTTATTTGGCTGAAGCATCTAATTCCAGATGTTCTTCGGAATAACAAGGAATTTCTCTTTGGGAATATTAGAGAACTTTATGAATTTCACAACAGGTACATATTCATTCAAATTATCAAGGAAAATGGAAAATAAGAGAAGGATGGAAATGAGACTGATGGAATTTGGAGATGAAAGTGCTTAGACGTTTTTAGGCTTAATCAAGTAGTCCAGAGTCAGTGGATTGGATTGGGGAGGTATGGGATAAGAATGAGACGAGAAGTGTCACAAGGTCCCCGAGGAAGAAGGGAAAAGACATTAATGGAGCATGTACTGGTGTCAGGCATCGATGTTGTATTCATTTGTGGGTTCCTTTCCTTATTTGTCTACTCATGCATCAGCATTTACTGAGCACCTGTTCTGTGTCAGGCACTGGGTTCAGCATTGGGAATACAAAGTTGACCAAGACACAAGTCCACATACCTATTATCGTAGCGGAGTGCTGGGAACCAGGGTGTTAGAAAATGCTAACTGGTCAGGGAATTGTCCTTTCAGCCCAGGGCTGCTTGGGTGTTGGGTTCTAGAGAATGAGAGAAGGAAGGGACTTTGGAAATCATGTTCCAACCCTTTCATTTTACAGATGACAAAACCACAAGTTGTCTACTAACTTTACTCACTCTAATGGCCCCAGGATCACACATCTAATCGATAGGAGGGAAGAGACTGCTTGGTGAATTGAACTACAGTTGTTTCTTAACCGCATCTGTTGTCTATTGGTCAGACACAAGGCTGAAATGGAAATCCCATTTCTCCTTTCTCTGGAGAAGTTATGCAGCCTCTTTGAACCTCAGGTTTCACACTTATGAAACCCTGTCTTACAAGGTTTGGTGGAGGATTAAATGAGATATTGTTTGCAAAGCACTTAGCTTATGCCTGATTTATAGTCAGCTGTCCATGATAGTTGTAGTAGCAGCAGCAACAGCAGTTCTTGTTAAGATTACTATCATGTAGCAGGGATCTTCAGTGTATCCATTCTGTCTGTCTGGTGCTTAGAATTACCAGAACTGGTATGAGTGGTTTCAGGGAATCCTAGTAATGTTACAGAATACATTTTTTTCTTCCAAATCAGCATGTTGAAGATGAGTCAAAAGCAGTAAAGCCTGGAAAACAGCATTTTTCTAAGCACCTCTTAAAACCTTATGTGATTTTACTTCAGAAAAGTTTGTTAACCCCATACATGTAAAAATCAAAGCATTATTATCGTTTTCTTTCC
>NW_006796752.1:2440439-2466379 GCF_000442215.2 Lipotes vexillifer | reverse complement strand
CTTTCCCTAGGACTTTTCTAAAAGAATTGGAAAAATGCACTGAAAACCCTGAACTTCTGGCACGTTGCTTTCTCAAGAGAGTAAGTCTGTGCTCCCAGTAACTCAAAATAACCATGTGATTAAAGTCAGCCCTTAATTTTCTGTGCAATGGCAAGGGCAAATGGAAACACAAGTGGTCTAAAAACTTATATCTGCCTTTTGAATGCAAAGCGGGAGTCCTTTGCAGTACTGCCGCCTGTGTGAGCTGAGTCCAGTTTGACTGAGCTCTCACCCTGCTAGGTGGGAATGGCTGTAAGCCTGGCTTCCTGCCAAGTCCCCTGAAATGGGAGACTGGCCCCCCAGACCCCTGAGGCAGATGATCCTTCTCTGAATGACTAAGCTAACTGTTTTAGGGCAGGAATCACACAGCAGGCTTAAATTCTTCACTAAAGTTGTAGTAACACTCTCAAAAGAAGTACTAAACTGAAACTATAGAAAATATATTTTCTTCCATTTTATTTTCTACGGCATCAAGGAAAGTTAGAAAATTTTAAGTCTACAGCCTGTCTTCCACTTAGCACCCCATTTGTGAACTTCCTGTCCTACAACATCGTATTTCTGTCTGCTTCCCTTCCCACCACACAGACCTCTCCCCTCTTGCCAGTTCTCCACCTGGCTTTGGGCAATATATAGGCTGGCTGTTTGGGCCAGTTGTGCTCCCTGGGAGCTGGCTCAGAGAAATGCATTAGCCGGCCTCATTCCCCACCAAGTGCCTCCTTCCTCCTCCTTTGGAGATGAGCCCGGTGCCCTTTGCTTTCTAAACTTTTCCCATTTCTTCTCTCTCTCCCAACCGGCCCTTCCTTTCATTCTCTTGCTTGTTTTCTTTTTGTGAGCCTGAGGCAATAGATGAAACAACTTAAGCATTTTTAAACAGCTCAAATGATGACTGATAAGTCTAAGAGCAGTACAGTAAGTCCCCTACCTACAAACCTTCAAGTTGAGAACTTTCAAAGATGCAAACGTGCGTTCACATGTCTGATAACGTAAGTTAGTTCACGTGTCTGGTGTGCATTGTCAAGTGCGTGCATCCTCTGCAAGTGGTTGTGCTTTTGTGTGCTTTACTGTACAGTACTGTATAGAGTACAGTAGTACAGTATCTTTATTTCAAGCCCAGGATGTCTGGAAGCAAGCGTAAAAGCAGCAGTGATGTAGTTGGTACTAAGACGCGCCTATGGAGAGGGTGTGGAGAAAAGAGAACCCTCTTGCACTGTTAGTGGGAATGCAAATTGATATAGCCACTATGGAGAACAGTATGGAGATTCCTTAAAGAACTAAAAATAGAACTACCGTACCACCCAGCAATCCCACTACTGGGCATATACCCTGAGAAAACCATAATTCAAAAAGAGTCATGTACCACAATGTTCATTGCAGCTCTATTTACAATAGCCAGGACATGGAAGCAACCTAAGTGTCCATTGACAGATGAATGGATCAAGAAGATGTGGCACATATATACAATGGAATATTACTCAGCCATAAAAAGGAACAAAATTGAGTTATTTGTAGTGAGGTGGATGGACCTAGAGTCTGTCATACAGAGTGAAGTAAGTCAGAAAGAGAAAAACAAATACTGTATGCTAACACATATATATGGGATCTAAAAAAAAAAAAAAAAAGGTCATGAAGAACCTAGGGGCAGGATGGGAATAAAGACTCAGACCTACTAGAGAATGGACTTGAGGACATGGGGAGAGGTAGAGTAGGCTGGGACAAAGTGAGAGAGTGGCATGGACATATATACACTACCAAACGTAAAATAGATAGCTAGTGGGAAGCAGCCGCATAGCACAGGGAGATCAGCTCGGTTTGTGCTTTGTGACCGCCTAGAGGGGTGGGATAGGGAGGGTGGGAGGGAGACGCAAGAGGGAAGAGATATGGGGATATATGTATATGTATAGCTGATTCACTTTGTTATAAAGCAGAAACTAACACACAATTTTAAAGCAATTATACTCCAATAAAGATGCTAAAAAGAAAAAAGTAAAAAGACACGCTGAGCGATAACGATGGAAACAAAAGTGAAAATAATTGAGAGAGTGCAGCGACAAGAGGAAGAAGAAGTAACTGAAGAACGGAAGAGATCCACGACGCAGGAAATGGCAAGATTTTCTTTATCTGAGGAGGCACTGTTAGTTTTTGAGGCAAAGGGCCCGAATGTAGAATGGTACACGAAGATTGCAGCAGCCATTCAGAATTCAATCCAGTGCTACCGTGTCACCTGTGATGAGAAAAATAGAGCTACTACCCAGATATCACTGGACCATTTTTTCAAGAGGGTAGATGGAATTGAATCCAGCAAGGAACCAGAACCTGTGCCATCAACATCAGGCGTGAGTGAACTTGCAGCTTGCCCTCCGTCTCCTATTGCTGACGATCCTTCAGCTCTACCATCTCCCACCTCCTCTCCCCTCTCCAGTCAGTAACTCTTCTTGCCTGTTCACTCGATGCCAGCCCCTGTATGCCAGCTGTTGTGCTGTACTACTGTACTTTCAAGATACTGTACTGTAAGATTAAAAATGTTTTTCTTTACTTTTTGTGTTTTTTTTAATGTATTATTTGTGTGAGAAGTATTATAAACCTATTACAGTACAGTACTATATAGCTGATTGTGTTATTCGGGTACCTAAGCTAACTTTGTTGGACTTAAGGAACAAATTGTACTCACGAACACACTTTCAGAACATGTAGGGGACTGTACCTGTGATAAACTGAAAGCAAGCAAACAAAAATCCCCAGGTTTCAAGGTATTAGACATAATGGAGAAACAGAGTCTTCAACCCTCAGAGCTCTGACCGACTTAGAAGACCCCTTCCATAGCCCTGTCTGGGCTTTCCATCACAGCCTTGTCATAGGTTTTTCAACCAGTGACAGAATTCAAGATACATTAAAAACCATTTTGTATTCAACCTGATTAATTTCCTTTTTGACTTACTTTGATAGCATTATTCGTGTTTTATACTATTTGGCAATTTTGCGCTCATCAAACCACCAATGTGAAATCTAGTTGCAGAGTTTAGTAATATTTCATAACTGACTATATCATTATTGCAAAGACTTATTGAAATGGTTGAATGAGAAAAAGACCAAATTCCTGTGGGGAAAAAGAATGGATATTATCAAGTTAAAATTGCCAAGTTTGAGGAAATGGTCGGGCAATTGCTAACTAAACATCTTTTCTTAGAAAAATTCCTCTCCTAAAGTTTTACAGACCTTTTTATAGTCCCCCATGGTGGGAGGAACCTTAGAAATCATTAATCCAGACCACATACCTGCATATAATCCTACATGATTTATGATGTTGGGGACAAAATACAGGTAATAAATTCTTACCAAACACAAAGTATTACTCTGAGACAAATGAAGTAATTAAAAACCACAATTACTTAACCTTTGAGAATCCTTGAGGGCATTGTCACAGCTGTGCAAAGACCTGTATTGGTTAGCCAGTAAGGCAGGCCCATCACCCACTATTTACTACAGCAGTTTACCTCTTCTCAGTAATACTTGCAGACTTCCACTAATCATGAACAAGAATTTTGAAATATTGCTCTAGCCAAGTGTTTCAATCAGATTCGATAGCTTGTAGTATCCAGGAAGATTCTGCCCCAGAGACCAACCTCCATGTAGAATAGCGTTTGTCAGTAGTTTACTTTGAGTCCCATTTGCTCTGAGATCTTACATGGTACAATAGAAAAAAACACTGGGGTGGGACTCAGAAAACTTAACTTCTTATCTAAGTTGAGCCACTTGCTATCAGCATGACCTCAATTATGTCACTTAAACCCCGGGACTTTTACTTTTCTCCTGCATACAACAAGCTTAGTAATACCAATATGTAAAGTTGAAATCAAATAAAATAATGCACACAGAAGGACTCTACAAAAGTAAAAAATGCTTTGACAATAGCTACCATTTGTTGGTTACTCTGCATGTATTGGGCATTTGTTGAGATGTTTCTATACATCTTCCCATTTAATCGCACAACAATCATAGGAGTTGACTGCTGTTGTGAGCCCACTTAACAGATGAGAAACTGAAGCGAAGGATGGTTAAGTAACTGACTTCGGACCAAATAGTTTGTAAGTAAGAAAGCCAAGAACTGAACCTGAGCCACAGTCTTCTTAGTCCATAAGAAATCATGTCTTCCTGTGTGAATATGAGTTTGGGGGTAGCAATTTTTTTAGCCTCCTGATTTATTCTATAGGGAGGTAAGGAGAATCAGGTACTTTCATATGCTGCTGGTTAGTGCACACGCTTTCTCTAAGGAATTTTGGACTGAAGAGCAAATTTAGGTCAGTAGTTGTGTTTCAGTACTGGAAGGCATATAATGTTCTGTGATGCTCAAAGTGCAGACACAGGACTAAGGGGTGAAGGTTTCAGGAACACAGGTATCAGCTCAGCATCCACCAAGAGAACCAGGTCCCTCTCTGTTACTGGGAGGATTTAGGGAAAGGTGGCTGACTGTTGGCGATGTTTTCCTGGGTGGAAGGCTGCATCTCCAGTCTCCTCCAGCTTCTGAGAATCTTCTGGGTTGAGTGTTGAAAGCAATGAAACCTTGAATCCTTTTAGGAGCAAAAGGCCAATGTCTTTGTGCTCTGACAAACCAAATGTGGGTGAAATGCCTTAATCAATTTGTAGTGTTTTATAAGCCTGGCCTTCAGTGTAGCAGGAGTATTCCTCAAGTCTAGGCTACTATACTCTGGGAGCCATTGAGTTTAACAAATGTACTTAGCACAGTGCCTGGCACATCAAAGGCACTCAACAGATAGTTCTGGAGTGAATGAATAAGGAAGTTATTATTGTTAAGTTCTGAATTATTATTCTAGTTTCTTAACCAGTCTGAACAACATTTCTCAAGGGCTGTCTGCCTTCTTAACCGTGTGTGTGTGTGTGTGTGTGTGTGTAATTTTTCTTGGAGAGAATAGCAAAGGACAGAGTTGCTGTAGTCCTTGCAGTGAAGCAGTGAAATGACCACTTACAATCCATCGGGAGAGAGGAAGAGCTACAGAAATGGAAATCATTCACTACAGCAGGGTGTTTAGAAGTAGAATAGACATAGTGAAAGCTGTAAGGGAAAAAATAACCCATGTCCAGATGAAGGACATCAAGAGTGGCCTCAGCAAGAGGACAGGGACACAGAAATCCACAAGGAAGTGGCCACGTGGTCATCTCTGCCAGAGCAGCCCAGGCTCTGTGGCAAGCACAGCTGAATGGACGGACCAGGTTCTCCTGATGGAATGGATGAAGCTGGCAAGCTGACTTCACAGGCTGGGGGTATCTTTTCTATCTGGGATATTGGCAGATGTGTTCCCACCTCACACAGTCTTTGATGCAATGAGAGTATAGGTCACACAGCACTTGGAATCCCTCTTGATCTCTAGCACTGAGATAGTCATGTAGCTTTTCCAGTCTCGGAGTCTTGTGCTGCAGGTTGAAGGTGATGTCTGAGGCAGGGGTTGCCCAGACCACTTAGGTTTGTGTCCAAACTGCCACATTTTCCTTCTGGGATGTTTCTATCCTTCGGTTGTTTCTTAGGTTTATTTGTAGGGTTGGCATCATGATGACTGTAATAAGGAGTGAGTGGGGAGAGAGAAAGGAGAGGCCATTAGCTACGAGCACTTTTTTGTCCTTTTTATTACTCAATGCAGAACTATCTGGGGGAGATATTGGTGTCCCAGTTAAAGAGCAGAGGAGAAAGGATAAAGTTAAAACTCGACTCCTGTTCATGAATTTACTTATTTATTTACCAGAGTCCTGTAGCTGCTCTCACAGCACTCCATTCATATCTGCGTTGTTTATAACCCTGTGTACATCTCCCCATTACACACTCACCCCAACAGAAGGTTATTTATTGTGCATCCCCAGTTCCTTACACATTGAAAATACTCAGGCCTGTTGAATGAATGAATAAACTGTATTATCCTGTCCTCTTACTGAAAAACGCTACCTGGTTAATTTGTTCTAACTTTTTCTCACCCAGAAAGAAGACCTTCAAATATATTTTAAATATCATAAGAATCTGCCCCGAGCCAGGGCAATCTGGCAAGAATGTCAAGACTGCACCTACTTTGGGGTAACATTGCATTTCTAAGGTCTCCCACAAACTGTTTTCCCTGGACACTGTTTATGTACATCCAATTTGTAAAGAAATTGAAAGTATGAACTAGGAAGAGGAAATTGGCATTAATTGGGATTTATGTTTATTAATTGGGATTTATGTTTATTAAAAGTCTCTCCTTTTTTGAAATTATACACTGGAAGTTTCAATGCTGCCCTGAGTCTCCATGGGACAGCTCTGTAATGAGCAGCTGTAGCCTGGTGAGAAAACCAGGGTCCTCTTCTAGGATGGGTTTTAAAAGTGGAATTAAGTCACACTTTGGGGTTCCCTGGAATGATATCAATAAGCCCATCATGTACCCTTGACTAGACTCCACCACCCCCAAACCCCAATTCTAAGACAACCTTTTCAGAAGCCTGCCCCATTGTCTCCCTCCTAATGGACTTACTTTCTAAAAGAAATAAATGTTCCGGCATCCCTACTTGCCTATAAAAATACTAGCCAAGCCCATCCCCTTTCCCATTACTCTCATTTTACACACTGTTCCTGAGGGACTGAACAGCCAATAACATTATGAAACTGGTCGACACAGCTGCCCCTTCTCTCCATGAAGAGTTCATTTCACTTCTTGTATTTAAATGCTGCCGCTTCTGTTCTGTGTGTGTGTGTGTGTTGTTTTGTTTTATGTTGTTTCTGTTTGGCTTTTCAAGGTATGCCAGCGTCAACTGGGTCACAGTCTCCCTCTTTTTAAGTATCTGAGAGGACCAAGCCAGAGACTTATGAAGTACCAGATGTTGTTGAAGGTAAGTCGATGAGACAGTGCTTCCTGTGCTTGGAGAACAGATGTGGGCGCTATGGTGCTCTTTTCCTTAGACACGTAGAATTGTGACTTCGACTTCCAAAGGTGAAACTATGTCTAGATTTCAGGCTTTTTCTGTCCCCAGGTCTAAATCAGCCTCCTTAATGAGGAATAAAACCAAAGAATCATAGGGTCCCAGGAGCCTGGCTAGTCCATCATGCGGCCAGAACATGGATCTCTAAGGAGAGCCCAGCTTAGGGGAGCAGAGGTCCTTGGGAGGAAAGTGGGGAAGAGGGAGGCTACCACACTGCTGGCAGCTGAGAGGGTGGGGAGGCAGCCAGACCTCTATTCTCGGTAACATATCTACAGGTAAGATATCATCTGCTCCATTTTACAGCTGGGGCAAGGAGCTTCAGGAAAGAGGTGTGATTTTCCCTAAAGCTACTATTTTACGTGCGTTTAAGCAATGGAGGGGAGAAGGCAAAACTGGATTCTTTTGCGACATCTACCTCTGCCCTTAGACTGAGGATTTTTCTCAAGAGCAGCATAACAGAATGAATTTTGTTTTCCTGAATCCCTAGGTGGTTCTTTCTTTCTTTGCTCTGACACCAGCACACCTGCAGGAGAGCACTCCCAGACCCCCGCCACCACCCACCCGCCCACACACACACACACACAGGACAGGAGCTCTGTCAAAGCTGCTTCCCCAGGTGTGAGCTCAGGGAAAGGTTTGGGTCACTCCTCCAAGGTCTGTTTTGAGTTAACCTTTATAAGCAGCTCTTGCCCAGTGGCTACTCTCACTTAATTTAAAAACAAGCCCCTGCTGTTTACTGGGTATCTTCCCACATGTATTTGTTTTTGTTTTTAAAAAGAATTGTTTATTTACTGAACCTGGGGCAGATTAGATACACAACCAACTTTAAATTTACATCTTTTAACTCAACTTTGAAGTGTTTTCACACACACACACACGTACACAAATTGGCATGCAACAGTTGTCCTAAGGTAAAACACAGTCACCTTAAACTGTTGCAGGTATTTTCACCCAAGGTTGAAAAATTGTTTATCCTGAACATGAAAACCTGTAACAGATTTAAATTAAATATATAAAACTTGTTACTTGTAGTTTTCCCCTTGCAAAGATCCAAAAAAAAAATGTACAAGTAACTAATATACATCAGTCACAGCATAATCCTGGATCATCCCCACACCAAAACTGGATGCTCCTTTAATTTTAAACCCATCATCAGAGGCCAAGAGGAAGCCATTTCGTTTTATACAAAACAAAATTCACACCCACCTGTATTTCTTATTTAATCCCCACCATCAGATGTGCCAAAAGGCTCTGAAGTGTGAAGAAACTGAGGCTCAGGGCAGTTAAGCTTATTGCCAATGTTTGCCCTCAGAAAAAGTGTGAAGAAACTGAGGCTCAGGGCAGTTAAGCTTATTGCCAATGTTTTGCCCTCAGAACAAGTTACCCTCTCAGCTTTGCATCAGCAGGCCCAGCCTTGGCTGCACCGGCTCTGCCGCTGCCAGTGTGGGATGCCTGGACCTGTCAGGCCTTGGTTTTCTCGCCTGTAAAGTGAGGACACTAGAACCTCCTGCACAGGTTGCTGTGAGGAGCCAGTGAGTGACGCAGTAGAGAGCTCACTCAGGGCTGACCCCCAGGAAGCTTCCGCAGCGTAACGTGCGGCTGTTGTTTTATACATGGAGCTGTCACACCAGCCTGGGAGTGAGGATGATGAGCCTCTGCTTCCCTCCAAGAGTGGCATCTGTGAGCATGTTTTGGTACAGCGTTAAATGGTAATACTCCATGTAGGCTAGGGGCTGGTGAAAAAAGCTTTCATTTATGGATGGTGGGAACATAGTCCTTCTCTAAAGAACTTGGAAACATGCATCACAACTCTTAACATTAACAATTCTACTTGTAGGAATTTATCCTTAAGAAAAGTGTATAAAGATTATTATTATTTTAGTAAAAAATTATTGAACGTAAATGTTTAACAGTAGGGGGGATTAATCAATCATGATTTAGCTATAGGATGCAATACTCTGCCACAATTTTAAAACATGTTTTAAAAAAATATGTCATGGGAAAATGTTCATGATACGTTGTTGAGAAAAAGCAGGCTACAAAATAGTGTGTCCAATGTGATTCTATGTTTGTGGAAAGAACACTGCACTGAATGTACCATTTATTCTTTCCCTCTTACTTGGGGCAGACAGACAAATTTATATACATCCTCATTTTAGCATTGGCTGGAGATTGTTTGCACAACAGATTAAGTTGGCCTTCTACTTTTTGATTTTCAATAAAGCTTTTGGGTTAATGCAGGGTCTGCTGGATTTTGAGTCACCTGAGGATTTGGAGATGGACCCAGGTGATCTAGAAGGAGGTTTGGCTAAGGTACTGGATATTAAATATCGTTCTATGTACTAACTGCTAATGGTGTTTGCCTATACATGGAAGGACTTAAGGGCGATTTCATTTTGTTTATGATCTTTATTGTGTAAATTTTCTAAAGTAATATGCATCCTATAATTCATAGGAAAAAACAAAAAAATAAAGACAGTTTCAAAGTGGGGATTTGTAATAGGATAAGTGGTAATATATCTTCTTCCTTCCACATAAAAATGTTTTACTGGAATACAAAAGTAAGCAAAGGTATAAAATGCATACATAAAAGACTGGAAGCAAGTATAATAAAATCCCTTCAGTGGTTTTCCTGCATGGTAGGATTATGAATGATTTATATTTACTTCTTTGTACACCTTAGTAAATCTATATACATTATGCCCTGTTCCCTTCCAAATGTATGTGTATATGTGTGTGAATTCTAAGACAACCAAGAAGAAACTTGGAAGAAGTGATGGCCACACCAGATTGGGAAGAAATTTTTGGCTTGGAAATGGGTTTTTTCAATTTTTCTATTATAAAATTCTGGTTTTAACAAGAATAGTATGAGGCATGTATCTCAAGGGGCGGTCATGTGCATGTCCTCTCTGCTCAGATGGTGCTGTGGGGATGCCTTAAGATTAAAGGAAGCTCAGGGCACAGGTAGTAATTTTATAGCCTGGAGCAAATGCAGCTAGCCTGGTTTAGAGGAGTTAAATAATGTTTGTAAGAATTTACCCTGAGTTAGAGAGGTTTAATAATGTTTGTAAGAGTCCTATATCACACAATGTAAAACTAGCCACCTGCCGTGTTTGTGGGAGGAGGGTTAGTGGGAAGGAGAGGGAATAGGTAGCCGTCGAGTCTCTAAAAGCACATTGAATTTCAAGTATTTAGGAAAGAGGAAGATGCCTGGTGTAAGAACTTTTAATCCTTTGTTAATGACGTTACAATAAACTCGGGTGAGAGGGTGTTGTCTTCCACCAGGACCTGGAACACATTTACCATAAGTAAGAAGGTAAGAATCCATGGAAAATTGTTCAGTGGAGGCAGCATGCTCTGCTCCATTCATCAGCCCTGTCACTCATATCTCTTATCCAAATATGCTAATCTTTATAGTTTAAGTAGAGATTAAGAAAATACACAACCCTTTGCAGTAGAGGATAAGAAGAGGTGGGGCTATATGCGGAGCAGCAAAGAGCTCTCTGTTCTTTGTTGTAGAAGTTGATGTGTCACAAAAAAAAAAAAAAAATGGACGGAAGCCAAAATCTTTTTGTTTGTATTTAGCAGATAACAGATAAATCTGCTATGTAGGTAGCAGGTGAATAAAATACGGAAACCCTAAGCAAAAGACTTTGAAGCTGAAACCATCCCTACCATGTCCTAAGTGTCGCAATAGTAATAATTGGAACGTTGGTCTCTTAAATTAGCTTTTCCCTTAATTCTGGGTCTTTATGCTGTTTGGGAGGTGCAGATCACGTTGGCTTACCTCTTTGGCATATTTAATGGTGATGGAATATGGGAAGGGCAGGGAGAGGAGAGGAGAGAGGAAGGGCAGAGCTCGGGGAGATTCAGTGTGGCAAATGCCACCGTTACGGTGTTTACACATAAATCATTAGTAAACCTCTGCATAGCAGCCCATTCTTTGCCTCTAAAGTTTACACATATCCTCCTCTGGGATGGTTTTAAGTATAATTTTACCCATAGGAATAAGACTGTCACATTAAATACAGGAATATGATACTCAGATTGTACTTTTCAATAGGCCCTGGGGGTAGGGGAGCAAAAGGGAGAGCACCCTATTTAAAAGGGCTGGGGTTTTCATGCTTTACAAAAGCTCAGGATGTTTCTTATATAGCCAGAATATAATGTCCATGATTTTATGAACTTCATTCTTCATTAGTACAATGTGCAGAAAGTGTAATGATTTTGCTTGTGTGTGCGTGTGTGTGTGTGTGTATCATATATTGTACTTAAACCAGCAAATATCCTTAGCTACCATTCTTTGGGAGCAGGGAAACAGGTTGATGTACCTACCTTCTCAGTCACTTCATGCTGGCTGGATCCGTAGCTCCTTATCTCTGTCCTGTTTCCCTTCTTCCCTTGGTAGATCGTTTACCTTTTGATTTCCAACAAGGCATTTGGTTTCCACAGAATGGGCCAGAGAGGACCAAGGATTCAGCCTTCTCAGACGACCTACAACAAGCTTTGGCCATGATGGAGGATTTAATCAAGTCCTGTGAGTTGGCTGTGGACCTGGCAGCAGTCACTGGATGTCCGGTATGTTCCATAGCAAGTGCTGGGACATTTCCACAAAAGGCAGGCACAGTATTACAAAGGTAGCAGATACTGTGGCAAAGTTAGAGAACTGATCTGTGGGAAAGGAATTTGACTCTGGAGGAAAGCTACCTAAATCGGTCAGCAAACCTGTGCTACGAGATTCCAAGCAGCGCCTCAGCATTTTTAGGAATCTTGGGTTGTGGTCCTTGGGCTCCTGAATGTTGAAACTGACCCATACTCTGGAAAAAGCAAGAACTCAGGGACCAGAACATATCGGGCAGGGGAAAGTGCTGAGGGAGTAATTTATTTTCTCACTCGTGGCACCATTAAAATATTAAAAGATTTTCCCTCTTGAGTTATATTTTCTCTGTGAAAATTACTTTGAAAATGGGTCCTAAGTGAACACCTAACCCCATTTTACATCACAGATCCCAGAAGAGGCCCAATAAGCATATATTGTATATCCCTTAATCCAAGTGCTTAAAGAAAAATACCCAAAGAGAGAGTGCTGGGGGGTTGAGCCATCTCAACTCTGGCATTAGAGTTAATCCCAAGCAGGCCAGACCCAGGCATTCCAGGCAAACTATCCTCTGTAACTGTATGATCGCCCTGGGACTGGGACATAATTAATATTCAGCTGGTTTTCACTGTGAGCTACTCTAGATTTTGACTCAGGGGTATTTTCTGTCATTGTCATAACAAATTACCCCAAACTTGGTGCCTTCAAATAGTGCAAATTTATTGTCTTACAGTTCCACGGATCAGGAGTACAACATAGTCTCACTAGGCTAAAATCAAGGTGTCTGCCTTCCTTTCTGGAGGCTTTAGGAGAAAATCTCTTTCACTGCCTTTTCCAGTTTACAAAGGCCACCCACTCACTTCCTCTGCTCATGGCATCTTCCTCCCTCTTCAATGCCAGCAATGGAGGTTGAGTTCTTCTCCCATCACATCACTCAGACCTTCCCTTCTTTCTCTTCCACCTTTAAGGCCTCTTGTGATTACATTGGGCCCAACCAGTTAATCGATGATAATCTCCCCATCTCAAAGTCAGCTGGTGAACAACATTAATTCATTTGTCCCGTTACCTGACCTAGTCTCAGGCTCCAGGGATTAGGGCATAGACATCTTTGGGAGGCCATTCTTCCACCTCCCACACAGGGATCAAGCATTCAGAGAATTGTTGATACATGTCACACAGACACTTTCCTTCTCTTTTTTACCTTTTCATTTTTACCTGGATTTAACATACTGTTTATTGAGGTCTTGGTAGATGAAATGACCTTTCTTTTCTTTCCTTGTCAGAAATCAAACCACACAAATTAATTAGGGGCAAAAAACCCTGTGATTTTTGATTTCCCTCCCTCCTGGTTTTCCTCTGGCCAGCATCTCAGAAACAGCCCCACTGGGTTTGCTGAGATCTGGGCAGCGATGCTATTACTGTCCCCTGGGACTCCAGAATGCTCTCTGCTTACTCCTGATGCAAGATTCAAGAGGGTATTCATGAACCATGGGGTGTGTGGCAGAGGGGATAGTTTTCTTGATGATAACTGTTTCCTTCTTTGACTAAGAAAAGTCAAGAGAGCAATTTGTTTAATCATTTGGAATATCTTTCTGTTCTTCTTTTCATCTTTGAACACATGTCAGCTACCTCTATCAGATGTCCCTTTCCCTGAATCAAAAGAGTGTCCTGGAACCTGTACTCAGGGCAGGAAACTCCCAGCTATTATTCTGAGTGTAAGTAACATAGGAAGAGGAAGTTATGAGAAAAGAATATTAAAATGTGAGTAAATAGCAATCTACTCTGATTTCATTCCAAGCTGGTTTGCATGCAAATAAGATGAATGAGTTTATAGAATTTTAGAGATTTTTTAACACCAAGGCAAAGAACTTTTCTCCCCCATGTGTCCTCAGAATTGCTCCTTTGAAATACAGTCCATGGTTTCTTTTTCACTAAGACCTTAACTTGCTTTACATCTAGTACATTAGGTAATGTATCCTGACAGTTTCGTATAATCCTACTGAATTATGGAAGAGCAGGCATTGGACTTTTCAACTTTCTGATTCAGGAACAGGTCCATGGAAAGAAGAGTTGACTCACCCCAATCACGTGGTCATCAGCCAGGACTACTTCTTGGATCTCTTTACTCCCTATCCAGGGTGCCAACCTCTCAACACATTCATCTGATTCTGTTTAGAGTTTACTAACAACTCAACTACTGTTAACTCAGATCTAATGATTCTGAGATTCTTTGCATCAGCTTTGTAGAACTTTATCAAAAGGTGTTTCCCATCACATGCTGTAGGTAGAGATGAATCCAGAACTTAACTTCTTAGTTTCTCTATTGACATCCAATATTAACTTGGTTTTGTGAAGAAAAGAAATTGAACTTGGTGGGATGAATTCATAATTAAAACAACTAGAAAAAATGCCCTTCTGATATTTACATTTTCTCCCTGTTGTGTATACTCAGTTAGTTCTTGGTTTAATTTAATCACAAAAGATTTTTTAAGAAAATTTGTTTTGTGGAACACTGAGATGTAATTTATTTCCCTCTCTTTACAAAAAAAAGTTCCCCCCCTGGGGCTTCCCTGGTGGCTCAGTGGTTGAGAGTCCGCCTGCCGATGCAGGGGACTTGGGTTCGTGCCCCGGTCCGGGAGGATCCCACATGCCGCAGAGCGGCTGGGCCTGTGAGCCATGGCCGCTGAGCCTGCGCATCCGGAGCCTGTGCTCCACAATGGGAGAGGCCACAACAGTGAGAGGCCCATGTACAGCAAAAAAAACCCAAAAAACAAAAAACAAAAGTTCCCCCCCTATTCAATTTAGTGCATAAAATATAGATGCATTTAGAGTTCTTTTAAATCCTCACTTGCCAGGAACATGTTCCAATGTTGAATAGTAAAGGTTGAATGAAATATTTTATTTTCTGAAACAAATTTATGTTGTTCGATAAAGGAATTATTTTTATGACAAATTTATTGTGGGCTAGGGCCAGGTATTTTATTTTCTATTTTAGTTCCCACTTTTCCTCTTCATAGTGTTGGCTGCAGAGATAAGGCTGAGTAAATAATCTTGATGACTCAGTGGAATTGCCTTGTACGTCATCCCACCTTCACAGCACCCATGTTAAAGGGTGATTGTGAGGCATAAATGAGGATTAAATCATAGGGCAGGGCACCTAGCACCATGCCTGGCACCTGGTAGATGCTGAATAAAGGGTCCCAGTGCTGACTTATTTGTGTACTTAGGCTGGAAAGGAAGGAACCCCTTTGCTTCTAGCAGTTGTAATCATAGACACCTCGGTCCCACAGCTTCTGATTTTCATTTCTGGACCAGGCTTTGTGCTAATTCACTTATCCAGATGTTTCCTGCCTCTCTGTACAAGAATTATATAGCTCTGTCCCTTTAGCTGTCATTGCCAGGAGTGAAAACCTGGGCACCCAAAAGAAGTCTCCTTCTGGGGGCTAGTTTTCCTACGGTCACTCTCTCAGTCAGATTCTTCATTTGGTCGATGTAGTCACATTTGAAATTCTTACCTCAGAGCTCTTACCTACAAAATGTCCACACATGAAAATGGTAGCATTTACTAGATTATTTTGCCATCATTTCCCATATCAGGGAGACCATCTGACATTTCATTTGCTGATTTGTTTGGGGCAGCCCCTATGTTGTATCTGTGAGCTCACACCCATCAGATTCATCAACACACCAAAGTGATGGCCACACTATTACGTCACTAGTGGAAAAACTGGTTGAGGCTACATTCATTTCCTAGAGCTGCGATAACAGAGCACCACAAATTAGGTGGCTAAAAAACACAAAAATGTATTCTCTCACAGTTCTGGAGGCAAGAAGTCCAAAATCAAGGTTGTCGGCAGGCCCATTCCTCTAAGGCTCTAGGGAAGAATCCTTCCTTGCTTGTCTCCTGGCTTCCTTGGCTTATAGCTGCATCACTACAATTTCTGCCTATCGTCCTAACTGTCTTCTCTATGTGTGTGTCTTTGTTTTCTTATAGGGACACCAGTCATTGGATTAGGGCCCACCCTTATCCAGTATGACCTCATTTTAACTAATTACATCTGCAAAGAGCCTATTTCCAAATAAGGTCACATTCTGAGATCCTGGGTGGACATGAGTTTTTTGGGAAATACTATTCAAGCCAGTTCAAGGTCATCACTGAATTAGCTTCCTCACAGTGCTGAGCATTTAGATTTGTGTCCCCTCAGGCACTCACTAAATGCCAGTAAATGATTCCATACTTTAGGGCACAAGTATCTGCAAGAGGTTGTACATGTAGTCTCTGGCCTTGGGACCAACTCCTGTCTGACTGGAAAGAAAGGATATATATGGTTGAAAAGGCGGCCAAGGGTCATCCTTGGTCCTGTTCAGAGCAATCCCCCTATGCTCTTCCCTTTGGAGGCAGAGTAGCCTCCACACAGGCATGTGTCCTGGATGACGGTAACGTATGTACACCTGTCCTTCATCACTGCTATACAGGGCATGTGCCCTCAGCCACCACAGGATGGGTCTCAAGCATTGAGATGTCTGATCCCATCACAAGCGTGGTCCTGAGAAAGTTTATGCAAGATGTCCTGGATGATATGTAGCCCATCTCTTCCAACTCATATCAAAAGACCCAGCGATTCCCTCTAGTGACCTTCAGTGATGACAGGCTTACTGGAAAAGGCAACCATATAGTCTCAGGAAGAGTCAGAACAATGACAGGACAGGGCTCATGGGTGTGAGAACTAAACAATTCCAGGATCCACAGCAACTCTAGGGCTTTAGCCTGGGAGGGAGCTGGGGTTCTCACCTGTGTGCTCTGCCTATACGTGCCAGGTATGTCCTCTCCCCTCACCGGCCACTGACTGGTTCTTTCCCTCCATTGGTGCCTTTTCCTCTTCCTCATAGTTTCTGATGACTTACCTTCTTTATTGCTCTGCTTCCTTATCATTTATTCCACCCTCTCATAAAGCATCTCACAGCTACAACTCTTGCTGCTTACTGCTTCCTCCTTAGTTCTCCTCAGTTCAGACAGGGATCCGATTGGCCATCTGGCACATCTTTTTTTCACTGGGCCTCTGTGGTCAGGGGCTGGCCTGTCTCTGGATTCACATCCTTTGGCCAATTGCTTACTAAGGTTCAAACAGCTGTGGCTGTGGGAGGGATGAGAAGTGCAGAGGCTGTAAAGGACAAAAACGTCGCTGCCTAGGGTGGCCTCTTCTGCCTCTACAGCCCACGGCCTTGGCAGACACCTTAACTCACATCGCCCAGCCCTCTGCAGGTCATCAGAGTGTACACCTGGGCTTGTTCCCCCGCTCCCCCATCCTTCTGGCCTCTTTCAGAATTGCTTTTAAAAGCTGTACTATGAAATGATGCCTCCACATTCCCCAGATGTGTTATTAGAAACAGCTTTACCTAAAATCCATTCATCTGTCTATTCTGGGATGCGGTTGAAGGTGGGCTCAGTATTTGACGCAGTGACCCTTTATGAAGACGCATGGGAGAAAGTTCTCTCACGTCTTATTAACAAAGTGCCATGCTTTCCCTTAACAACTGGTTTGGGTATGTCTTCGGACATAATGAATCATATAACTCACCAGATTTCCCTCTGTACTGCCTGCTAGAAGGTCAAAGTCTAGTCTGCAGCAAGTTTACATGCTTTATATTGTATGGGTTTTATGTACATCCTCTTCATCTTACTGTTTTAATCTCTTTTTTTTCTTCAGCCTAATTTCCTTGGTTATTTTCTGTCTGCCTATAATGTATATATTTTTATAAGATGTATCTAATTTTTGAAATGGGGTGAAATATAAATACATTTTTAAATAGAAACTACTGATTACAATCATTCCTGTGGCAAATGTTAAACATCTACTTTTGCCAGCTGCCTTGACTAAACATATTTCCTGTACTCTATAGGTCTAAATTGTACAAATTGAATGGGTGTAAAGGAGAAAGCAATCACTGAGGGCTGGGGTGTTTCCATTTGAGTGGGTGCAGGAAGGATGTGGATAGAGTGAAAAACTCCTCCCTTGTCCTCATGGACCCATCGCCCATCTGTCTTGGGGTGCAGTCAAGCTAAGCCTATGAAACCGGCAGCGGAAGCATCGTGCTTTTAGGAGAGAAGGCCTTGTGACTGGAGCTCTTATTCCTCAGTGAGGATTTTATTCACTACATTTAACACATGTAAATTTTACAAAGCAAAAAGAGAAAAATACCCCTGAAAATATGACACAAGCACCATAGAAATGACTAGAGTTTACTGCCCTTGAAGTGTTTGTTTTTAGACTTTCAGATATAAAGTCATTCATTTTTTTAAAGGTATTCACAGTTTGTTCAATATAAATAAGTTATAAAATGCACATATGTCTAGTAATAATTATCAGAAATTGTAGGGCTTTATCTCAACTAGATGTAACTCAGGGAAATGTCTCTGTCCTGGTCCTGTTCAAATAATTTTTCCTTTTGGTGTTTTGATTCAGAGAAATAAAGTCTTGATTATCTACTTTAAGTGATATAATTTTTGAAAAATAACCAGACAAAATACCACATTTCTAGTTCATCACACTCCACTACCTTTAGAGAGAGCTCAAAGAAGGCCAGGTCACTTCATTTGGACTTTCAACCAGACATATGATTGTGGAAGGAGACATAGTGTGTGCCTTAGAGCCAAAAAGATGAAATAAAAGATTTGTCATTTGGAATTATCTTTGCACTGTTCACTCACTCTGAAAAATGCAGAGTTGAATGTCATTACCATTTCCATTACAGTGTTATGAAGATTAGGTCATACTAAGCTTTCTCCTTTCAGAACAAATCTCTTGTTCTCAGGTTCTCATATACCTGAAGGAGAGGTTAGGATACAGATGGAATACATGGATTACCAAAGATCCATAATGCAGCAAAGATTCTGGCTCTCCCAAACATAATTAAAATATTAATTTCTTGGCCTTTTTAAGCAGTGTCTTGTATCAAAAACAAAGAAGAAGAAATGGAATTCTGCTAGCTAAAATTAATTGCAAGACAAAAATATTGGAGTACCAATATCTTCAGTTCAAAGTATTGCTAACATGCTTTGTTGTTATTACCTTATACAGCTGCACTGTTTCCTTATATAACTGAATGATGCAATGCTCAGTGAAGCTCACAAAATTGTAGTTTTGATTAGTGACAGATTGGCCTGACTGGCACTTATAAGACTGTAAACTTCAAATAAGCATGGTTTGTAATTTGAAAACAGACCCCTAAGAGTTCTTTCCTGTCAGGTAATTTAACAGCTTCTTTTTGTGTGTGTCTGTGTTTCCCAAAGGATGATATCAGAAAACTGGGCAAGCTGTTGATGCATGGCTCTTTCAACGTCTGGACAGTTCACAAGGATCGTTATAAGATGAAGGATTTAATTCGATTTAAGCCCAGCCAGAGGCAAATCTATCTATTTGAACAGGGAATAGTGTTCTGTAAGATACGAATGGAGCCCAGTGACCAGGGCCTGTCTCCTCACTACAGCTTTAAGAAGTCTATGAAGGTAAAGGGGTCCTATTGCACTTGGGAGTCAGCACAACCCTATGGAGAGAAATGCTGTTATCCGTATTTTACAGATAAGGAAACTGAGGTGAGGTTAACTTGCCAAATGCCACACAACAGAGCGAGAATCCACACACAGGCCTGATTCCAGAGTCAGAGCTTGTAATTAGCCACTAGATAGGGCCAGCGCTGGCACAGAGGTGCCTTTGTGCTGGGTGGAGAAAAAGGATCCAATGGCAGCCTGCCTGGACAAACTAATTGAAAAGTACCCTCTTTCCTCCAGGCAGAGGATTGAACACCTTGGAGATTAGAGCATGGGCTGGATTTCATCTTCTCAACCACGCATCTTTGCATGCAAGTGTAGGCAACATCCTGACCCTGGGGGTGTAGGAACCCATGTCCACACCAAACATTGCCTCTCACCCATATAAGAAATATTTCATAGCTAGCAATCACATGCACACACACATGTGCTCTTGTGATTAAAATTGGTAGTTTATTCATAGTACTTTTTGTTATTTTTGTTTCTTAATGGATACAAATTCAGTTACTACTATGTAGAGATTTGTGAAATACTCAAGTATTAAAGGAGAGAATCTTTTTGCTTAAAGTTGAAGGCTACAGCTCAGCATATGGAAACATATAGTCTGTCTTGTCCTCTGAAACAGACAAGACAAATGACACTGTAACAGATTATGTTTTATGCTCCTTGGGGCTGTTAACAGAGGAAAGCAAAACACTTGGAAGGAAGATGGAAGAAGAGAGCAATCAAGGGTAGCAAAGATTAGAGTGGCTGACAGGGATAATTTTTTAATCAGAAAAGATGGTATAGAAAATTTTCTTCTTTCTTTACAATAGTTAATGACACTTTCAATTCGCCAACTTGGAAGGGGGAGCAACAGAAAGTTTGAAATTGCCAACCAAAATGGACTTGAGAAATACATCCTACAGGTAAAATTCATGCCTTCCCCATAGGTGTCCTTTCCCCTTTCCCTATTGTGTTCCCATGACTCAACCAGTGTTTTCTGTCACATTCTAAAGGTCACCCAGAGAATAAAAGTCCTGTCCAATTAATGCACCAGGTGATCTGATACTCACGGTATTTTCTTATTTGTAATTGCAGGCAGCTTCAAAAGAAATCAGAGATTGTTGGTTTTCAGAAATAAGTAAATTATTGCTGGAACAACAAAGCAATATTAAAGGTAAGCTTACCCTTGCTGACTTTAGTCTGGAGAGTTATACTGATTCCAACTTTGTAGTGGGTATGGAGATTGGGGATACTGTTAAAGAAAATGCTTTGCCTAGAAAATAACTGTGGGCACATTTTCATAGTACCTGGAAGCATCTGTGGATGCTTTAGATTGTGTGTGGGTTTTTGTGGTTGTGTGCATGTCCCTTTTACACATACTCCCACATACCCAATGGCCAAGATCCAATTTTCTCAATCAAAAGTCAACAATCTGCAGCCCAGAGGAGGGTCTTCACCAGAACTCAACCATGCTGGAGCCCTCATCTCAGACTACCAACCTCCAGAACTGTGAGAAATAAACTTCAGTCATTTTTAAGCCCCCCAGTCTATGGTATTTTGTTATAGCAGCCTGAACCAAGACAGGCTTGATGAAAATCAGTTGGCCATAGATATAGAATTCTCTGCTGACAGTCTTTTCCTTTTAGCACTTTTGTCATCCCACTGTTTTGTGGCCTCCATAGTTTATGATAAGAATTAAGCTATTTATCTTATTAAAGATTCTTTGCATGTGACAAATTGCTTTTCTCTTGCTGCTTTCCAGATTCTCTATCGTTTTTTTTTTTAATTAAAGGGTAATTGACCTACAAAACTATGTTTGTTCCAGATGCACAACACCTGGAATTCAGCATTTCTATACACAAAGTATTGCTATAATTTATGTCAAAAAGTATACTGCCTGGGACTTCCCTGGTGGTCCAGTCTACTCTGCACTTCCACTGCAGTGGGCATGGGTTCAATCCCTGGTCGGGAAACTGAGATCCCACATGCCACACGGCACAGGGAAAAAAAAAGTATACTGCCTATGTTTTCTTTCAGGAGTTTTATGGCTTCAGGTTGTACATTTAAGTCTTTAATTCATTTTGAGTTTATTTTTGTATATGGTATGAGAAAGTAGTCCAATTTGATTCCTTCACATGTAGCTGTCCAGTTTTCCCAACACCATTTATTGGAGACACTGTTTTTTCCACATTGTATATTCTTTCTCACCTCCTTTGTCATAGATTAATTGCCCACATGAGTGTGGGTTTATTTCTGGGCTCTCTATTTCTATTCCATTGATCTATGTGTCTGTTTTTGTGCCACTACCATATTGTTTTGATTACTGTATCTTTGTAGTATAGTTTGAAATCATGGCTCATGATACTGCCAGCTTTGTTCTTCTTTCTCAAGATTGTTTTGGCTGTTCAGGATCTTTTGTTTCCCTACAAATTTGGAATTATTTCTTCTACTTCTGTGAAAAATGCCATTGGTATTTTGATAGGAATTGCATTGAATCTGTAGATTGTCTTGGGGAGCATGGTCATTTTAACAATATTGATTTTTCCAATCCATGAGCATGGTATAATTTTCCATTTGTTTGTGTTGTCCTCAATTTCTTTCATCAGTGTCTTATAGTCTTCTCTCCTTGGTTAGATTTATTCCTAGGTATTTTATACTTTTTGATGCAATTGTAAATTAGATTTTTTTCTTGATTTCTCTTTCTGATAGGTCATTGTTAGTGTATAGAAATGCAACAGATTTGTGTATATTACTTTCATATCCTGCAACTTTATGTAACTAGTTGCTTTTCCCTTGCTGCTTTTAAGATTCTCTCTTTATTGTTATTTTTTACCAATTTAATTACAACGTGTCTTAGTGTGGATCTCTTTGGGTTTATCTTGTTTGGGACTCTCTGTGCTTCCTGGACCTGATGTCTGTTTCCTTCCCCAGGCTAGGGAAGTTTTCAGCTATTATATCTTCAAATAAGTTATCTGCCTCTTTCTCTCTCTCTTCTTTTTCTGGGACCCCTATAGTGCAAATGTTAACATGCTTGATGCTGTCCCAGAGGTCTCTTAAAGTATCCTCATTTTATACAATTCCTTTTCTTTTTTCTGGTCAGCTTGGGTGATTTCCAGTATTCTGTCTTCCAGTTTGCTGATCTGCTCCTCTGTATCATCTAATCTACTGTTGATTCCTTCTAGTGTATATTTTGTTTTAATTATTGTATTCTTCAGCTCTGTTTGGTTCTTTATATTTTCTAACTCTATAAAAATTTCTCTCTGTGTTCATCTATTTTTCTTTTGGGCTCATTGAGCATTTTATGATCATTACCTTGAGCTGTTTATTGGGTAGATTAAGTAATAAGTATTCCTTAATATTTCTTCTGTGGTTTTATCTTGTTCCTTCATTTGGAACATAGTCCTCTGTCACCTCATTTTGCCTAATTCTCTGTTTTTATTTTTATATAATCTAGGTAAGTCAGTTACGTTTCCCAATGTCAGAGAAGTGGCCTTATGTAGGAGATGTTCTTTGGGGCCCAACAGCCCGCTTCTCTTTGGTCACCAATGTGCTCTAGGGCTGCCTCCTATGTGGGCTGTGTGGACCCTTCTGTTGTGATGAGGCTGACTACTGTAAGCACACTTGTAAGCAGGGCTGACCCCCATCCCAGTTGGCTGCCAGGCTCTGCCTCTTGGAGGAGGCTGCCTACCTGCTGGTAAGCAATGCTAGGTCCTGGCACAACTGGCTACGCAGCTCAGGGGTTCCCAGGACTAGTGCCGGCCCACTGGTGAGTGGGTCTGGGTCCCGGGCCTTCTGGTGGGTGGGGCTAGATCTCTGAATGGCTGGAGGCTCATGGGGTCCTAGGGCATCAGGCCTGCTGCTGGGTGGGGCTGTGTCCCAGAACTAATCATCTAGAGGGAGGATTCCAAAGTGGCACTTGCCAGCACCAGTGTCATCATGGTAGAATGAGCTCCTAAAGATGGCTGCTGCCAGCATCTATATTCCCAGGGGGAGTCCCAGTTGCCTCCTACCTCTCTGGGAAGCTCTCCAAGATTATCAAGTGGGTCTGACCCAGGCTCCTTTCAAACTATTTCTTCTTCCCTGGGTCTTGGAGCATGTGAGATTTTGTGCATGCTCTTTAAAAGTAGAGCCTCTATTTCCTAGAGCCCTCTAACTCTCCCAAAAGTAATCCCCACTGGCCTTCAAAGCCAGACACTCTGGGGGCTCATCTTCCCGGTGCAGGACCACTGAGCTGGGGTGCTCAACGTGGGACTTGTACCTCTTGCTCCTTAAGGAAAACTTATGCAATTGTGATTATACTCCCGTTTGTGGGTTGCCTATACTGCTTTTGACTATACTGCTTCTCTGCCCCTCCTACCCATCTCATTGTGATTCCTTCTTTATATCTTTAGTTGTGGAAAATCTTTTCTGCTAATCTTCAGGTGGTTCTCATCAATAGTTGTAAATATTTTTAATTTTGGTGTGGCCATGAAAGGAGGTGAGCTTACAGTCTTCCTACTCTGCCATCTGGGCTGTCTCTCCTTTCTTTGTCTTTTGACAGTTTTGACAGTATAGGTTTGGGTTTCTGAGTTTTTATTTCTTGGAGTTTGTAGATCATCTTGGATATATAGATTACATTTTTCATCAAAGTTTGGAAGTCTTTGCCCATTATTTCTTTAAGTATTCTTTCAGTCCCTTTTTTCTTTCCTCTGGCATTTCCATTATGCTTGATATACTTGGTATGTTGATAATGCTTGTTGGTGTCCTATAGGTCTTTAAGTCTCTGTTCATTTTTTTTTCATTCTTTTTCTTTCTCTTCCTCAAATTGGATAGTTTCAATTGACCCATATCTGAGTTCTCTGATTCTTTCTTCTGCCTGCTCAAATCTGCTATTGAGCCACTCTAGTGAATTTTTCATTTCATTTATTATACTTTTCAACCCCAAACATCTATTTGGCCCTTTTTAAATATAATTTCTCTCTATTTATATTCTCTATTTGATGAGATTTTGTTTTCATACTTTTCTTTAGTTCTTTATGTATGGTTTCCTTTCATTCTAAACTTTTTTTTAAAGCTGGTTTAAAGCCTTGGTCTAAGAAGTGCAATATCTTGGCTTCCTCAGGGACAGTTTCTATTGACTGCTTTTTTTTCTGTGTATGGGCTATACTTTCTTGTTTCTCTGCACATGTCATAATTTTTCTTTGAAAACTGGACATTTAAAATAACATAATGTGGCAACTCTGGAAATCAGATTCTCCTCCATCTCCAGTGTTTGCTATTGTTGCTATTTGTTGTTGTTGTTTTTGTTTGTTTACTTACTGACTTTTCTGAAACAATTCTATAAAATCTGTATTCATGGTCCTGTGTAGCCACTGAAGTCTCTGCTTGGTTCATGACTGGGCAGAGATTTTCTTAAACACTTGAAACCAACAAGCATTCCAGTCTTTGCCAAGGGGCTCTGTGGATTTTTTTTTTATAAATTTATTTATTTATTTATATTTTATTTTTTGGCTGCATTGGGTCTCCATTGCTGCACACGGGCTTTCTCTGGTTGCGGTGAGCAGGGGCTACTCTTCGTTGCAGTGTGCAGGCTTCTCATTGTGGTGGCTTCTCTTGTTGCGGAGCACGGGCTCTCGGCATGTGGGCTTCAGTAGTTGTGGCACACGGGCTCAGTAGTTGTGGCTCGTGGGCTCTAGAGCTCAGGTTCAGTAGTTGTGGCACATGGGCTTAGTTGCTCTGCAGCATGTGGGATCTTCCCAGACCAGGGCTTGAACCCATGTCCCCTGCATTGGCAGACAGATTCTTAACCACTGCGCCACCAGGGAAGTCCCTCTACGTGGATTTTGAAGCACACCTTCAGTATTCAGCCAGGCAGGTGACAGTTCCACATTAGCCTTCAATTCCTGTTTGTGCAGAGCCTCAAGATCAGCCAAGGTGAGAGCATAAGCCCTGCTAAGATTTTTCCTGAGCATGCACACAACCCTGGTCATGTGCACAATGGACTTCTAGATTCTCAGGACTATTTGGAGTTTTTCAAAACCACTATGGATATCTTATTCTAACAACTATGGATATCTTATTCTTAAGTTTTTCCTTTTAAACTTTTTGATTAGCCTGTTTTTGCCCCAGCTGATATCCAGTGCCTCAAGCAGCCAAGAAGTTAAACAATCACCCTGGACATTTTCTACAAATGCCCCTGGGGAAAAGACTTTTCACACTGAGCAAGCTCTTAGTTGGGTTAATAAAGACAGCCTTGCAAGCAGGAAATTCCAGGGAATCCCCAGACAACTCAAATAATGACAATCTACTGGGAATGAGAGTTTGAAGGAGCTCCAACCCTGTTCTGTCCCTTCCTACAGGTGCCAGCTTGCTAATTTTCACCATGATTGCAGGCTGCTGGCTTCCAAGGCCACCACCAAGAAGAAGGGGTGAGATGGGACTAGGGCAACTAAGACACCACAGAGCTCACTGGTCATACTGAGATTCATCCATTCTTCTTGAATTAATGCTCTCCTGATTGCCTTTGTTTAATTTCCAGCATTCTGAAAATATTGTGTCTGACTATTTTTATCAGTTTTTTCCATGCTTTCATTGAGGAGAGAATTTTTGGAGGGCTTTTTTTTCCCTGCACCATTTTCACAGATGTCACTCACTGTATTCCCTTTAATCATTAAAAATCATCTTTGAGTAGGCTTTACCCTTTCACATTTGTCTTCTCTAGTCTCATGTGGAAAACCTATCTCCTATCATTTATACTGGCAACGATTTTTGTTGTTTACTAAGAAAAATTATGTAAGTGTGAAAAGATAACTTTGTCTTCAGAGACTTAGCAGGAAT
>NW_006796752.1:2424321-2440429 GCF_000442215.2 Lipotes vexillifer | reverse complement strand
ACTCTTTCTGTGTCTTCTCTGATCATGAACTAGTCAGGAGGATGTGAGGGTGGGTGTGCGTCATAAGATGAAGAAAAAGATAAGAAATGTGATTGGAAAAGCCACCACATTGGTTTTCAGTTACAATCAAGTGGCCTAATTTCTCGATTTACACTGTAGGCCTCTGCCAGGAAATGGTAACAAGATCATGTAGTTAATTTTAATTTATATAAAGGTAAGATTGGAAAAAAAACTATGATTTAATTTTGTTTTCGAACTATTAATAGTATGCTAAATATGTGTTACGGTAATGGAATATGCGTGCTCTGGGAGCATAGTACAGAAACATGTAACAACCCTAGTAGAAAAAGTTACTTATTTTCCCCAGAAACAAACATTCTAATAACAATATTGTTCTAGAAATCCTTACTCCCTAGACCAGTGTTTCACAAAGGGTGGTTTAGGGACAGCCTGCACTGGAATTACTTGAAGAGCTTGGGTCAAATGCATATTTCTGGGTCCTAGCCTAGAACTGTAGAATTAGGATAGCTAGGGCTTATGCCTGGGAATATGCATTGTAGCTTATTAAAGTTTCTGGGCAGAGGCCTTAAACTACAATTTTTTGTTTTGTTTTGTTTTGTTTTGTTTTTTTTGCGGTACGCGGGCCTCTCACTGCTGTGGCCTCTCCCGTTGTGGAGCACAGGCTCCAGACGCGCAGGCTCAGCGGCCATGGCTCACGGGCCCAGCCGCTTCGCAGCATGTGGGATCTTCCTGGACCGGGGCACGAACCCGTGTCCTCTGCATCTGCAGGCAGACTCTCAACCACTGCGCCACCAGGGAAGCCCAAACTACAATTTTTGAAACAGTTTTATTGAAAAAAAATACAGCTTTATTGAGGTATAATTGACATAATAAATTGCAAATATTTAAAGTATACAATTTGATAAATTTTGACATATGTACATACCTGTGAAAGCATCACACAATCAAGATAATGAACACTTCTTTCACCCCCAAAATTTTCCTCATGTCTCTTTTTATTACCTTTCTCTTGCCCCTCTCTTACCCCCCTACAGCTCTCCAGGTGATTACTGGTCTCATTTCTATCGCTATAGATTACTTTGATTTTTCTAAAATTCCATAAAGAAAATATATAGCATGTACTTTTTTTGGCCTAGTTCCTCTCACCTAGCTTTTTTTTTTTTTTTTAATTTATTTTTGGCTGCGTTGGGTCTTTGTTGCTGCAGGCTTTCTCTAGTTGCAGTGAACACCCTTTGTTGTGGTGCACAGGCTTCTCATTGCAGTAGCTTCTCTTGTTGCGGAGCACGGGCTCTAGGTGCACAGGCTTCAGTAGTTGTGGCACGTGGGCTCTAGAGCTCAGGCTCAGTAGTTGTGGCGTACGGGCTTAGTTGCTCCGTGGCCTGTGGAATATTCCCAGACCAGGTCTCAAACCCATGTCCCCTCTGCATCGGCAGGCGCATTCTTAACCACTGCGCCACCAGGGAAGTCCCAGCATAATTATTTTGAGATGCATTTATGTTGCTTTGTGTAGCAATAGTACATTCCTTTTAATTGCTGTGTAGCATTCCATTGTTTGGCTATACCCCAGTTTACGTATCCATTTACCTGTTAATGAACATTTGTTTTCTTTCCACTTCTTAGGGGCTATTCTGGATAATGCTGCTATGAACATTTGTGTACAAATCCTCTCATGGACTTAGGTTTTCATTTCTCTTGGGTAAATACTTAAGAGTGTAATGGTTAGGCCAGATGGCAGGTGCATGTTTAATTTTTTAAGAAATGGCTACGCTATTTTCCAGTGTGGTTATACCATCTTATACTCCCACAGTATATGAAAGTTCCACTTGCTCCACACCCTCACCAACACTTGGTATTGTCAGTCTTTTTTAATTTTAAGCCTTCTAATAGGTATGTAGTGGCATGTCACTGAGGTTTTAATTTGTTGAGTGGCATGTCACTGAGGTTTTAATTTGGTTGAGTGTCTTTTTATGTGCTTCTGTATCATATATGTATCTTCTTATTTTCTTATTATTTAGTTTTGAGAGTTTTTTTAATATATTCTAAGTACAAGTCCTTTAGTGGATATATACTTTGCAAATACTGTCTTTCAGTATATAGCTTAGCTTTTCATTCTCTTAAGAGTACCTTTTTAAGGGCAGAAGATTTTAAGATTTATGAAATATAATTTTTAAAAAATTATGGATCATACTGTTGGTATTGTGCCTGAGAAATATTTGGCTAAAGGTCACAAAGATTTTCTCCTATGTTTTCTCCTAGATGGTTTATAGTTTAAGTTTTACATTTAGGTCTCTGATCTAGTCTGAGGGGGTTTTATGGTGTATGGTCAATCAAAGTTCAATTTTGTGCACATTAATTGTTGTTCTACTACCATTGTTGAAAAGACTCTTCCACCAATTGACTCTTTATATAAGTGCATCTATTGCTGGATGCTGTATTCTGTTTAATTGATCTATTTATCTGTCTTGACATCAGTACCTTACTATCTTGATTACTGTAGCTTTATAATGTCTTAAAATCTGATCATTTGAGTCCTTTGACATTGTTTTTCCTTTTTAAAGTTGTTTTGGCTATTCTATATCCTTTACATTTCTGTATATATGTTTAGAATCAGCTTGTCGATTTCTATAAGAAAGCTTGCTGGGATCTTGATTGGGATTGTGTAAAATCTACAGATCAATTTGGTGACGTGACATCTTAACAATATTGAGCTTAATCTACAATCTAGATTTTTAACTAGATCACCCTGCCCTTCCCTGCCCCACAGAAAAACACGTTTGTTGTGAGGTCATGGCATTTATTCAGTTAATAATTCAGAAACACATTTCTTAAGTCTTCCTCAAGTCCTAGCACTGTGTGCTCTAGGTTGTGACAGGAATGTAAAATATAAATAAGAAGCAGAACCAGAATGCTAGCAAGTAGTTTAGATTAAAAAAAAAAAAAACTGAACTGAAAGATCAGCCCCTTCCTTTCATAGGCAATTTCACACAGCTTTCCTGCAGCAGGACCAGGTCTCCTGAGCCTGGCTTACCAAGCTGGGTCTGATGAAATGTCACTGCGAGTGATGCCCATAGCAAGGGCTCTAGGAATTCAGAGGGCCCTCTGCGCCCTGTGGGTGAGTGAGCAGGAGTGGAGCCTTGGGCTGGTCCCCAAGAGATGAGACTCCAGGGCCGAACACAGACTCAGGGGCATCAGGCAACAGGGGAGGGAGGTTTCAGAGGCTGCCAGATCAGGAACATCAGGACGTCACCCCTGCCCAGCACTCACACGGCTCTGACACCTACACATCATCACCCCAGTTCATTCCTACACCGCCTGACCCCACCTTCAACCACCGGGACTGCTGGGCACAATAACTCCGTGCCCTCTGGGCAAGGCCTCCGGGCCCCCAGAGACGAGGGCCTCTAAGGCGACAGGACGGGCCCTGGGAGCCGCTGAGGGTGTGGAGACAGGGCCTCTGGAGACAGCCAGGCAGAAGGGGCCTGTGTCCAGAGGGAGTTACAGAGTCAGAGAGGCTCTGGGCTGGGAAGAGAAGAGCGTAACCCGACGCGTGGGACGCGGCAGCGCAAGTCAAGGAGGGCGGCTGGCCCCGTGGTTTGGGACAACCTCCTCCTGTGTGGCCTGACCCTGTGTGACAGGGAGGCCTAGGGACACTGGGAGATCAGGCTCACCGGGCAGGGCCTCTGGCGGCAGGCGGCTTCGCAGGGGCAGCACGTTGCGTGGTACAAGGCAAAGCCCCTTTGTGGTACAAGGCATCGTGCTCCAGGCCGCAGGCCAATCCTAGCAACTGGGCAACTCGTGCCATCACATGGGTAATAAAGGTGGACCCACGGGGCTTCCCTGGTGGCGCAGTGATTGAGAGTCCACCTGCCGATGCAGGGGACACGGGTTCATGCCCCGGTCCGGGAAGATCCCACATGCCGCGGAGCGGCTGGGCCCGTGAGCCATGGCCACTGAGCCTGCGCGTCCAGAGCCTGTGCTCCGCAATGGGAGAGGCCACAACAGTGAGAGGTCTGCGTACCGCAAAAAAAAAACAAAAAAAAACGGTGGACCCATGAACCTTTGAAATCACAGAGCTGCCGCCAAGGGAGCATGTTCAGTGATGACTTGGAGCCTGGCTTGAGACGTTCATGGGTAGAGTGGAAGGAAATGAAGTTGAGAGAGAAGGAGGTAAGCCTCGAGTATCAGTTTGGGTTTAATGCAGGTGCAAGCGGTGAGGGACACTGGAGGTTGAGACCTGGTGCTGTTCTCACAGCTGGGACAACACCCGAACAAAGAAGGTGATTCTCATCCTGTCCCAGAAATGCATGATGCTTCCCTTACCAAGCCATGTAACTTGGGCTCCGGTGGAAAAAGTGAGCATTTAATGGGCCCATTGTTTATTTCTTAATTCAGTGCTAACGGAGCTAACTGTGGAAACGTGGATGGACTGAGAATCAAGGCACACGGGACACAGCAGGATGGGCAGAGAAGTGGGAGGGGTTGCCAAGGCCAAGTGAGCCAGGACTGCTGAGAGGTTTTCCAAATTACTAAGAAAATAAGACCAAGATCTACACACTTTCATCAATTTTTATAGTATTCTGTGTGTGTACATGTATATAAAATCAATATGTAAAATTATTCAAATTGGCTTACATTTGAGAGTGCTGCAGTTTTTTGTTTTTGTTTTTTTTCATTTCAGGCCAAGGGAATATACAGTTTGAAGCAAGCACTAGGTTTGTACTGATTTTTTTTTTAAACAAGTATCAAATGTTGCAGATAGTTCCTGTTGATTCTACATCATTGCTTTCATTGATTTTCTTCAACACTTAGCTTATTACAAGGGATTTCCAGTTAAATTTTAATTTATTTTTTCTAATTAAAATATATTAGCTCCCTGACCCCACTGCCAGCCTAGGGTATCTTTCCTAATGCTTGCTTGCTGAGTTGCAGTTGAGTCATACCTGCCGTTTTGAAACCTCCCGTAAATGCCTTTGCTTCTGGCTGTTTTCTGGAACTTTCCTCTGAGGACCTCCAATTCTACTCCTATTTTCACCCTGCCTCCCACTTTGCATGTTAACTGGTTCAGCTTCCCTCATTCCATCTGGAACTCTCCTGATCCTCGTTCTTCCTCTCTTCATTCCTCCCTGTCTGGAGGAAGATACACTCACACTTCTTTCAGGGTTCAGTTCTCACTGGTGCTTCTTACCCCATCTATTCCTGCCCACTTAGAAACTCTCCATCTCTGATTCCTCTCCCCCTCCAAGGCACTCAGGACGTACCCAATAAATGCTTGTTGAATAAACCCGTAGCCTGTGATCCAGTTCAGGTACAGCCTGCTTAGTGTTTTAGGCTCATTTGGCCTGTTCCTAATTGAGGCAGCCCAGGCCCTAAAACAAAGAGATGATAGTGATGGCAAGGGGTGAGGGCTCTGGTGGACAGCTGAGTCTCCCTCCTCTCTGTACCCACTCCCTTAAGGAGCACCCGATCACAGCATTTAATGTGCTGTATTATAATTTTATGATGTGTTTAAGTTTTCCTTCCCATTAGACCATGAATTTCCTCTAGGGCATAGAGGTTTGTCTTATTAGTTTTAGCTTCCCACGGGCCTCATATTATACAAGGGCCTGGCACTCATGTAAGTGGTCAGTAAATATTTAGTGAATAAACAAATTAAAAAACTGGTTGAATAATCACATCAGGCTAGCAGACCACTCAGCACGCAGAGCTAGGAGGTGATGAGAGTTTAGGTCAGGGCACATCTTATTCATCTCAGACCTCCAGTGCCTAGCAAGTGCTTATTTGTTGAGCACTTGAAACAGCTTTTGAGACAATGAAAGGGGATTCCATCTCCTCACCTCAGATTTGCAGCCAGTTAGGCATTAACTATATAATCCAGCAGGTGGTATCCCTCGAACATTCCTTTGCTGAATGTCACCAGAGAGCTGGGGCAATTCTGTACCACAGGTAGAGAAGGAGGAGCAAGCAGGTCCATAAGGCTTTAGCTGGGGATAATCTGGTGTGAGCCAGCACCACTTCAACTAGTACAGAACTAGTGTAGTGAGGTCATGTATATTTCTCTAAAGCAAAGGCAATGAAGTGGAATTTGCACCCTGGACTGAAAATATGGAAAGAGCTACCAGTAGCAAGGAAGTCTCAGTCCCTAGCACATGTCAGATTAAAGGTAGGATCCGATGGGAGAGTGGGGCATGAAAGCAATGGGGTGATGGCAAGGGGTGAGGGCTCTGGTGGACAGCTGAGTCTCCCTCCTCTCTGTACCCACCCCCTTAAGGAGTACCCTATCACAGCATTTAATGTGCTATATTATAATTTTATGATACCAGCTGCTTAGAAGACATTGCTGGATTCTCAGCCCTTCCTTAATTATGTGAGTAAGAAGAAAGGTATAAAATCAACTTCCTGCTATTCATTTGCATAGATCCAGTTAGGCCAGAATTAAAACGAAGGGCAAATGTTTCACATTGAGAAGTAACTTACTCTTTGGAAGAGCTGTCCTCTTAAGGAAATGGTTGTAGGCTAAGAGCATTGCCAGAATGTCCCTGCTTTGGAATAAAGACACTGGATGGTGGCACTGTATTTCTTGCTCTATCCAGGGTTTATTGACTTCATCTCCTCCCAAAGCTTTCCTTGGAAAGGTTAGCAGCACTTGATCAGGGGTTTCCTCGCAAGATTTCAGCTCTGACTTCTTTGTGTGTCAGTTTTCTGGCAGGCAGAATTGGGCGTGGGATCAAAAAGAAAAGCAAATGTGGAGGCATTTTTATATTTTGTTTTTTTTTTTTTTTTTTTTTTTTTTTTTTTTTTTTTTGCGGTATGTGGGCCTCTCACTGTTGTGGCCTCTCGCATTGCGGAGCACACGCTCCGGACGAGCAGGCTCAACGGCCATGGCTCACGGGCCCAGCCGCTCCACGGCACGTGGGGTCTTCCCAGACCGGGGCACGAACCCGTATCCCCTGCATCGGCAGGCGGACTCTCAACCACTGCGCCACCAGGGAAGCCCTATATTTTGTATTTTAATGACGTAATAGATTATGTGTTTTATTTTAATGACATAATAGATTATGTGTTTTTGGGGCTTGAATGTGCTGTTTTGGTTGTCATCTTTTCTTTCCTTGACTATTTAAAGATAATCTTTTCCAAATGATTATGCTTTTACCACTGCCCATAATCAAAGTATTGGGAATTTAGTATTTGAGACTTTGGTTTTAGATTATCATGTGATTAGTTTGGTGCAACATGAATTATGTCTTCAGGTATACACTTTATTTGGAAAAGGGCTCTGAAAGGAATTTTAGTTCAAAATACATTTATTGAGCACCTATAAGCTACAAATTCCTTGTCATTAAGGAAACATACACAGACCACCCCCTACTCCAGCACAAGGCTAACTAGTGTATGTTTCCTCTGCAGACTTCTAGAGCCTTGGATGCTAATGAGCAGGATATGACAAATTAATTTTTTATGACAAAATATGACAGGATATGAAAAATTTTCTTAATTATGTGGAAAATTTTTTAAAGAAATTTTCATAATTTCATAAGAAATTATGAAAATTAAGAAATTGAATTTCTTTTTTTTTTTTTTTATACACAATGTATTTATTTATTTATTTATTTATGGCTGTGTTGGGTCTTCATTTCTGTGCATGGGCTTTCTCTAGTTGTGGCAAGTGGGGGTCACTCTTCATCGCGGTGCGCAGGCCTCTCACTATCGCGGCCTCTGTTGTTGCGGAGCACAGGCTCCAGACGCGCAGGCTCAGTAATTGTGGCTCACGGGCCCAGTCGCTCCATGGCATGTGGGATCTTCCCAGACCAGGGCTCAAACCTGTGCCGTCTGCATTGGCAGGCAGATTCTCAACCACTGCGCCACCAGGGAAGCCCAAGAAATTGAATTTCTTAACTCAAGAATTAATTAAGAAATTGAATTTTTAGTACTGGTTAACAAATACTAAGGCAATGCCATTTAATAAGGCTGTTATTCTCAATTAGGATGTGTATGTGTGTTATAAAATTGTATATTTGAAAAATGAAAAATTACCTATTTTCTTCTTAGTACAGACCAGGAAAAGTAAGGCTCGAGAAAAATTGTGGCTGGTGAGAGTTCATGAAATACAGTCCCTAAATTTTCTTTGCATGATAAGACCTGTTCCTTTATGTAGCAGAATCTCTGTGAGATATGAAATATTTGTTTTGTTTTCCTATGGAGACGTAATTGGTTTGTGAAAAATGTTTTAAGAAAAGATAAACAATATTTTCATCTCTTAAATAATTGGCTTTATCCCCCAATACTGTCTCTGATCAAGTCATATCTTAGCTTCCCACTTAACAGTGACTCTTCAGATTATCAAGGACTATTAGAATATTGGGCTTATCCACCTTGTATCATAAAATATGTTTTGTTCTTGAGGTGTTTAACTCCTTTTTCATGTTCCAAGAATCCCTTGAAGAGAGCTTTAAAAGACCCTTTGCGGGCTTCCCTGGTGGCGCGGTGGTTGAGAGTCCACCTGCCGATGCAGGGGACATGGGTTCGTGCCCCAGTCCGGGAAGATCCCACATGCCGCGGAGCGGCTGGGCCCGTGAGCCATGGCCTCTGAGCCTGCGCATCCGGAGCCTGTGCTCCGCAACGGGAGAGGCCACAACAGTGAGTGGCGTACCGCCAAAAAAAAAAAAGACCCTTTGCTTGAGGACAGAAGGGCCAACATTGGTACAATCTACAAATTTGCAGATATGAGCCAGTTAATAAAGTTATAACTCCTCCTTTACCCAAAACATAAAGATGTGGATTATCCAGGTGCTTTCTTTTCTTCCTTCTATCTCTGTTCAGCTAATTCAAGGTCATCAGACTCAAAGGCATGAAGTGAACAGAGGAATAGCTGACATTTAGTTACGGGTATCCTAGTCTAGGCTTGGTTGTAGACTGTGTCCATATATGTTTATGTGTGTCTGTGTGTATCTGTTTGTGTGCACACATGCATGCACACACCTTCAGTGCTAGGAAAGCAGGCTGCTTTCAGGAGGCAGAAAGACAACATGGGAGTAACTGTTAGGTTGATGTGAGCTTTGGTGACTTTTTCACTAGTTAAATTCACAAAAACCAGTCAGCTCTTCAAAAGATTGGCTGATACCTCAAAAAAAAACTGAGAGTTACATTGTAAATGTAGTATAGGACACTGAAGATACCAAATCCTGGTGAGGATATGGAGCAACAGAAACTCTCATTGCTGACAAGAATGCAAAATAGTACAGACAGTTTGGCAGATTATCACAAAGCTAAAGATAATCTTACCAGATGGTCCAGCGATCATGCTCCTTGGTATTTACCTAAATGACTTGCAAAGTGTAGTACATCCATACAATGGAATATTATTCAGCAATAAAAGAAAATGAGCTATCAAGCCATAAAAAGACATGGAGGAAACTTAAATGCATATTGCTAGATGAAATAAGCCAATCTGAAAAGGTTACATACTGTATGATTTCAAATATGACATTCTGGAAAAGAAAAAACTATAGAGATAATCAAAAGATCAGTAGTTATCAGGGGTTAAGGGTAGGGGATGGGAAATGAGTAGGTGGAGCACAGGAGACTTTTAGGGTAGTGAAACTATTCTGTATGATATAATGGTGGATGCATGACATTATGTATCTATCAAAACCCGTACAACATGATTAATCATTAGAGAAATGCAAATCAAAACTACAATGAGGTATCACCTCACACCAGTCAGAATGGCCATCATCAAAAAATCTACAAACAGGGGCTTCCCTGGTGGAGCAGTGCTTGAGAATCTGCCTGCCAATGCAGGGGACACGGGTTCGAGCCCTGGTATGGGAAGATCCCACATGCTGCGGAGCAACTGGGCCCGTGAGCCACAAGTGCTGAGCCTGCGCGTCTGGAGCCTGTGCTCTGCAACAACAGAGGCCGCGATAGTGAGAGGCCCGTGCACCGTGATGAAGAGTGGCCCCTGCTTGCCACAACTAGAGAAAGCCCTCACACAGAAACGAAGACCCAACACAGCCAAAAATAAATAAATAAATAAATAAATTTATTTATTTTTAAAATCTACAAACAGTAAATGCTGGAGAGGGTGTGGAGAAAAGGGAACCCTCTTGCACTGTTGGTGGGAATGCAAATTGATACAGCCACTGTGGAGAATAGTATGGAGGTTCCTTAAAAAACTAAAAATAGAACTATCATAGGACCCAGCAATCTCACTACTGGGCATATACCTTGAGAAAACCATAATTCAAAAAGAGTCATGTACCACAATGTTCATTGCAGCACTATTTACAATAGCCAGGACATGGAAGCAACCTAGGTGTCCATTGGCAGATGAATGGATAAAGAAGATGTGGCACATATATACAATGGAATATTACTCAGCCACAAAAAGAAACGAAATTGAGTTATTTGTAGTGAGGTGGATGGACCTAGAATCTGTCATATAGAGTTAAGTAAGTCAGAAAGAGAAAAACAAATACCGTATGCTAACACATATGTATGGAATCTAAAAAAAAAAAAATGGTTCTGATGAACTTAGGGGCAGGACAAGAATAAAGACGCAGACATAGAGAATGGACGTGAGGACACAGGGAGGGGGAAGGGTAAGCTGGGATGAAGTGAGAGAGGGGCATAGACATATGTACACTACCAAATGTAAAATAGATAGCTAGTGGGAAGTAGCCGCATAGCACAGGGAGATCAGCTCAGTGCTTTGTGACCACCTAGAGGGGTGGGATAGGGAGACGCAAGAGGGAGAGGGTATGGGGATATATGTATATGTATAGCTGATTCACTTTGTTATACAGCAGAAATTAACACAACATTGTAAAGCAATTATACTCCCGTAAAGATGTTTAAAAAATAAAATAAAATTTAAAAATAAAATAAATAAATAAAAAGCCCACACATGGTAGTATAGTAGAGGTTGTTGAGACCTCATCCAGATCCTTTTTATCAGTCAGTTTCGATCTTCAGCTGACCAGAGTCATCCAGCCAAGAAATGCCTAAGAGCTTATGGCCTCCCTCAAGGGCAGCTTGGCTGGCTGGTACAAAAGCCAGCCCTTCTACCTCAGATGGGACACTTGTGGTGCCATCCATATTCCAGCATTTCTCAGGGGATCAGGCAGATGCTGGACCTTGGCTGAACACTCGTCTGCACCTGGCTTCTTCCTTGCTCTGTCTTCTGCCCTCATTGCCTTACACATTGCAACTGAAAGCCCTTTCTCCTTAACTCGCTTGTACAATCTGCTTCTGGGAAACCTGACCTAAGACAGTTAGTATCCAGAGAGGTCCTAGAAAGGATGGGTTTCTGGTGTTAGGTCACTTGCTGGCCAAATGGCAGTGAGGACCCCATTGCCAGTGGTAGGTGGAGTGTTGGAAGTGCTGGTCCCTGGCCTAGGTAGCAGTTCAATTGCTAAGACATTCCCTGGTGGTGACCTGGGATCATATACAGGCAGACAGGGATGCACCAGCTGGTGCAATGTCTCTAGCATTTGAGAGGTTTAGGGAAAATATTAACTATCAGGAACATGGAACTGGTTGGTTATTGCTAAGCACCACTGATGCATTGAAGAGAGTGAAGAAAGTGACAGCCTCAGATTAATCGCCAATTTAAAGCACAGTGTGAGAATCAGAGGGCCTCCTTTCCAGTGTTCAGCCCCTCATCGCCTCCAGCAGAGGGCAGTACTTGAGAAAAGGATGAATTCTCAGCCTAGGCAAGTCTGCTGCCTTATTATTTTGGGCCCCTAGTGCCAATAGATGAAGCAGGCAAGTCAGGTCCTGATAGGGAAGATATAGGACCCTAAAACTGGAGGATATCTGTGTACATGCCCTTGTTCCCCTGGGCTGGCAGAAATGGCCCACTCCCCCTTGTTGAAAAATTGGCCCTTCTCCTCCCTGCAAGATTATGCAGAAGTCTCAGATGAGACATACAGTAAGTCCCCTACATACAAACAATCAAGTTGCAAACTTTCAGAGATGCAAAAGTGCGTTTGCGTGTCCAATCACGTTAGTTCGTGTGTTTGGCGTACATTGTCACGTGCGTGCATCCTCTACAAGTGGTTGTGCTTTTGTGTACTTTACTGTATAGAGCACAGTAGTACAGTATCTTTATTTCAAGCCCAGGATGTCTGGAAGCAAGTGTAAAAGCAGCAGTGATGTAGTTGGTACTGCTAAGAAACACCAAGCGATACCAATGGAAACAAAAGTGAAAATAATTGAGAGAGTGGAGCGACAAGAGGAAGAAGAAATAACTGAAGAACGGAAGAGATCCACGACGCAGGAAACGGCAAGATTTTCTTTATCTGAGGAGGCACTGTTAGTTTTTGAGGCAAAGGGCCCGAATGTAGAATGGTACACGAAGATTGCAGCAGCCATTCAGAATTCAATCCAGTGCTACCGTGTCACCTGTGATGAGAAAAATAGAGCTACTACCCAGATATCACTGGACCATTTTTTCAAGAGGGTAGATGGAATTGAATCCAGCAAGGAACCAGAACCTGTGCCATCAACATCAGGCGTGAGTGAACTTGCAGCTTGCCCTCCGTCTCCTATTGCTGACGATCCTTCAGCTCTACCATCTCCCACCTCCTCTCCCCCCTCCAGTCAGTAACTCTCTTTCCTGTTCACTCGATGCCAGCCCCTGTATGCCAGCTGTTGTGCTGTACTACTGTACTTTTCAAGGTACTGTGCCGTAAGATTAAAAATGTTTTATTTTTTGTGTTTGTTTTTTATGTATTATTTGTGTGAAAAGTATTATAAACCTATACAGTACAGTACTGTATAGCCGATTGTGTTAGTTGTGTACCTAGGCTAACTTTGTTGGACTTACGAACACGCTTTCAGAACGAAACTCGTTCATATGTAGGGGACTTACTGTACAAGACAATGCTTGCCCTCCTCAGGATACATCCCCACCCCCTTCCCAATCCCCTTCTAGAACAATAACCAGCATCAAATTACAGCATAATCTGACTAGGGAAGAGGCACATAGACCTATGGACACGAGCTCAAAATGTAAGGATCTTTGTGCTACACTTTAATGCCCCCCAGAGAACATCCATTGCAGAGAAGTTACCAAAGAACCAAGCTGACTAGATAACTTGGCCAGGAGGTGTCAGCCAGCTTCTTCCTTGGCAACCCAGTATGTGCACAGTGGGCTCATAAATGGAGAAGCTTTGTCAGCAGAATGGGAGGCTGTGCACGGGCCTAGCAGCATGGGCTCCCTGCCGTCAAGACCAATCTAGATACTGCCACTGTTGACTGTCCAACCTGCCAGCACAGAGATCCATGCCGAGCCCTCAGTTGGATACTGTTCCTTGAAGAGAGTAGTTGATTTCATCAGATCCTCCAAGCTGGAAAGTACAGTGATTCACCCTGAACGGGATTGACACATGTGCCTTTCCTGCCTTCAGTGCCTCAGTCTGCAACACTGTCCAAGGATAGAACATTGTTTTGATTGGGCCACTCACTCTGTGGCAAAACAGGAACAGCCATGGGCATGTGACTACAGGACCAACCCACTGGTCCTACCACATATTCAGAAGCTGCCGACCTGATAGAGCCATGGAATAGCCTCTTGAAGGCAAGGGTGAGCAGCAGTTTGGACCTGAGACTGAGGGGTTGGGGTGCTAACCTTAGGATGCAGTATATACCTTAAACCAATGGCCACTTTATGGCACCAGGACCCCAGTAAGCAGAAAATATGAATCTGGGAGCCAAAAGGTTGAATGAGTTGTGACCTTATTCATTATCACACTACTAGTGACCCACATAGGCAATCTGTCCTCCCATTCCTGCAACTTCAGCCTCAGTGGGTCTGGAGGTCTTGGTTCCCAAGGGGGACATTTCCACCAGTGGACATAGTAAGTGTCCTACTTAACTTAAGTCTATGTCTGCCACCTGCTGCTGCAGTTGCACATGGGTTGTACCTTTAAGTCATCATCTCCCTCCCACTCATTTTATATCCCCTTCCCCTTCTTCTGGCACTTCTGCTGGTGGCATGCATAGTGGGTGTCCCAGACTCTTGTCTAGCTATTGTTCTTTTGCTTGCCCATTTACAGTTACAGCAGGGCAGGGGAGTATGCGCTGGGAGACGTCCCAGTGGATCACCAGATGCGTTCTCTGCCTCTACTAGGTAGCAGCCTGACCACCTCATGATAATCAGGATCAATGACTTCCTCAAGCGTGACAACTATTTCCTTTGCCTGGGGGGCTTTATTTTTTAGTCTTATGGAAAAATTCTCATTAAATCTCTGATGAAATGGGCAAGGCTTTGGCTAAAACCAGCTAGACACATTAGAGGGCAGCTGGTTGCTGAGCTAGGTGATAGTTTCCCAATTGTGAAGTTTCTTTGACCCCAGCTCCTAGCAGCCCTGAAAGTCAAAGATGGCAAGCTCGGACTGCTCTAAAAGCTGGCAGGGACTTTGACAACAAAAAATTCACAAAAAAAAAAAAAAAAAAAAAAGTGCTGTGAGAATATGTGGAATCTGAAAGCAATTAATTGAATGTTTAGGAGTGATTCCTTTCCTCTTGGCCAGAGACAGGTATGCAAAGGAAATGGACACTTCAAATAGAGACCAGCCTAGACATCCAAGTTTACACTCTGGGGCACCAAGCAAAAGATCCTAATCCAGCCTAGTACCTGTGGAAGCATCCTGGAGATCTCACCTGTCGTGAGCCCTGGAGAGCTACTGGGATGAATTAGGCAGAACGTGAGCCCACTGGCTGACTCCTAGAAGGCAGAGAAAGAGCTCAGCAGCATAGCACACAGTTAAGGGCCAAAGCACTGAGGGCTTACAGACTTCAGCTCCATCTTTCTGGATAAATTACTTAACTTCTTTGTGCTTAAATTCTTTTCATTAATTATTTTACAAAATGGAAGCAATACTGTATAGTCTTGCTGTGAGAATTAGATGAAGTTCTTAGGCTGGTGCCTAGATTGCTGCTAGCATATTAAATAGCAACTAGTTACCCATGTCTGTTCCTCCTGGGAAGGGAAGGAAAGCCCCAGGGGCTTAACGCATTACTTCTCCATTCCCCCAACCCCAGGTGAAAATGACGTACTTTAGTTCATATAATAGAGATAGTTCTTTTAAAGGAAAAGAGGAAAAAAGGAAACTCTAGTTTGAAAGAAAATAGAAATAGTTTGCCCCTTTGAAATCTTTGGGCTAAGAGCTGTCTCTGAATTAGCAGGATCTACAATTGTCCCTTTGTGCCACCTAGTGGAAAGCAAGGGAAAATCCACAATTTTATCTTCAAAGTCTATACCAGAAACATGTATTCTGAAGAGGATAGTTTAAACTCACTAATGGGCTCACTTGTTAATAAATTTCATTTTAAAAATATATATATTTATTTATTTATGGCTGCACTTGGGTCTTCGTTGCTGTGTGCAGGCTTTCTCTAGTTGTGGCTTCTCTTCCTGTGGAGCATGAGCTCTAGGCACGTGGGCTTCAGTAGTTGTGGCACGTGGGCTCAGTACTTGTGGCTCGTGGGCTCTAGAGCACAGGCTCAATAGTTGTGGCGCACAGGCTTAGTTGTTCTGCGGCATGTGGGATCTTCCTGGACCAGGGCTAGAACACGTGTCCCCTGCATTGGCAGGCGGATTCTTAACCACTGCGCCACCACGGAAGTCCCTAAATTTCATTTTTCAAACAAAAAAAGATCAGGATTTTAAATAGCAGCATGAATTTTCATGGCCCGCCTTTCCTATTCTTCCTGTCCTTCTCCACCAACGCTCTACGCCTATTCTCTGCATGGGCTGGGGATGCCCCAGAGACTCAGGGTATATACCTTCCCAACGCACTGCTGGACCTGGGCTGGTACCAGGGTCATTCTGCTCATGTTCCAAGAATGCAACTATCACTTGAAGTTTTGCTGTAATCAAATTAACTATTTGTCAAGGGTCTGTATGTTCAGTTTGGTTTTTCTGCTGTGTTTGTGTGTGTGTGCACGTGCGTGTGTGCACTCTGCTTCCCGTTAAAGTCATTTTTTAACTTTATAATGTTTCCTCCCCCAGATGTTTATGAGGGTGAAGAAAATGGCAGACAAATATCCCCAAAATGTGAGTAATAATAGCACGCTTGGAGTT
>NW_006796752.1:2409500-2424311 GCF_000442215.2 Lipotes vexillifer | reverse complement strand
GAGCGGTTCTGAGACCTTCTCTTTAGTATTATCATAATTACTATTAACAATAATAATAATGAGTGTTATTTATTAAATTCCATTTTACTTTACAAACAATTTTGCTAATCATTACATCAACACTGCACAATAGGTATTATTATCCCCATTTTAGAAACAAGGAAACTGATGCTCAGAGAGGTTAAGTGGCTTACCCAAGATCACACAGCCAGTGAGTGAGAGACAAAGTCAAAACTGCACTCAGGTCTGACTGACTCCAAAGCCCCTGCTCCTACCCCAGGCAATGGGCCTCTCATTCACTCAGGTGCCTATGACCTGCCAGACCCAGAATCTGGGGTCCCCTCAGTGTTGCCACCTCCAAAAACCTAAGACTTAGTACCTAAGACTTTTAGTACCACAGAGCCCATGGCCAGTGAATCCAGGAGGCAGGGCTTAAATATGGAAATGACAAAGATACAGCAAAAGACTGCCGTGAGCTGCACTTTCCTCCCCTGCACAACGGGGGGGGGCTTTGACTGCGGGGCGTTCTCCAAGGCTTGCGGGTTCTAAGAATTCTGGGTTTCTTCCAGGAGCCATGAGGGCTACTGGGTGAACAGGGTGTTGTCTCTGCTGCCAAGAGCCCGGGGCCCATGGGGGAGACACATGAGGGCTCACCCAGGGCAGATGCAGTTTGCCTCGGAAGAAACTCTCCCTCGAAGGGTCCTGTGAGGAGACTGTGGGTGACCCCGCCGCCTCCCACAGCCCCTCTCCTCCTCTGTCTCCAGGATAGACCAGAACAGAATAAAAGAACAGAACAAACGAATAGACTAGAAAGAACAGACCAGAATAGATGAGGACATCACGCGCTGTGAGCGCAATATGGTTCCACAAACGTTGGTTTTAATTCTGTGAATGTATTTCTGTGTGTAGGGATGTAAAATTTGCCCATCCCTGGGTCACACTCTAAGGAGTATGGAAAACCCTGCCCTAGACTAAACTGGAGGCCTGAGGGGCCCCAGGCGGCCCCCACCCTCACCTGTGGTACCAGGAGCCGAGGAGCCCATGTGCACCGCAGGTCCCCAGCAGGGAGGTGGCATCTGGGTCTTGACTGTGCTCGGAGGATTGGTCCTCTTGCCAGCCCAGGCAAATCCGTACCTGGAGGCAGGGGATGATGGCCTGGATGACCCTGAAATAATGCAGTCAACGCGTGGCCAAGTGTGCGAGGGCCCCTCTGTGCCAGCCCTGTGCCCGGCTGAGGCCCCCTCACACTCCCCAGCCTGCAGGGTCCACAGGAGAGAGGGGGGAAGCAGCCCCGGCACCAGGTCATCATTTCACTTACCTCGAGGAATGGCTGGACCTCGTCCTCACATCTTTCAGTTCCCAGGTTGCCGCCCAGCTCCACTACCACCCCAGGCTCCTCCCAGCGGGCGGCTCTGGGGTCCCTGACACCCGGCATTGCCTGGGGCACTGAGGCCACGGCCCCTGGAGACGCAGCTCTTCTATCCACGCAGGGGCTGGTCAAGGGCACAACAGCTCCTGCTCAGTTCCTGCCTAAGAGCTTTCCAGCAAGACCGCCATCCCTTCATCCTCACTGTCTGCTCCTGGTCCCAGGGGACCCACGCGGGATGGCCGCCCTAAAGAGGCGTCTCTGGGGGTTACTAAGGGTGCCCCGCAGTTAAACCTGGAGGAGGGCGGTGGGAGGCGCCTCCCAGAGCTACTTTCTCCTCCGCGCTCCCTCCGGTCGCCCCACCACGTACCAGGAGCAGGAGTTAAACCAGGCTTTGCCCCTTTGTCGTCCCGCGGCGTCTCTGGAGGCCTCCAGGAAGCGGCTGCCCGGCTGCTCCCTGTCGTGCTCGCACAGACCCCATGGCCCTGCTCCGGGGAGGACCCCGTGCCCCGAGCGCAGCTGGGGGGGCCTCTGGGCGGCAGGTCGGGAGCTCCCTCTTGCTGGATGCCTGCTCCCAGAGATACTGTGCCCCCCCACCCCAACTGCAGGCTACTTCTGCTCGCTCCTGTGCCCCCACGAGGCCCCTCCCCCTGAATTCTCACCGGAACTGAAACTCTCCGGTGCTCAGATTCCTGCGGGATGGACTCAGCTGACGCTCAACCTGGGGCTCCCTCAGCTCAAGATCTTTCCGCAGATGCTCGCCTCCCTAAGCTGACTTGGGAGCATTGTGGGCACAGAGATCCCGTCTTTAGAGTAGTAATGTGTAGGGAGGTTAGGACTCCACGCTCTCACTGTGATGGGTTGGGTTCAATCTCTGGGTTCAGTCTCTGGTCGGGGAACTAAGATCCCACAAGCTGATTGGCACGGCACCAAAAAAAAAAAAAAAAGAAAGAAAGAAAGAAAGAAAAAGTATAAATGTGTAGATTTCAACTGCAGTGTTTACCGGCCAAGGGCTAAGGTCCTTATAGTTGTGTGAGGCTTAACTTTTGACAAATGCCTGACATCCCAGCAGACATACAGCAGGCTCAGTATCTGGTGGGATTTGTTGTTCCTCCCCAGTGTCTTTAACAGCCCTGGCACAGAACAGGTGCACAATGGTGTGGCTAATTGGTAAGTTAATCATTCAGTGGCTAGAGAGGCAGGATGTACTTCCTCTCTCTCTGATTTTCCCACGGGGAGAGCAGTGACTTTTGGCAGAGGCTGCCAAGGAAATGGGAAATGGGCAGTAATCAGGGGAGAGAAGGAGGTAAGGAAGAAAGGAGGGCGGGAAGGAGGGAAGGCAGGAAGGTCGTCAAGCACAAAAAGACAATGACTTTTCTTGGAGGACAAGGAGGTAGGACTGTGAGCACCATGTGGACATGTCTTCTCACAGTTACAGAATTTTGAGCTGGAAAAGGGAACCTGGAGATGACAGGCCCCCTCCTCCCGGCCCAGGTGAAGCAGAGCAGTCCTGGGAGAGGCGGGAGAGACGGCGAGAATGGGTTCCTGGAGACCGGTGGCTGCCCATTCCGTCCTGCCATAGGCTGCGAGGCCTGTCCTCCCACGCCCTCGCCCCCACGGCCGGCCAAATTCTTCCTTTTCTTTCCCCAAGGTTGCTCCGGCAGGGAGTTTATCTCCATGGAAACCTTTGACAATTGTGAAGGTGCAGAAGATACGGAAAAGGAGAGCAGTGCTCTGAGTGTAAATTTCTTTCCTTCTTACCTCTTTCATATTTTCCCTCATTCCTGTTCATCAGCTTCTCCTGCCCCCTCTTCCTCTCCTGCTTCCCTCTCCCTCCTTTACATGATTCTCACCCATTAAGGACTCGGCCTAATCCAGGAAGCTGAGGTCACTGGATCTGCAAAGTGGCTCAGACCCCCCGCCCAGCAGGCCCCGCATCCCCGGCTCCTTAGCGTTCCCCTGGTTTCTGGCCAAATTTAGGGTCTCTTGCTGAGGACCTGAGTGGCCCCATAGGAAAGCTGGGGCGGCCCCGCCCTGCCAGCGGGAATCGCCGTGTGGACCGGACCCGCCCCCCACCCAACCGCAGCATTACACCCCTGTCCCTTCCCTTCCAGCTGTCGGGGCTTTGCCAGTTGGACGACAGTTATGAAACCTCCAAGTCTGTTCAGGAAACGGGAGAAGGCATCCAGGGAGAGAAAGAGGGCGGCGAAGAGGAGGCCACGTGAGTGTGAAACGGAAAGAAAAGTAAGCGAACTTGTTAGCCACTGCTCCTCTGACTTTCTTCTTGGAATTTCAGGGCCACAAACAAAACTGAGGAGAGCCCTGGGATGTCCGCTGGCTTGCTCGACCCCAGTGGGGAGACCGGTTTTCGAGCAGAGGCAGTGCGGGCGCGGGAAGGGGACCTGAGGCCGCCCTCTGCAGAGAACTGACACTCGTCCCAGACAACCCAGCCTCCCCGGCCTCCTGCATTCCCAGGAGCCGCTGCTGTGGATGCGGAGGCCGGCCTGCCCTTAAGCAGAAGCAGCAAAGGGGCCTTGGAACCTGGGGATCCGCTGCCCTGCCCGGGGGCAACAGGACCATATTTCCGGAGCCTAAGGAGCGGTCCCCATCAGCCCACGGAGCCCACCCCTCCCGGTGCAGCCCCGCTCGCGCAGGGACTCGGCGCAGACCCCGTGGAGAACCTTGCGCCATTAGAGGCACGCCGGCGCGAGCGCAGCCGGCTTGGTTGCAGACCCCGCGGAGAACCTCGAGCTGCTCGGCACACGTGCCTTTTGGAGGTTAGCATAATCCAGTTGGAGAGCTGAGCGCAGGGTTTCTCAATGTCGGCACTTTTGACTTTGCAGGCTGGATACTTCGTTGTTGGTACTTCTTGTGCCTTGTAGGATGTTTGGGAGCATCTCTGGCCTCTGCCCACTAGATGCCTGTAACACCCCCCCACCCACTCACCCAAATTATGACAATCAAAAATGCCTTCAGACATTGCCAAATTTCTGCTGGGGTGGGAGTGGGGAGCTAGGTTGAGAACCTCTGATCAGAGCTGCTCAGACTCCACATGGCAGCCCTGTGTTCGCCTCCCTAAATCCCCACAGGAATGTTAATGTGATACTTTTGTTACTTTGTTCCAGGATTGTTTCCTTTTAGTGAGGGTTGGTTACAGTTTAACTTCTTACGTTTAGACTCGTTAGTTTTTAGTTTCAGTTATCTTCGGTTATTTATTTTTAGTTTTATTAGTTAATTTTCATTTGTTTTTAGTTTTCTAGTTATTTAATCTTATAGCTTTAAAGTTACCTGTTTATAATTATTTTGTCTTTAAAGTTACTTAGTTTTTGAGTTATTTTCAGTTATTTATAGTTACTTTGTTTTAATAGTTATATATTTCCAAATTAGCTTTAGAATTATTCACTTTTAATTATCTGTCTTTACAATTGTTAATATCTGAGTTATTTATTTTCATGGTTATTCTATTTTTAGTTATTGGCATTTTTGAATTATTTATTTTACAGTTACTTATTTGAATAGTAAAAACTCACTGAAAGTTTTTGAATTCCTTTATTTTCAGAATAAAATAGCTGTCGTTATTTTGGGGTTTTCCCCCTAGTTATTTGGTTTTAAAGTTACTTATATTCACAGTAATTTATTTTCACTTATTTTAGATTCTGTGTTATTTTTGCATTCATTTATTATTTGGGTTTTTTTTTTTTTTTTTTTTTTTTTTGCGGTATACGGGCCTCTCACTGTTGTGGCCTCTCCCGTTGCAAAGCACAGGCTCCGGATGCGCAGGCTCAGCAGCCATGGCTCACGGGCCCAGCCGCTCCGCGGCATGTGGGATCTTCCCAGCCTGGGGCACGAACCTGCGTCCCCTGCATCGGCAGGCGGACTCTCAATCACTGCGCCACCAGGGAAGCCCTATTATTTGGGGTTTTTTATTTTTTAGTTATTTGGTTTTAAATTACTTTATTTTCAGTTGTTGCATTTTTGAACATTATATTTTGAGTTTTTTAGTTTCAGAATTTTTGAGCTATTTAGTTTCTGAGTTATTTTCAGAGTTACTTATTCTCAGTTATTTCTTTTCAGTTTTGTCTTTGTCACTCAATTTTTTTTCTATTCACTATTTTTAGTTATTTTATTTTCAGGTTTATTTTCAGAATTATTTAGTATTACAATTATTTAGTTCATCAATTAGGATCCAATCAAGAGAGACACTATACTAGTTATTTTAACAGAAAGGATTTACTATAAGGAAGTGCTATCCAGCTATTGCAGATTTTGATGGGGAAAAAAAGTGATAATGAGATATCATGAAGATTCTAACTATAAGAAGCAGCTACCAGCCCAAGGACAGAGGGAACAAGGGAAGAGGTTGGGGGCCCTGCATGGCTGTGGGGGGGGGGTGGCCTTCCCCAGGTGCCCCCAGGAACTTGAAGGCAGGCCTGGGGCGTGATGAGGCTGCTTATGGAAGTGTTGGGAAAATGGTAAACTGCAGCTTCTGGAACCAACTGGGGCTCTCAGGGTGAAGGCCAGTTGCTACGGCAATACTGAAGGGAACCCAGGCACACAGGGAGGAGCAAAGCCCTCGCTGGCAAAGGAGGCGAATGGCCCCAACCACAAAGCAGAGAGCAGAGGGTGGGCAGGGAGCTGAGCGATCATGGCTAATAACCAGCACCCTGAGCTCTGGAGTTGTTTAGTTTTAGAGGTAGTTTTGGATTTAGTTGTTTTTGGAATTGTTAGTGTGCTTTGATTTTAACTTTTCACTGGATGTGGGATCTGGCTGAGTTTTCAGTCCCCTGATTCATTCCTGGAATGGAGTGGGTCAGCAGGTACCTGGGGAGTGTCTCCCATGAGACTCGGGAACATCACTGTAGAATTCAAGAAAACCAAAATAGTGTGTCCATAAAGAAGCCCTTTGACTGGGTGGCCAAAAAGGGAAGAGACTGAGGAATAGATCATCAGGGAGGGGCTCCTTGGCACGATTATCCAGCAGAGTGTTTGAAATTTTTCAGAAAGTTGAACTATGTGGTGGGTCCATGCTCTCATGCCCCCTTTCCTAACAACAAAGTATCTGTCTTATGGTAGAGTGTGTTTCAAATTGGTAGGATACAATATTTACTATTTGCACACACAAATAAAGTTCTTCCCAAATCTATAGGAAATCTTACTTCCTTCTACCTGCATTATTTTCCAACCCACCTTGTTCCATTTTGACCATAAGTATATTTATTTATTTATGTATGTATTCCCTCCTTTCATTCAACACCTATTTCCTGAGCACCCCCATCCTAAGGAAGGTGCCAGCATCGGGAGAGACCAAGGAGGTTTGAAGATGAGTGAGAGGCTCCTCAGTCCAGTTGGGGGAGACAGATGTGGAAACAGATCATCGCAACACGGTGTGACACATACTGTGCGAGCACACAACCCTGCTGCTGTGTGATGAGTCTGGTTATGGAAGTGTTGGGAAAATGGTAAACTGCAGCTCCTGGAACTGAAATACAATTTTGAAATTTTTAGACTTCTTAAAAACCAGGAAAAAAAACCCCCAGAGGGTGGCTCTTCTATGAGTGAAATTTGTATCATCATTTTGTTTGGGTAAATGGAAAAGAATCCAAAACCATCAGATAAATCCCCCAGCCTTCTTTTACTAGTCGCTCAATTCGTCATGTCACCTGTTGCCCACTAGAGGGACTCGTTTCAACACGTTGCTGAGGAGTAAGAATGCTGTAGCCCCAGGTGAAAGTGGTCTGGCCCAGGATCTGTAAAATCTGGCAGAGTCTGAGTCCACACTAAACACCAGCCATGCACTATGAAATGATGAGAAAAGTTAGAGATCCTCTAAACCAGCACTTCCCAGAGTATATTTTGCAGCATAGGCAGAAGAGTGTAACAATTCAATGAGTTAATCCCACAATGAAAAAGAATTATCTAAAAATAAATACACTTTAAAAATACTACACAGGGAGGGGGGACCTTCAAGATGGCAGAGGAGTAAGATGTGGAGATCACCTTCCTCCCCACAAATACATCAAAAATACATCTACATGTGGAACAACTCCTACAGAACGCCTACTGAATGCTGGCAGAAGACCTCAGACTTCCCAAATGCAAGAAAGTCCCCACGTACCTGAGTAGGGCAAAAGAAAAAACAGAGACAAAAGAATAGGGACGGGAGCTGTGAAGGAGGAAAAGTTTCCACACACTAGGAAGCTGCTTCACTGGCGGAGACTGGGGGTGGGCAGGGAGGAAGCTTCGGAGCCACGGAGAAGAGTGCAGCAACAGGGGTGCGGATGGCAAAGCGGAGAGATTTCTGCACAGAGGATCAGTGCCAACCAGCACTCACCAGCCTGAGACGCTGGAAGCTGAGGCTTGGGCTTCTGAGGTCAGATCACAGGGAGAGGACTGGGGTTGGCTACATGAACACAGCCTGAGGGGGGCTAGTGCGCCACAGCTAGATGGGAGGGAGTCCAGGAAAAAGTCTGGAACTGCCTAAGAGGCAAGAGACCATTGTTTCGGGGTGTGCAAGGAGAGGGGATTCAGAGCACTGCCTAAATGAGCTCCGTAGACTGGCGCAAACCGTGGCTATCAGCGCGGACAGCACAGCTGGGCATGAAACGCTAACACTGCTGCTGCAGCCACCAAGAATCCTGTGTGCAAGCACACGTCACTATCCACATGCCTCCTCCCGGGAGCCTGTGCAGCCTGCCACTGTCAGGTTCTCATGATCTAGGGACAACTTCCCTGGGAGAACACACAGCACACCTCAGGCTGGTGCAACAACACATTGGCCTCTGCTGCCGCAGGCTCGCCCCACATTCCAATTACAACCACTGTACACCTCCCTCCCACTCCGGCCTCAGTGAGCCAGAGGCCCCTGATCAGCCACTGCTTTAACTCCATCCTCTCTGGGCGGGAACAGAAACCTGAGGGTGACCTACATGCAGAGGCGGGGCCAAATCCAAAGCTGAACCCCAGAAGCTGTGCGAACAAAGAAGAGAAAGGGAAATTTCTCCCAGCAGCCTCAGGAGCAGCGGATTAAATCCCCACAGTCAACTTGATGCACCCTGCATCTGTGGAATACCTGAATAGACAACAAATCATCCCAAAATTGAGGTGGTGGACTTTGGGAGCAACTGTAGACTTGGGGTTTGCTGTCTGCGAATGACTTGTTTCTGATTTTTATGTTTACCTTAGTATAGTTTTTAACGCTTGTTATCACTGGTAGATTTATTTATTGGTTTAGTTGCTCTCTTTTTTTCTATTACTTTTTTATTTCTTTAATTTTAATAATTTTTAAATTTTAATTATTTTTTAATTAAAATTTTTTTTTCTTTCTCTTTTTTCTTCCTTTTCTTCTGAGCCAAGTGGCTGACAGGGTCTTGGTGCTCCAGCCTGATGTCAGGCCTGAGCCTCTGAGGTGGGAGAGCCGAGTTCAGGACATTGGACCACCAGAGACCTCCCGGCTCCATGTAATATCAATTGGCGAGAGCTCTCCCAGAGATCTCTGTCTCAATGCTAAGACCCAGCTCCACCCGACGGCCAGCAAGCTACAATGATGGACACCCCATGCCAAACAACTACCAAGACCCATTAGCAGAGAGGCTGCCTGAAATCATACTAAGTTCAGAGACACCCCCAAACACACAACCAGACGCAGCCCCACCCACCAGAAAGACAAGGTCCAGCCTAATCCACCAGAACAGAGACACCAGTCCCCTCCACCAGGAAGCCTACACAAGCCACTGAACCAACCTTACCCACTGTGGACAGATACCAAAAACAACGGGAACTACGAACCTGCAGCCTATGAAAAGGAGACCACAAACACAGTAAGTTAAGCAAAATGGGAAGACAGAACTATGCAGCAGATGAAGGAGCAAGGTAAAAACTCACCAGACCAAACAAATGAAGAGGAAATAGGCAGTCTACCTGAAAAAGAATTCAGAGTAATGATAGTAAAGGTGATCCAAAATCTTGGAAATAGAATGGAGAAAATACAAGAAATGTTTAACAAGGACCTAGAAGAACTAAAGAGAAAACAAACAATGATGAATAACACAATAAATGAAATTTAAAATTCTCTAGAAGGAATCAATAGCAGAATAAGTGAGGCAGAAGAATGGATAAGTGACCTGGAAGATGAAATAGTGGAAATGACTACAACAGAGCAGAATAAAGAAAAAAGCATGAAAAGAATTGAAGACAGTCTCAGAGACCTCTGGAACAACATTAAATGCACCAACATTCAAATTATAGGGGTCCCAGAAGAAGAGGAAAAGAAATGGTCTGAGAAAATATTTGAAGAGATTATAGTTGAAAACTTCCCTAACATTGGAAAGGAAATAGTCAGTCAAGTCCAGGAAGCACAGGGAGTCCCATACAGGATGAACCCAAAGAGAAACACACCAAGACACATATTAATCAAACTATCAAGAATTAAATACAAAGAAAAAATATTAAAAGTAGCAAAGGAAAAGGAACAAATAGCATACAAGGGAATCCCCATAAGGTTAACAGCTGATCTTACAGCAAAAACTCTGCAAGCCAGAAGGGAGTGGCAGGACATATTTAAAGTGATGAAAGGGAAAAAACCTACAACCAAGATTATTCTACCCAGCAACGATCTCATTCAGATTTTATGGAGAAATTAAAACCTTTACAGACAAGCAAAAGCTAAGAGAATTCAGCACCGTCAAACCAGCTTTACAACAAATGCTAAAGGAAATTCTCTAAGCAGGAAACACAAGAGAAGGAAAAGACCTACAAAAACAAATCCAAAACAATTAAGAAGTGGTAATAGGAACATACATATTGATAATTACTTTAAATGTGAATGGATTAAATGCTCCAACCAAAAGACATAGACTGGCTGAATGGATACAAAAACAAGACCTGTAAGTATGCTGTCTACAAGAGACCCACTTCAAACCTAGGGGCACATACAGACTGAAAGTGAGGGGATGGAAAAAGATATTCCATGCAAATGGAAATCAAAAGAAAGCTGGAGTAGCATTTCTCGTATCAGATAAAACAGACTCTAAAATAAAGACTAGGGCTTCCCTGGTGGCGCAGTGGTTGAGAGTCTGCCTGCCGATGCAGGGGACATGGGTTTGTGCCCCGGTCTGGGAAGATCCCACATGCCGCAGAGTGGCTGGGCCCATGAGCCCTGGCCGCTGAGCCTGCACATCTGGAGCCTGTACTCCGCAACGGGAGAGGCCACAACAGTGAGAGGTCCGCGTACCGCAAAAAAAAAAAAAAAAAAAAATTAAAATAAAGACTGTTTTCGAGAGACAAAGAAGGGCACTACATAATGATCAAGGGATCAATCCAAGAAGAAAATATAACAATTGTAAATATTTATGCACCCAGCACAGGAGCACTTCAGTACATAAGGCAAATGCTAACACCCATGAAAGGGTAAATCGACAGTAACACAACCATAGTAGGGGACTTTAACACCCCACTTTCACCAATGGACAGATTATCCAAAATGAAAATAAATAAGGAAACACAAGCTTTAAATTATACATTAACCAAGATGGACTTAATTGATATTTATAGGATATTCCATCCAAAAACAACAGAATACACTTTCTTCTCAAGTGCTTATGGAACATTCTCCAGGATAGATCATATCTTGAGTCACAAATCAAGCCTTGGTAAATTTTTAAAAATTGAAATTGTATCAAGTATCTTTTCAAACCACAACACTATGAGACTAGATATCAATTACAGGAAAAAATACTGTAAAAACTACAAACACGTGGAGGCTAAACAATATGCCACTAAATAACCAAGAGATCACTGAAGAAATCAAAGAGGGAATCAAAAAATACCTAGAAACAAATGACAATGAAAACACAACGATCCAAAACCTATGGGATGCAACAAAAGCAGTTCTAAGAGGGAAGTTTATAGCAATACAATCTTACCTCAAGAAACAAGAAAAATCTCAAGTAAACAACCTAACCTTACACCTAAAGCAATTAGAGAAAAAAGAAAAAAAAAAACCCAAAGTTAGCAGAAGGAAAGAAATCATAAAGATCAGATCAGAAATAAATGAAAAAGAAATGAAGGAAACAGTAGCAAAGATCAGTAAAACTAAAAGCTGATTCCTTGAGAAGATAAACAATATTGACAAACCCCTAGCCAGACTCATCAAGAAAAAAAGGGAGAAAACTCAAATCGACAGAATTAGAAATGAAAAAGGAGAAATAACAACTGACCCTGCAGAAATACAAAAGATCCTGAGAGATTACTACAAGCAACTCTGTCAATAAAATGGACAACCTGGAAGAAATGGACAAATTCTTAGAAAAGCACAACATTCTGAGACTGAACCAGGATGAAAAAGAAAATGTAAACAGATCAATCACAAGCACTGAAATTGAAACTGTGATTAAAAATCTTCCAACAAACAAAAGCCCAGGACCAGATGGCTTCACAGGTGAATTCTATTAAACATTTAGAGAAGAGCTAACACCTATCCTTCTCAAACTCTTCCAAAACATAGCAGAGGGAGGAACACTCCCAAAGTCATTCTATGAGGCCACCATCACCCTGATACCAAAACCAGACAAAGATGTCACCAAGAAAAGAAAACTACAGGCCAATATCACTGATGAACATAGATGCAAAAATCCTCAACAAAATACTAGCAAACAGAATCCAGCAGAACATTAAAAGGATCATACACCATGATCAACTGGGGTTTATCCCAGGAATGGAAGGATTCTTCAATATATGCAAATCAGTGTGATACACCGTATTAACAAACTGAAGGATAAAAGCCATATGATAATAGATGCAGAAAAGGCTTTGGACAAAATTCAACACCCATTTATGATAAAACCCCTCCAGAAAGTAAACATAGAGGGAACTTACCTCAACATGATAAAGGCCATATATGACAAACCCACAGCCAGCATTGTCCTCAATGGTAAAAAAATGAAACCATTTCCACTAAGATCAGGAACAAGACAAGGTTGCCCACTCTCACCACTGTTATTCAACATAGTTTTGGAAGTTTTAGCCACAGCAATCAGAGAAGAAAAATAAAAGGAATCCAAATTGGAAAAGAAGAAGTAAAGCTGTCACTATTTGCAGATGACATGATACTATATATAGAGAATCCTAAAGATGCTACCAGAAAACTACTAGAGCTAATCAATGAATTTGGTAAAGTTGCAGGATACAAAATTAATGCACAGAAATCTGCATTCCTATACACTAATGATGAAAAATCTGAAAGTGAAATTAAGAAAACACTCCCATTTACCACTGCAACAAAAAGAATAAAATATCTAAGAATAAACCTACCTAAAGAGACAGAAGACCTGTATGCAGAAAATTATAAGGCACTGATGAAAGAAATTAAAGATGACACAAATAGATGGAGAGATATACCATGTTCTTGGATTGGAAGAATCAACATTGTGAAAATGACTCTACTACCCAAAGCAATCTACAGATTCGATGCAATCCCTATCAAACTACCACTGGCATTTTTCACAGAACTAGAACAAAAAACCTCACAATTTGTATGGAAACACAAAACAACCAAAGCAATCTTGAGAAAGAAAAACGGAGCTGGAGGAATCAGGCTTTCTGACTTCAGACTATACTACAAAGCTACAGTAATCAAGACAGTATGGTACTGGCACAAAAACAGAAAGATAGATCAATGGAACAGGATAGAAAGCCCAGAGATAAACCCACATACATATGGTCAACTTATCTTTGATAAAGGAGGCAAGAATATACAGTGGAGAAAAGACAGCCCCTTCAATAAGTGGTGCTTGGAAAACTGGAGAGCTACATGTAAAATAATGAAATTAGAACACTTCCTAGCACCATACACGAAAATAAAATGGATTCAAGACCTAAATGTAAGGCCAGACACTATAAAACTCTTAGAGGAAAACATAGGAAGAGCACTCTTTGACATAAATCACAGCAAGATCCTTTTTGACCCACCTCCTAGTGAAATGGAAATAAAACCAAAAATAAGCAAATGGGACCTATGAAACTTGAAAGCTTTTGCACAGCAAAGGAAACCAGAAATAAGACCAAAAGACAACCCTCAGAATGGGAGAAAATATTTGTAAATGAAGCAACTGACAAAGGATTAATCTCCAAAATATACAAGCAGCTCATGCAGCTCAATATCAAAAAAACAAACCACCCAATCCAAAAATGGGCAGAAGACCTAAATAGACATTTTTCCAAAGAAGAAAGAAGATATACAGATTGCCAACAACACATGAAAAGATGCTCAACATCACTAATCATTAGAGAAATGCAAATCAGAACTACAACGAGGTATCACCTCACACCGGTCAGAATGGCCATCATGAAAAAATCTACAAACAATAAATACTGGAGATGGTGTGAAGAAAAGGGATCCCTCTTGCACTGTTGGTGGGGAAGTAAATTGATACAGCCACTATGGAGAACAGCATGTAGGTTCCTTAAAAAACTAAAAATAGAACTACCATATGACCCAGCAATCCCACTACTGGGCATATGCCCTGAGAAAACCATAATTCAAAAAGAGTCATGTACCACAGTGTTCATTGCAGCACTATTTACAATAGCCAGGACATGGAAGCAACCTAAGTGTCCATCGACAGATGAATGGATAAAGAAGATGTGGCACATATATACAATGGAATATTAGCCACAAAAAGAAATGAAATTGAGTTATTTGTAGTGAGGTGGATGGACCTAGAATCTGTCATACAGAGTGAAGTAAGTCAGAAAGAAAAACAAATACCATATAGTAACACATATATATAGAATCTGGAAAAAAAATGGTTCGATGAACCTAGGGGCAGGACAGGAATGATGATGCAGATGTAGAGAATGGACTTGAGGACACAGGGAGGGTGAAGGGTAAGCTGGGATGAACTGAGAGAGTGGCATGGACATATATACACTACCAAATGTAAAATAGATTGCTAGTGGGAAGCAGCTGCATAGTACAGGGAGATCAGCTTGTGACCTCCCTGTGACCACCTAGAGGGGTGGGATAGGGAGGGTGGGAGGGAGATGCAAGAGGGAGAGGATATGGGGATATATGTATACATATAGATGATTCAGTTTGTTATACAGCAGAAACTAACACAACACTGTAAAGAAATTATACTCCAATAAAGAGGTTAAAAAAAAAATACTACACAGGGGAATTCCCTGGCTGTCCAGTGGTTAGGACTCTGCACTTCCACTGCAGTGGGCACAGGTTCGATCCCTGGTCAGGGAACTAAGATCCTGCAAGCCACATGGCATGGCCAAAAGAAAAAAAAAACACTACATGTTCTGCTCCTCTCTTGGTTGATCCCAATTAGTAGATTAAAGGAGCAGAGAACTCTTTCTGGATGAATGTCTGTATATTTTTGTTAAATTCATGATTTCCCAAACTTATTTGACTACAGAACCCTTTTCTTAGTGGAATGTAA
>NW_006796752.1:2398116-2409490 GCF_000442215.2 Lipotes vexillifer | reverse complement strand
AAAGAGTAAGCTGCTGTAACAAAGATATCCAACAATATAGTGACTTAAAGAATATTTCTGTCTTGTGAAACATCCTGGGTTGGGCCTGCAGGCTGCTGTGCTCCACACGGTCATTTAGTGGCCTAGGTTCCTTCCTTCTGGTTTTTCTGCCATCCGCTAGAGCATTGTCTTTGCCTACATAGTCAAAAGCAGGTCTCAGGAATGTCCAGTTTCCAGATTGCAGGAAGGAAAAAGAACTTGGAAGATACGCATACATAATATTTTAAGGCCCAGTGTGCAAGTGGCACGCAAAATCTTTTCTTATATTCCCTTAGTGAAAGCTTTGTTGCATGGCCACACCAAGCTGCAAGAAGTATTGGGAAGCTAGCTAGGAGGCCATTGCCCAACTACAACTTTATTACTGTGCGTCAGTGTCACCCAGCCTGCCTGCAGCTGAGGAGGAACTAGAATCCATGTCTTCCAACTCCTAGGCCAAGATTCTAAGTTACCACACTAGCATTTGTTTATCAGTCAACAAGTATCAAGTGTCTCTTGAGTTCCAAGTTTATTGTCAGATGAGGATAGAAAGCTTTTTAAAATGTAGTTTCACTAATCCTCTACAAAATATTTGTCAATTGCATCTTTAATCTGGTAGCAGTTTTTATTTATGGATAAGCTTTTCAAATATGGCTATTATAAAAGTAGCAAGAATTGTAGATTTATACCATAATATTTTAATTTGCCAGGGAATATATACCATGGAAATTAACAAAAGGAAAACGGTAGAGAATCTTGAAATGGACCCAGATACATCTCAGAATTTATAAAAAAAAAGCATTTCAAATTAGTTCTGAACCAAAAAGATAAATGTTTTGTAAAAGTGGTGTTTGGACCACTGGATAGCAATATGGAAAAAATAATAGCAAGTTTACCTCAGCCCTTAAAACCATTCATATCAATGCCAAAACCTCAGCCTCTGTGCACTGGTTCCAAATCGAATCTCAGAGACAGAATTTTGGGTGAAGTGGAAAGAATAACTTTATTGCTTTGCCAGGCAAAAGGGACACAGTGGGCTTGTGCCTCTCAAAAACAGTGTGTCCTCAACCCAGAGGGATTTGGTGAGCAGTTTTATAGCAATGGCTCAAGGCCAGAGTTGCTGATAAGGATTAGGGCGTGTGCAGGGCCTGCACTCCTTTAATCTGGCCTCAGGTGGTCTCCTGATGAGCTTCTGTGGTTCCTTTAATCTGGAATGAAGAATGCTAACATCTTCCATTTGTTGGGCATTTTAATTCTGTAAAGAGCTCAAAGATATTGTTATGTGTATCCCTTGAGGTGGAACCAGGACCTGCCCCAGGGCTGCACTACTGTTTCTTGACTGCCCCTCCTTTGTCTCTGCATTGCTCCCTTCCCACAGGGTCCTGCTTGGTTTCACTATTGTTCAAGTGTGTGACTTAAAGAAATCATGAAAGTCAAAACATTTTAAAAAGAATCTTGAATAGGATAAAGTCTTTCCAGGCAAAAACTAAAACCAGAAGCTACAAAGGAAAATCTTGACAAATTAAGCTACGTAAGAAGCAAAAACTTATATGTAGAAAAAAGGAAAAATTAAAACTCAAAAGGTAAATACATTTTCAAAACATGACACAAGACTAATTTCCTTGGTGTATAAAGAGTGTTTACAAATCAATAACAATGGAAAAAGAAATGGGCAAAGGACATGAATACATCGGAAAGAAATTCAAAATCCAGTAAATATATGAAAAGAGGCCAAACAATGATCTATCATTTTTCATTATCAGACTGTCCAATATTTAAAACTTTGATAATACCCAGTGTTGGAGAAGCTATAGGAAAACCAGCACTCTCATACACTGTTGGTAAGAGTGTAAATTAGTACTATCATTTTAGAAGAGAATTTGTAACAGCTTTCAAAAATTTAAAATAAGTATATGATTTGATCCAACAGTTCCACTTCTAGGAATTTATTTTAATGATAAACTCATACAAATGAACAAAGAATTATATGTACAGATGTTCATTTTAGGATCACTTTTAACAGGAAAACAAGTAGTGAGAAATAGGAAACAACCTAAATGTCTGTGGTAGTGTAAAAATTTATCCCCAAATTGAGACTCCTTCCTTCAAAGAGTGGAGTCAAATTACCTTCTCTTTAAGTGTGGGCTGTACTAATGACTCAGTAAATAGAATGTGGTGGAAGTGATGCTCATTGACTTTCAAGACTACGTTATAAAAAGCATTTTAGTTTTTTCCTCATTCTCCCTCTTGGGTTATTCACTGTAGAAGCCAGCTGCCATATTGAGAGGACACTGAAGCAGCCCAAAGGAGAGACCTGCGTGGCAGGAACTGAAGCCTCCTGCCAACAGCCATGTGTGTGTGAGGCCCTGGGAGGTAGACTCTCCAGCCCTAGTCAAGCTTTCAGATGGCTTCAGCTCCAGCTGATGTCTTGGCTGAAACTTCATGAGAGACCTGGAGCGAGAAGAACCCAGCTAAACCACTCTTGAATTTACTACCAGAGGGCCATGAGATAATAAATGTTTGCTGTTTTAAGCACCTAAGTTTTGTTAACGATAGATAACAAATATATTAAATGTAAAAAGCCGATTGATAAAAGATTGTACTGACATACAGTGGAACTCTGTGCAGCTATTAAAAATAATATCTTCTGGGCTTCCCTGGTGGCGCAGTGGTTAAGAGTCCGCCTGCCAATGCAGGGGATACGGGTTCGTGCCCCGGTCCGGGAAGATCCCACATGCCGCGGAGCGGCTGGGCCCGTGAGCCATGGCCACTGAGCCTGCGCGTCCAGAGCCTGTGCTCTGCAACGGGAGAGGCCACAACAGTGAGAGGCCCACGTACAGCAAAAAATAATAATAATAATAATATCTTCTGCTTGAGACGTAGAAATCTAGAAAGAGAGCTATCCCCACACTTGCAAGATCAGAAAATCCGGAAAATATGCAAATTCACAACTTTTTGTGGACCCATGAGAGAGCTGAGTTCACCGGGCACCCATATAGCCTGAAGACCAAGGAAAGACAGTCACCTACAAAGAGAGATGGAACTCCAAGCACTTGCCTACCTGGAGCAGGCACTGCTATACGCTGGCAAAGAGAGTTCTGCTAAATTTGTGGCCCAGTGTTGGCTTGCAAGAGAAAATAGAAACCCAGGGGCCACAGATATAATGAATATTTGCATCCACTTACAGGCTTTTCTCCTCCAATGGTCTCACTGGGCACTCACAAAAAAAGATTAGCAAAAGTCCTGAGAAAGCATCCTTGAGGGCATAGCCTGGGGAAGGGGAATATCAGTTGCTGCAGGGAAGACATGAGACAAGGCTTGGATCCTATTGCCCCATATTTCCAACAGAACAAAAGTAGAACCAGCTGCCCAAGAACAGGCAATAAACACATCCTTACAGGGCTGGTAAATCCAACTGCAGCTGGGGAAAAATAATGGAATAAAAACCAAACCTCTGATCCTGGGAGAGAGGTGGGAATATGTGCTATGCCCAAAACTGCTGGGGGAAGGTAGAAACACTTTGAAGGTCACACCCCCTCAAGACCCAGGGACAGAGTGCCTGCCTGCCTGAGACTTAATCAGAACAGAGCACTTCATGGCTCAGTCCCCAGCCCCAGGCTAACAAGCACTATCAAGTAACAGTGGAGTCTGCTGGGAGAGCTACAAGGGCATGAAGAGACTCTGACACATACCAGGGAAGACCTAAAGCTGAGGGTGGAGCACACATTGAGAAAAACATTTGGTCAAACAATGCCATACCTTAAACACAGGTAACACTTGAGGAATCTGAAGTTCATGGTGTACTTAGGCTAACTGTAGCAACAACAAACTCAAGGATCTACACAAAGGAGTGAAGACTGCAGGAAATGGTAATCACATAAGTAAGTATTGAAGCTTTTTCCCCTCATTATTTATGTCTCTTTAAAAGAAAATTGACTATTTAAATAAAAAAAAGAATAAGAATATGTTGGGCTTCCCTGGTGGCACAGTGGTTGAGAGTCCGCCTGCCGATGCAGGGGACACGGGTTTGTGCCCCAGTCCGGGAGGATCCCACATGCCGCGGAGCGGCTAGGCCCGTGAGCCATGGCCGCTGAGCCTGCGCGTCCAGAGCCTGTGCTCCGCAACGGCAGAGGCCACAACAGTGAGAGGCCTGCGTACTGCAAAAAATAATAATAATAAAGCAGTTAATCCATCAAGAGGACATACCAATCCTAAATATTTACACATCAGTAACAGAGCTTTGGAATACACAAAGCAAAAACAGAACTGCAAAGAGGAATAAACTTCAAAGAGGAATAAACAAATGCACAATTTAATCTGATATTTCAATTCCTCTCTTGTAAGAATTGATAAAACGGTAAAGAAAAAATCGGTAAGAATATAGAATACTTGAACAACACGGTCAACCAATTTAACCTAGTAACATTTATAGAACACTGAATCCAACAACAAAGGAATACACACATTCTTCTTAAGTTCACATGGAACATTTAACAAGACAGACCATTGTTATGGGCTGAATTGTGTTACCCCCTGCTGTTTGGTCCCATCCTGTTGATGGTGATGCTCTTGCCTAGGAACTAGGAACAACTGAGGCACTCACCAAGCTTGTGGGGCCAGTGTTGTGGCTGGACTAGCCCGTTGGTTCTTATAATGATTGCAGTACACACTTCAGCCAGAAACCATCAGGGAACTTTGAGGAACAAGATTTACTACTCATAGGTCCTGGAGGGTACGCAGCACACTCAAGGGCCATGAAGCAAGGTCACAGGTTGAGAGAGAGAGAGCACAAACCTGGGGCTCTGCCTTTGTTAGGGCCCAAGCGTGGGGTGTTTAGGGTTTCACAGGTTCACTCTTTATTGGCTAATTTAAAGCATAAGAGAGGGAATTAGGGAATGGAAAGGGAGAAGCTAAAAGAATGTTGAAGAACAAAGTTGGAGGGCTAATAATACCTGTTTTCAAGGTTTATTGTAAAGTTACAGCAATCAAGGCAATTTGATCTTGACATAAAGATAGAAAATTATTTCAGTGGAACAGGATAGACCCATATACATGTGGACAACTGATATTCAACAAAGGTACAAAAGCAATAGAGTGAAGAAAGGATAATTTTTTCAGCAATGAGCTAATCCACATCTCAAATCATGTGGAATTCTCAATAAGATATTTCTCATCTGAAACCATCAAGGCCAGAAGGCAGTGAGATGATATATCAAAGTGCTGAAAGGAAAAAGACTGTCAAGAATTCTATATCCACAAAACTGTCCTTCAAAACTGAAGGAGAAATTAAGACATTCCAGATAAACAACTGAGATAATTTGTCACTAACAAACCTTCCCTACAAGAAATGCTAAAAGGAGTCCTTCAGAAATGAAAGGTTACTAGACAGTAACTCAAATCCACATGAAGAAATAAAGAGCACCAATAAATGTAACTACATAGGTAAATATAGAAGACATTATAAATATATTTTTTGTCTGTCATAGTCAGCTCTGACTACTGTAACAAATTACCATAGACTGAATGACTTAAACAACAGATTTATTTCTTACAAGTTTGGAGACTGGGAAGTCTGAGATCAGGGTGCCAGCATGGTGGCATTCTGGTGAGGGTCAACTTCCTGGCTTGTAGACAGCTGCTTTCTCACTATATCCTTACGTGGTGGAGAGCAGAGAGAGAACTAGCTCTCTTCCTCTTCCTATAAGGACACTAATCCCATCATGAGGGCTCCACCCTCATAATCTAATTACCTCCCAAAGTCCCCACCTTCAAATACCACCACATTAGAGCTTCTGTATATGAATTTTGAGGGAACACAAACATTTCCTCTATAGCATTGGTTGTAACGCCTTTTTCTCTTATCTGATATAAAAGACAACTTCATAAAGCAATCATTATAAACCCATGATGGTGGATATACAATGAATAAAGATGTAATTTATATGGCAATAATAGCAAAAAGGAAGGGGAGACAATGGAAATAGATAGAAGCAAAGTTTTTATATACTACTGAAGTTAAGATAGTATTAATCCAAACTAGATTGCTATAGGCTGAGATGTACAGTAATCTTCAGGGCAACCACTAAGAAAATAACTCCCCAGGCCCCTCCAGTCAGGCTTATCACCACTCAAGAGATTTTGCTCCCGTGGCCAGCAGAAAGGGCACAGCCTTCAGGGCCAGACAAACCATGATGCAAATTTTAGCCTGTTATGTGATGCTGGGTGGTTCATTTTCCACATCAGTAAAGTGGGGATTAAAAAAATCTACCCTGGGGCTTCCCTGGTGGCGCAGTGGTTGAGAGTCCGCCTGCCGATGCAGGGGACGCGGGTTCGTGCCCCGGTCCGGGAAGATCCCACATGCCGCGGAGCAGCTAGGCCCGTGAGCCATGGCCGCTGAGCCTGCGTGTCTGGAGCCTGTGCTCCACAACAGAAGAGGCCACAGCAGTAAGAGGCCCGCGTACCGCAAAAAAAAAAAAAAAAAATCTACCCTGTAGAGGTGCCATATGCATTACACAGTGTCAGGCACATAATAGGGAGTCCTTATATGGAAAACATTATTACTGCTATTATTATTATTATTATTGCTATTCTCCGACTACCCAGATCCTCTATGACCTTCAGTCTCTCCAAGGTTCAACCCCTAGCAAGTCATCTCTGACTATTCCTTTCCTCATCTAGTGTGTTTAAGTAGCAAACAATTGATCACTCTCTAGATATTTATATCAATAAATGTTGTTTCTCAACTAGGCAGTAAGCAACTTGAAAGCATATATTATATTCTAGTGCAGAGCACCTCTTCAGCTGTAGTACAGCACAGTGCTTAAAATCCTAGACTTCCAAGCGAGACTGGATTCATATCCCAGCTTCTTCATTTATTATCTAAATGATTCTGGGCAAGTCACTTGACCTCTCTGTGCTCAATTTCCCCATCTGTGAAATGGGACAACAATAATACTATAGTGCCCACATAGTGTGGCTGTGGGGCTTAAATGGAATAAGAAGAGTGTCTGGCACAGAGTATCTGCTTAATTATTGTCTGTTGAATAAATTGACTCAAAGTCCAGAATTCTAGATAGCAAGTAGCTGAAATTAGGTCAACTGACACAAATTAATCTTCACCTTCCACCATAAAAATTCATTTTGGAAACACAGCCCTTGCTTTGGTAAATTTGCTTTATTACAGCAACATAGTAAGATAAAATAGTTGCCAAAGTTGTTTTTCAGGAAATGGTTTGAGACTAAACTGAAAGCCCTAAACCTAGTAATCAGGAGGGTATCCTGATAAACTGCCTATATGTGTGTTCCTCACGGGACTCACAGCTCTGGGAGAGAGACCACCATTGTTTTGTCTAATTAATAGAGGAAGGAAATAAGACATGAAAAGCTTGCCTTTTGAAGATATTCAATATTATTTGTGTTCCAGGAAAACCACCTGGGAGTAGTCATTATTATCCCTGTTATACAATAGAAGAAATCGAAGCTCAGAGAGGTTACCCAAGGTCATACAGCCGGTGAGTTGGCAGGGCCGGATTCAAACCCAGATCTCCCTGATTCCTGAGGTCACACTCCCCCCCCCCCCAAGGTGAAGTTCCCAGGTGAGGCTGCCTTGAGCAGAGAACAGGGCTGCCTCAGACTTCTTGTGAAAACACACAGAGACAGACAGCACTCTACTCATGGAGTTTTGACTCATGCTCACCCTCAGGACTGAGGGACTGGTTTTCTCCTGGCTGAGAAGTGTCTCTGGGTTTACAGAAATGCACTCAAGATCTTAGAGAAAAATGGAGACCCAACTTATGAGAGACGGAAGCAGGCACTGCCACAAATCCACCACCTCTTGTGCAAAATGATCTCAGATGCCCTTCACCTTGGCTGGGGGACATGCCCCATCCCCCATCCCGTCGCTCACAAACACTAAAGGCAGAGATGAAAGTGCCTGCCTTCACACAAGAGCCACTTGTGTTTCCCTCCCCGCTCAATGCACCACTTGGGAGGGCCTTTCAGTTACTTCTCATAACGCAAGTGACTTTGTTTTCTCTGCCACAAGTAATAAGGGGCAGAAGGAGGTGTCTACTTTGTTGCCAGAGCCTGCCCTGGAATTAGCTTTGCACCATTCGGAAGACCCAGCCTTGCTGAGCGCTGAGCCTAGCAGCCCCTTGGCGAGACAGCGATACTCCCCAGCTCCCCAGTCATGTCCTGGCAGCTCTCTGCAGTGGTGGTGCTCTTCGTGTCCCTGGCCGGTGAGTGACACACATGACTTTCCATGGTGACCCTGCCGCATCCGGTCCTATTAAATGTAAATGCATTCTAGTGCCAGTGACCAAGGTGGGACAGGACAGATTGGAGATAGCTATAGTGGCTTCAGCTACTGTGGGTATTTGACTTGGGAATGCCTCTTTATTACCTTACATGTGGAACACACCTTCATTTTTTTTCCCAGGGGCTTTCACAGTTTGGACTTGTTTTCCATGAGTCAGGCAGAGTAGGTGTCAACCGTGGAAGACAGTGACACTCCCCCTGGTTCCCAAATGGTCTGTAGGCACCAGATTAGGGAGAGTTTGTACAAATCTCTTCGATTTAAGAGATGGAGAACTGAGCCAGGGCTTAGAAATGGGACTCTTGCCAAGAGCCTGGGGAAATCATGTCATGCCTTGCTTTTTCTGCTTTTCTTAAATGGAACGCTATGTGTATATTATGTAACAGTGAGTTGTGAAGATGAACGAGATGTGGTCTGACAAACTGCCATCTGAGAAAGATGTAAGCCAGGGCATCAAAGATTTCTTGTTTCATTACCAGTATAGGTCAGATCAAAGAGACTGTCTGGGAAGCTGAGATTTTAATGATTGTTTTATGTCTGTGCCCCCTGCTTTCACCAAGAACATTTTCTCCCTAGGACGTTGAGTCCCCTTATGTGCTTTATCAAGTTTGCTGGTTGATTCACAATTCCTCCTACTACCACTGACTTGAACATGTGAGGGAACTAGCTCTGTCCACATGGCCTCACTAACACGCTCAAATGGGAGACACAGCTGCACTTGAGTGTAACATGAATTGTCATGAAAGTTGGGTGAAAGGTCAGGCCAGCTACCCTAATCCAGGCTGTTTTTCTTTGTGCCACACTTTCAGAATTATAGTTTCACATTCTTTTGGAGGCAAAATGTAAAGTAATCATTATATTTAGCAGAGCAAGCCAATAAAAAAGCAGAAGATCTCAATGTAGCAGTAACCCTCAGTGACCTGTCTGTGGGCGCCAATTCAATGGCTGGCAGACGACTGGTGGATTCAGGAGGGCAATGAACGTGTGATAAATGCACAGGCAGGTGGAAAGGAAATGCCCACGTTGCCCTTTCGTCTCTGAGCTGTGCATTCTTAGAGGTGAACATGGGCGCTCAGCTAACAAATGGCAGCCCTGAGATTTGCACCCAGGAAGTTCACCTTCGGGGTCCATGCTCTGCACTTCTGCACTACACTTCTGCATGCATATGTTCAAGAAATACTTGTTGAATTGCATGTGAGCAAAAACCATTCGACATTTTGCTTGGAGAGACATAGCTTTTAGGTAAGCTAACTATGTAATCTTTATCCAGTCACTTTGCTTCCCTGATCTCAAATTAGAACCCCATAAAATGAGGAGATTTAAGTTTGTATCAGTTAAGTTTAGGTTCAGCTGCACATAAGAGACAAGCACCAAATAGTGAATTAAACAAGATAAGTGTTTGTTTCTGTCTCAAGTGAAAACAAGTCCAGAGGAATTCAGACCAGGTCTGTGTAGGGACTCATTCTTCTGGACCCACCATCCAATGCGTGACTTCCACCTGCAAGGTCTCCTCATGGTTCTAGATGTCTGCTGGAGCTCCAGCCATCACATACACATTACAGGCTGATTAAAGGAGGAAACAGGAAGGCAATAGAGAGGCCCCCTAGGTGACTGAGCTCCCTTCAAGCAGCCTTCCCAGAGGCCCACATAACCCTACGACTTCTATTGCTTTGGCTTGAACTCAGTCACATTCCTACCCATCTGGAAAGGAGGCTTAGAGATGGGGGGCTTTATTCCATGCAGCAAGTGCTCAGCTTAAACTCATGGTTCAGTTACTAAGGAAAAAGGAGAGACTGGATTTTGGCATAGTCAGCCAGCAGTTTCTGACACAGGGCTAGAGCCCCTTCTGCTCAAGGGTTTTCTTTGAGCCTCAAGTCCCACGGAAAACTGACAGAGGCAGGATTTACATCTCTCTACTAAAAGGCCTAAGATTAAACTGTGAAACTGTGAGCAGAATCTTGTCAAGGGCCCACCCCTGCTGCCCCACACATCCAGAAACCGTCTTCCTGCTGCATCCAGCTAGGGCTACCTCTGCTGCCCGGGGAGGTGCCAGAGAAAGTGCTCAGGAGTTACGCTCGACTCCCTGCCCCTGGACATGGCCACAGCATTCCATCTACTCCCCAGCTGTGCTCCTTAGAGCTCTGCAAAAGGTAGCCTCTGAGACCTTCCAGGTCTGCTTGCTGCTGGCCCTCCCCCGACCCCTCCTCACACCCTCCCAAGCTCCCATGATGCTGACTCTTTGCTGTTCTGCAGAGACATTCCAGGCTCTGAAGCCCAATGCCTTTACACATACTCTTTCTCCTGCCTGTGGGATGCCATCTACTTTCCTGTCTGCCTGAAGAATTTCTCCTTGTGATGGATTCCCCACTTCACCCCATAGCACTCAGGGCCTGCTTCAATAATAACACCTGGGCTCCCCTGCTGGCCTGCTGGTTGAGAATCCACCTGCCAATGCAGGGGTTCTGGGTTCAAGCCCCGGTCTGGGAAGATCCCACATGCCGCGGAGCAAGTAAGCCCGTGCGCCACAACTACTGAGCCCGCAGACCACAACTACTGAGCCCACGTGCCACAACTACTGAAGCCCGTGCCTAGAGCCCATGCTCCGCAACAAGAGAAACCACCGCAATGAGAAGCCCATGCACCGCAACAAAGAGTGGCCCCCGCTCGCCGCAACTAGAGAAAACCTGCACACAGAAACAAAGACCCAATGCAGCCAAAAATAAATAAATAAATAAATTTATTAAAATAATAATAATAATAATAACACTTGTCACACTGAGGAGTATAGTCCATTTCTGTGTCTGCCTCACAAGGCTTTGCCCCCCTGAGAACAAAGACCTAACCCCAGTGCCTGGCCTGCAGCTTGGCTCAGAGGAGGCGCCTCTGTATCTGCTGAATTGGGTGTGGCAGGGAAACCAAACTAAGGCTCTCTGGGAAGGCCTGACTGCCTGGGAAATACCTAAAGAAGCAGTCCTTGTGTGGTCACTGGCTTTCCCAGGGCCTGGCCGATGGGTTATCTCTCACTCCTCCTGTGAGTTGTAGGGA
>NW_006796752.1:2293179-2397738 GCF_000442215.2 Lipotes vexillifer | reverse complement strand
GGAAACCAAAACCTTCTCACGCCCCTTCCTGCAGTTCACCATCTAGAGGAATACAAACAAGGGGTTAAGGCTCTGGGGTACTCATTTGCTGAGTCTCTTGAATCCTGGAGAGGAGATGCTGAGGTTCTGGGAGTGGGAGCTTCGCAAATCAGTGTGTGGACTTCAGGCTGTGCTCTTCTGAGTAGAAGGAGAACTGAGAGAGTCTGAGCTGTGCCCCACCCTTGCTTCTGTCCACTGCCCACTTTGTGGTTTTCAGACAGACCAGTGAACTTGACTAAACCTGTAGGCCAAAGATCCCATTGAAAAACTATGACCCAGTTTTGACCAAGATTGGTCATATGTGTGTGGTCATAAACATAGATTTTGTAAAACAGAGTATTTTTCACAGTATTATTTCCATTGAGTACCTAACAAGCATATGAACTTTCTGGGATGTATTTCAATGCACAGCATAGCTACCTCTGTCAAATTTCCATCTAACTGCCTGCCCATCTTTTATACCCCACACTCCTACAGGGAGATGAGGAGAGGAGGGGAGGGACCAGAGTGGCGAAGGACAAGAATATTAGAACAATATTTCCCAGACTTGTTTAATTGTAACACACTCTGTTACTTTCAGTCACTTTTGATCCTGCCACCTACCAGCCCAGGCTCCTGTCCACTTCAAGGTCACATACCATATGGAGACACCATCACCTCCAGGCACCTCACAAAGACTTCCTATATACCAAGCACACTTGACAGTGTACCATGAGTCATCTTGTCCTGTTTGGGGTGCTGTGCATTCATGAATGGCCAATGTGCTTGTTTCCCTTACTTGAGTTCATTCATCACTGCTGAGGGAGGAGTTCTAATTGCATTATGAGGAAGGCTCCCCCTTTGAAAGGGTGTGCTACTCAGTTGAGGAAATTCTACTCAGTTGAGAAGGTTTGCTTTAGTTCATAAGCATAAGCTGTACACAGTGGGATTTTATCAAGGACCTAATCTTCCAGGAGAGCAAAAGTCAGGTGGTTCCCAGTCTCCCAGAGTTCTCTGCAGCAATCTTTGCATTTTACTACAAGATGTTCCTAGATACCACATCTGGGAGTGAATTCTATTTCTTCATAGTAATACTATGACCCTAACTGGGTTCCCGTCGGGTTCTTGACCCAGGAAACAGCAACTCAGGTTCAGCCCAGATGAATTATGCAAATAAATCTTCAACAACTGTCAACCTTCATAACAATCTTGAAAGAAAAAATCTTGCTCCAGGCTCTACAGTATGGGCATAAAGGCTCCACGTATGATTTTACAAAGATTTGTGAAGTAAATCTATAGCCCATAAAATCTGCAACTCTCAAATATCATACATTTCAATTGTCCAAGTAAACATTTTAGATACAAGAAGAGACTCTTTAGTAATAGTCTCAAGTAACTTAATGTCATTTAATAATGTCTTCTTTAAAGGTTATCAAAGGCATTTTGAACTGTCACTTTTGTCTTTCCCATTTTGCAAACCAGCTGTGCAGAAATAATTTATAAGTGTTACTACTGGGCTTAAAGTTAGCCTTTTCTTCTGGAAAATAATCACTGTTTTAACATGTGGGCCTTTGAAAGACTCTCTGAGGACGACCATTATGAGGGTTTAGTGAACTGGGGTCACTGGAGGGGCACCCTACGCTTCTCTCCTCTGCTTTTGTCTCTTCTCTTACCATTCTTCCCAGTGACACGCACCACCTCCACCCATGCCCAGATCCAAGGGCAGGCTTTGGTTCAGACAGGGGCTTGAGTCTCAGCTTCAAAATTTACTAGTTGTGTGATTACGGTCAAGTTAATAGAATTTTCTAAACCTGAGTTTCCTCATCTGAAAGACAGATAAAGATTGGTAGCCGTCAGAGGGTTTTTGAGGAGAGCTGGTGAAAGAAGACCCTTGACCTGAGGCCTGCCATGTAGTAAGTGTTCAGTAACTTGGAATTTTTATTGCTATGGGGAAAGTACCCACCTAGAAATGTGTTGGATGAAAGGGAGAGATAGTAAAGGTGTTTATGGATGACTTTAATTAGATATGAAATTCAGGACTCTATAAACACCAGCATAGAGTAATCTTCTTTCCCTTTTCCCCGTGTTTTTCCAAGTCACTGCCCAGCACCGGGCAGTAACAGCTCCAATGAGTGAATATACAATGTGTAAACATAGTGAAACCATAGCATTGAAGAGACAGTGCCATCTCTCAGTGTACCTGATCGTAAGCTCCCAAAGGACATCATCTGCAGTTGTCTACTTTCTGGCTTGCTCTGTGCTTGGAAGGAGACAAGGATAGAACTATTCTGGCTGAAAAAGATTCAGAGGCCTTCGGCCCTAAAGGGATGACCCAGGAGACAACCTATGACAATAATACACACTCTAGGTATGCTTAATAGTCCAGGAAGGCTTTCACTCAAACCACCTTGTTTGAGCCTGTTAATAACCCTAGGAAGTCTACAATGCTATAACCATCATTTACACATTCAGTTATTTATTCATTCATTCTGTATCCACTGAATACCTTCTATGCACAGACACTGGTGGTGAAAAAAATTACCCACAGTTCCCACCTTGAGGTTGCTTTTCATCTAGTGGGAGAGAGGCACAATTAATAAATAAACATATAATCAGGGCTGATATTCTGCTGGTACACACTGTCTGGACAGGCTTATTGTTAAATATTTGAATACCATCTCCTTATATAATTACAAGCTGTGATTAGTGCAGTGAAGCTGTGATGGAGAATTGTGGGGATGGGGAGCTGTTTCATGTGGGAAGGTTGGGGAAGACTCTTTGAGGAGCTGACATTTAAGCCAAACCATGAAGGATGGCACACCACATATATCAGAGCACTTATGGGTTAATTTAATTCCTTAGTTGGAAAAGTCTGTGCCACTCTAACGGTTAAGTAAGGGAATGACAGAAACTGGGGTACATTTTGAAAACTGATGGCGGGGCTTCGCTGGTGGCTCAGTGGTTAAGAATCCACCTGCCAATGCAGGGGACATGGGTTCGAGCCCTGGTCCAGGAAGATCCCACATGCCACGGAGCAACTAAGCCCGTGCGCCACAACTTCTGAGCCTGCGCTCTACAGCCCGTGAGCCACAAGTACTGAGCCCATACACCACAACTGCTGAAGCCCAAGCGCCTAGAGCCCGTGCTCCACAACAAGAGAAGCCACCACAATGAGAAGCCCGCGCACCGCAAGGAAGAGTAGCCCCCGCTCGCCGCAACTAGAGAAAGCCCACACACAGCAACAAAGACCCAATGCAGGCATAAATATATAAATTTATTAAAAGAAAAGAAAAGAAAACTGATGGTGAAATAAAAAATGGAAGGTAACTGAATCTCTTGTCATTGGAGGTAATTATGCATAGATTGGCGGAACACATGGCAAATATCCAACAGTACAATTCACACATCAGATTAGGGCTTGTACTAGATAATCTTTAAGGTCCCTTTCGAACCTGGGATTATATGATTCTCTGAAAACTATACAAGTCTGTGTAAATCTTTATTACTGTTATTCATGCTGCCCTAGCTCTATCAGGTCATCACAGCAGCACCCTACCCAGGAGCACACTCTATCCAGGAACTGTCTGGATTCACATTTGAAGACGGAAAATGAAGAGGCATTGGCACTTAGATATCTAGCTGAGCACGCTCGCTGGGGTGATAGTACCACACCACACACAGAGAAAGGGGAAGAATATCTCCAGTATGCTCACAACCCTGTAAAAACATGGGTGCAACTAAAACGTTAAAATTGTGGCCTTGTGGTAGAATTTTGAGTGACCTTCACTTCACTGTTATTTCCTTGTAAATTTCCCCCAAATCTGAAAAACACATGTTAATTTTTAATGAAGAAATCTTAAAGTGGAGTGGAGGAGGGCTTCACTCATGTGAGCCATTGGTTGGTGCATTAACATTTTTGTTTCCTAATTTGCAGTGATTTTGCATTATGGCGGTCATGTGAGAGCAAAAGCGTTTCCAGAGATCACAGGCTATTCTCCGCCTGCAACAGTACAGGCCACAGCAAAACCTTCTGTCCTGCAGCCAACAAACCGTGTGCCTCAGAAAACTTTAGCAGCAAGGTCAACAGATGGGCATGTCACCTCTCAGATAGCTGTCACAACATCCACCTCTGAGACCCTAACCACACACACAACCATAAAAATTCTAGCAACAGCTTCCCTGGTAACTGCAGACAGCACCCCCTCCACCAGCCCGACAGCCCACACCCTAGTCACGGCCCTGGCCACACCCAACAAGTCACACGCAGCTGCCCCAGTCACTGAGGCTACAATCAACCTCAGCACAGGTCCCAGTCCACCACCATCCACCGTCACCCCGCCAGCCCACAGAACTGGAGCCAGGCCGTCGACTGTCAGCCACACAACTGGGAAAGCCACCCAATTCAGTAACCAGACCACCCTTCCAGCAACGTTGTCCACCACACCACACAACAGCACAACCAGTCAGAAGCCTACTCAACCTACCCACACCCCAGGGCCCACCAATACAACCCACAGAGCCTCACCTGCCACCATAGCTCCCAGGCCCACCCTCGCACCCCAGCCATCGTCAGCCAAGACTGGAATTTATCAAGTTCTGAACGGAAGCGAGCTCTGTATCAAAGCAGAGATGGGGATACAGCTGACGGTTCAAGACACAGAGTCGGTAAGTCTGGCACAGGACTATAGCACTGCTTCAAAAAGTTTGAGTGGGGAGTGCCTTGCTGAAAATGAACGTTCCCCTGCATCCTGTGTCTTGGAATGAAATAGGTATCTGCGGGCTCCTCTTTCTCCAAGGTGCTCTGTTACGAGGTGGATCTGTTTTAGAACACATACAAAAATAGACACTGATAGCAACTGTATGAATGAAGAAAGGCACACACCAAAATTTTAAATATGCACACCCTCCACTTTTAGCCACCATGGGCAGAGTGTTGGATGTGGCCCGCATTGACCCCAGCCTGGCCCTGCTCCTCTGGATGACTTCCAAGCCTCAGCAACTTTCCTGTGAAATGAGAGGTTTGCATTAGACGGTCTTTGTGGTTCCAGCCAGCTGTGACATTAATATGAAAAATCCAGGTTAATGAGAAGATTGGAGGGGGTGGGAGTGGGGCTTAGATTATTTGATTTACTGAAAGAATCACTATAAAAGTTCTTCCTTTTTTTGCACAGTTTTTATGATTTCAAGTAAAACTTCCACATTTGGTTTTTATTTGAAACAGAAGTACATTAGATAGCAAAACATTTCCTGTAGCACCCAACATGTTTGCTTGAACAAAAATTAAATTCTACACGGTTTTTCAAGAATATACCTGCCATGGATTATCTATCAAGGAACTCCTCTCTGTGAGAGCACTCCTTCTTTAAAAAAAATCTTTTAAACAACAGTTTGGAAATGAGAGGTGTCTTCCAGGGACTTTGAAATTCTCCAGTGAACACCCACTAGCCTGGAGTTTCAGGCTCAATTACCAGCCTGTGCTTCTGGTGTCCCAGCTAGAGTTTTCTTCGACCTTCCATTGAGCCAAATCTATTTTATTTGGTTTAGGTTTTTTCACCTCAGAAATACTTCAACATCGACCCCAATGCAACCCAATCCTCTGGGAACTGTGGCTTCCGAAAATCCAACCTTCTCTTGAATTTCCAGGGCGGATTTGTGAATCTGACATTTACCAAGGTGAGGCTGAACTCCTTACACTAACCTGCTCTAGCATGGCTTTCCCTGTCCCTCACCCTGGGGCCCGGTAGTGCAATCCCACACTTTAAGTTCCAGGGGAAACAGACCTCAGAGCCGTTTGAGATATTCTCTGATAAGAATGAGGGTCATGGAGATGGAGAGGAGGCAAGTGTCAACATCTTCTGTTTGCTTTCTTCCCTCTTCAGCCTTCTCTGTGCGGCCCAAGAAGGGCTTTGATGCCTCTTGAGAGAGATGTGGCTTTGGGGAACCTGGCCGAAGTGCCATTTGCAAACCACCCCAAGGAGGAAGCTGTACCGATGAACAGACCCATGGAAATACCCAGTGGGCAAAAAGAAACAGGATTACTCTGAGACCAAAGTCAAATGTCACAATAGGTTCTTTCCAAGCACGGAAGGCAAAATTCAGGGACTAACCAGGGGCTGGGTTTTCCAGGCCATATCCTGGAGGGGGGTAGACAACTGAGTAGAGTGGAAAAGCATGGTCATGAGATCAGAGTCTTGGCTACAAATTTGACTCTGTCACTTGTTCTCCTTTTGACATCAGGCAGGCAACTTAATCTTTTTGAGGTTTGTTTATTTGTTTGTTTATCATTTGAAAAATGGGGAAAAGAATGAAAGATCACTTCCGTAAAGAGCTTTGTTCGATACATGGAAAGTGGATGCTCAATAGCCCGTAGCTGTGATTACAGTGACTGAAAAGGACAAATGTCTTGGGAACACACTGATGGTCAACCCCCTCTCAAAGGAGGCTCGCCCCTGCTTGGCCCAAAGTGTCTTTCAAATAAGCCAAGAGGACCCTTGCAGCTGGGACTCGGCGTGGCCCTCCTTCTTACCTGTCTAACGTGACCCCTGAAGTTAGAGGGTCTTGGTTAGCAGATCTTGGAGAGCAATGAGCACAGACTTTGGGATCAGACAAATCAAGATTAACTCACAGCCATAATACTTACTAGCTGCATGACCTTGGACTAGTTGGGGCATATTTCCTCATCTACAAAAAGGAACTAGTTATAGCTACTTAGTGGGACCCTTGGGAGAATTAGAAATGGTATATGTAAACCATCTAGCACAGTGTGTGATACATGCAATGGTCTTTATTGCATGGAGTTATTATTATTGTTAATGTTATTGACTTGGTCTCATAAGCTTTTTTTTTTTAACTGGAGTATAATTGCTTTACAATGTTGTGTTAGTTTCTGCTGTACAGTGAAGTGAATCAGCTATATGTATACCTATATCCCCTCCCTCTTGGACCTCCCTCTCACCCCACACCCCCATCCCATCCCATCTAGGTCTTCACAGAACACTGAACTGAGCTTCCTGGTCTCGTAGCCTTTATCCTTCTCATGATACTTTTCTCCTTAAGGTAGAAATGCCCCTGAGAAGTTGGTGGTTTCCTTTCAGTACTAAATGGAAACAAGCATAGTCCTTCACCAGAAGAACGTTCAGGGCAGAATAAACGCTCTATTCCTGCACAGCTGAAGTTAATCTAAAAAGGTGTCAGGGATTTTTTGAAAGTCACTTTGGCAAAATGGCAGAGGATAGGCATAAGCATTTATGCTTTAGTCTAGGGCTTGATCCCACCTAGCCCACTGCCCCTGTGAATGATTGCCTACAGAAAGGCGTCAGGAACCTCCAGTGTCTGTGTGGGGCACACAGTGGCCACTGCTGCCAGGCCGCAGGCAGAACTGCAGGCAGGAGTGTCTTGGCACCTTTCCATGTCTTTCTTTGCTCCTTTCCTCTGTCTCCTGGAACGATGCCTTCAGGCTGGGCTCTGTTTGACCAAGCTCCACCCAAGTGCCGAATCCCAGCCGTTCTGGAAATCCTCTGTGCCTCCAGAGGGTGGACAGGAAATGAGTGTCCAGTAGAGCTGGAAGGACCAGCAGGGCTCCCTGCCCCCGACATCTTCGGGAAGGAGCAAGGCGAGCCGCTCTCAGATCACGGCCCCAGGTGTTGCAACAACTGCTTTGCCTGGGTCTCACCAACCAAACTCACCCTATTCATTCCACTGCCAGCACCAAAACCCGGAGCAGGCAACCTTAGCTATGCCCCAAGAGAAAGCAGAAAGGCTCATAGAAAGTAAAAGTTCCCACCAGCCTTAGCCCTTCTGGGGAATTTATGCATTTTAAAAGAGAAGTTGTTTAAGCCAGAGCAGTGGCCACAAATCCAAAGATTACAGGGGCTAAGCATAGAACTTAATGAGTAAAGTAGTGAAAAAGTAGAAACGTCTTTTTCCTTGAAACGGGCAGCCCTTATTTTCTATTTTGACACCTTTGGGGAAGACTTTATTTCCCCATTAAATCTGCATAAGCAAAATGTTAGAGTAAGTGTGAGGTGACAAGTGGCAGCCTCAGTAGTGACGGGACAAGAGGGAGGGGCTGGGAGTGCCCGTCCTCCCTACCAGCCACTCCTCAGCTCCAGCTGGCGGGGTTGGTGGCGGGGCTGGCATCTAGCCCTGGGGACTGTCACTGTCCTTTATGGTAGGTGTTCATTCTGGACGGTGGGGTGTCCTGCATGGCCACTGCCCTACTGTGCCTATTAAATATTTACATATCACCTCTATCAGGTGGTAATAAGAGACCAGTGTTTGTCAACCTATTGTTCAAGAGAAGGTAGAAATCCCAATCTTTTTCTGAAAGCACATGACTTTTTAGTGTTGGCAACACATTTTTTAGACATTTGAACACTCCATTGGTCAAACAAAACGAAACACAGCTGTAGGCCCGCTTTGGCCTGTGGGTCCTGGCACTGTGCTTTCTGCCCTAACGGGGGAACTATGTGAAATGCATTTAGGCAGGAAAGATGTCTAGATCCTTCCACAAGAGAAGTGTGCTCAACAATTCAGTCAACCACTTTTCACATGTTGCTACCTTCTACACCAGTGCTTCTCAACAGCAACAGTATTAACACTTGAGTTTAAACAGATAAGTCTTTGCAGCAGGTGCTGTCCTGAGCCTTGTGGGATGTTGAGCAGCATCCCTGGCTGCTGCCTGCTAGATGCCAGTAGCAACACCCAACCTCATCTGTGACAACCCAAAATGTCTCCAGACATTGCTAAATGTCCCCTGAGGGGCAAAGTCACCCTCGGTTGAGAACCAGTGCTCTAGAGAAAAAGAGAGCCTTAGAAAATAGGAATACATGTTAGTTATAACATAATAGATGTTATAAAGAGAACCAAGTTGTAGAATGATAAATGGATGCTGGTTAGCAAGACTAATTTGTCAGCCAATTTACCAATAAGAATTTACTGAGCACCTACTTTGTCGCCAACACTGAGCTAGACATAATGGGAGAAATAAAAGAAATATAGGCTATAGTTTTAGGTTTCAAATCATGTACAATAATTTGTCATTTTTAATATTGAAATACTGCCAATGACAGAAACGTAAAGAAAAACTTGCCTCCTAAATTGTCACTAGATGTTGTCAGTCAAGACTTCACTTATCCATATTATTACTGTGTGACCATGGACAAGTCACTAGCTCTCTCTCTGAGCCTTAGTTTCCTCCACTATAAGATGGGACCAACCAGGACCTATTTTGTTGGGCCACTGTGAGGGTGAACTGGGCTGGCGTATGTGAAAGTGCTGAGCACGGCGTCTGGAGAGGTGGGTTTCTTGTCTCATTCCTCTCAGTTTCATTTTTTAAAGAACCAAAATCGTTTCCATATCAATGTCTCATTTGGTTAGGGTGACAGTGCTGAAAGCTGTTCAGACCCTTCAGCTGCAAGATAAATATATCTCCTTTCCCCCTACTCCCCACAACTTCCTTGTTTTAAAGCATAGTTTGTTTTAAAAACATCTTTCAGTAACTTTGTATAGAGTTTATGTTTCTGTTCTCAACACTATCCCTTTCTCATCCACCTGGTTGGAAGGGCAGTGCAAGCCTCCAGCGCCAGCTCTGGGACCTGGGAGAAATCAGTCACCAGGAGAGAGGAGCACCAGGGCAAGGCAATGAGTTGGAGTCGACGAGGTCTGGAAGTCGAATAGTGCCCACCTACCTGGTGTTTCTCCAGAGCCTTTCAGGGGCATTCGGAGCCCTCTTAGCTTATAGGCTCCTGAGGTCTGTTATCAGTGTTCAAATGTTAACACACTCAGAGTGCGCTGTTTAGAACTTGCCAAGTGTGCAGCACCATTTCCTGCCCTGTTTTCCCTTGTGGGGTTCCCTCTGCCTGGAATGCCCCTCCCACCCCTCATTCATCCTTTGAGATGAATTATCAATTCATCTTCACTCTGTGAAGTCTCCCCACCCCTATCCCCACCTCCATCCCAGGTAAAACTGGGACACTTTCTTCTCTTGGTTTCCTGACCCTCCATATATTCCCTGACCTCCATAAATGCACTTACCACACATTTTGCCATCTTGAAGGCAAGTCTTGACTTATTCACATTCCTCTCTCTAGTGCCCAGCCCTGACTTTATACATAGTATATCTTTAGCAAATGAATCCATAAAGGAGCAAATCTAAATTTCACAGAGAACTCTGGGGCAAGTTGCCAAAAAGTAGACCAGCAGCTCTAAGGAAATAGCCTCTTTGGCCTCTTTTTGTGACATTCAGAGCTGAGGTTTCTTTCTTTCTTTCTTTCCTTCTTTTTTTTTTAACTTTTTATTTTATATTGGAGTATAGTTGATTAACAATGTTGTGTTAGTTTCAGGTGTATAGCAAAGAGATTCAGTTATACATATCCCTGTGTCTATCCTTTTCCAAATTCTTTTCCCATCTAGGTTGTTACATAACATTGAGCAGAATTCCCTGTGCTGTACAGTACGTCCTTGTTTGTGATCCTTTTTTTTTTTTTTTTTTTTGCGGTATGCGGGCCTCTCACTGTTGTGGCCTCTCCCGTTGCAGAGCACAGGCTCTGGACGCGCAGGCTCAGCGGCCATGGCTCATGGGCCCAGCCGCTCCGCGGCATGTGGGATCTTCCCGGACTGGGGCACGAACCCGTGTCCCCTGCATCGGCAGGTGGACTCTCAATCACTGTGCCACCAGGGAAGCCCTGTGATCCATTTTTAATACAGTAGTGTGTATATGTTAATCCCAAACTCCCTAACTATCCTTCCCACCCCGCAACACACTTAGAGTTCATTCTCTAAGTCTGTGAGTCTGTTTCCAGAGCAGAGGTTTCTTGATGAAGTCGACAACATTGAACAAAAAAGGCCTGATTGATGTCCACATCCTGAACATCTGTGACTGTGAAACTCCCACGATACATTTTGCAGAAGTTGAGGAGAGGACCCTGGGCCTCACAGTCTTTGGCAAGCTGCATTCCTGGGCAGGCTTGACTGGCTGCTTGCTCTGGACCCTGTCCTTTGCTAAGGAGAGTGTTTAAGTTCCTTGAATTAAGACCTTTTGATGAGATATTGCAGAGTTCTCTTTAGACACTGGCGGTGAGGAGCCATGTTGTCAGCAGCCATTGGTTCAGTAGTGAGATGGTACTTCCGCAAATGGTCCCTTCACATGGACATGCTATAAGTGCTAAAGTACCATATTCAGCTCTTAGGAGTCCTTGGCCCCCTTTTGTCACTCTCCAACCTCAACCCCAAGTGAGAAAAACATCTGGCAGAGAGTAACCCCGTGGGTGTCAAAGGAGAACGCACTATAAATTGCAGAATATAAATTGCAGAATGTGTGGCATGTAATTTCCCTTGGGCTTTGGGTTAAATCTGACACCTGCTTGAAGCTCTCAACCTCCCCACCACTGCCTTCCTCTGCATCCACCCCATTCCCATCCCTGAGAGCTAAGGTTTCAGCCTAGTTCTTTAATCCATAGGGCTAGCTAAGCTTAGCTCACTGGTTTGCTCTCTCTTCCTTTCTGTTTGTGGTGGATCTGAGCTCTAGGATATAGATTAAAAATTATCATTTGAGGGCTTCCCTGGTGGCACAGTGGTTGAGAGTCTGCCTGCCGATGCAGGGAACACGGGTTCGAGCCCCGGTCCAGGAGGATCCCACATGCTGCGGAGCGGCTGGGCCCGTGAGCCATGGCCACTGGGCCTGCGCATCCGGAGCCTGCGCTCCGCACCAGGAGAGGCCACAGCAGTGAGAGGCCCGCGTACCACAAAACAAAACAAACAAACAAAATTATCATTTGATCTCAATGAGAGAGGTTTACTGGGAAGGGGAAATCTTTTTATTACTGTTGTTAACAACACTAGTTAAAATTTGAGCAAAGACTTTGTGATACGTTTTTTACATGATTCCTTCATTTAATACTCACATCAACCTAAGAGGCAAGTCTTGTTACTATTGTCCCCATTCTGCTACTGAATAAGAAAAAAAATTAAATTTTTGCAATGTTCACCAAGATTCAACAACTTAACCTAGGTTACATGGGAACAGAGACATATTTTTAAAATAGTGTTTAAAAATTCTTAGCAACACTTTATTCTCCCAAATAGGAGGTTAACCACTCTCTTTATAACATTTCATAACCAACTGATTTGCTCAGCAACTTTGTTCTTTATGGATGGTGTAGCCCAGGAGTCAACAAGCTATGCCCCCCCAAGCCCCGACCAAATCCAGCCCGCCACCAAAAAAATGTACAGTCTATAAGCTAAGAATGGCTTTTACATTTTTTAATGGTTGGAAAAAAAAAAAGAATATTCTGTGACACAGGAAATCATATAAATTCAAATTTCAGTGCCCATAAATGAAGTTCTTTTGGAATATGGTCACACTTATTTGCATATGTGTCATCTGTGGCTGCTTTTGTGCTAGAATGGTGGAGTTGAGTGGTTGCTACAGAGATCCACAAAGCCTAAAATATTTACCATATGGCTCTTTACAGCAAAAACTTGCCAACCCCTCATATAGAATAAACTTCAGCCCTGTTACCATTCAAATTAGGCCAAATTCTGAATTTCTGAGTCTAAAAAAAAAATGCTTTGCTCTAGTTTAAATAAAAGACAACTTTATTTTCTTTAACACAACTCCACAGAAAAACTGGGTACCATGGTCTAAATAAGACTCATTTGATATCAGCAGCATACATTATGTAAAACTTGGAATCTCAAGGAAACTAAACATTCCACTGACCTCTTGTTTACAAAAGTTCACCTAACAAATGCTCTTCCTTCACCATGAAGATAGACAGCAGTTCAGTCCCAGTCAACATCTGGTTAATTTTCACTCAGTCAAAACAGAAGGAAACCTGGATACAGGCTCTGGACTCAGCCCTGTTACATTATGAGATAAACTTGCAGTGAGTATGATCACTGCCATCTGCTTTGGAAGGCCTCACCTTGGGCATTAGCCCTATAAAGCACCAGTTCTGGTAGAGCAGGAACAGCCCTTCCTGTCAGGGCATGCAGCTGGGAGGGCCCATGCTTGCTTTAATGCTTTACCTCCCTCTTGGAATTCTTAATAATTTTTGATATTGCACTTTTATTTTGAACTAGGTCCACAAATTATGTAGCTGGTCTTGCTTCCTATAGATGATTATATATAGGCAAATATATTCCAGGGAATGTGAAAGAAAGTTCTTGCACGACAAATTTTTTCTCTATAACCACCCGTCCCATGAAGGAAAGTGTAGAGCAAGATCCCATAGACAAGATCATGCTTTGCCTCACCTACAAACAATGTGAATCAGTGGTAGAGGCCTACCTCCTCTGAGCTCTTTGTTCTCAGCTGTAAAATGGGCTGAGAATATTTATTCTGCCTCAAGGGGGTTGTGAGGATCAAAGAAGGCAGAAAAATGCACTTTAGTAAAGAAATACAAAGCACCCATTCCTTACAGCGAGGATAGCTCTAGGAGATGCCACAGGAGAGGGAAGACTTCAGGAGGTATCCCATGGAGCTCAGAGCTGGCCCATCACTGGTCTCCTGCTGCTCTTTAATCAATCTCTTGCTGCAGCCCAAGCAATTTCCAAAAACAAAGCCCTCATATCACTGCCCTGCTTAAAACCCTTCAATGGATTCTCTCTGCCCTTAGGATGGGGCAGGGTTTTTATAACAGTGACTGTGGGCCCTGACATACAAGTCTCTTATGCTAAAAGGGATCCCAAGTAAAGAATATCCTGGGAATTCCCTGGCGGTCCAGTGGTTAGGACTCTGCACTTTCACTGCTAAGGGCCTGGGTTACTGGTTGGGGAACTAAGGTTCCACAAGCCGCGCGGTGTGGCAAAAAAAAAAAAAAAAAAGAATAACTTGAATAAACTGTATGTAAAAGCAACCCAAGGGCCTGGGTCACAGTTGTTTTTCTCTAAAACAAATGGATGGTCCAAGCACATCATCCAACTTGCCTTTGAGACCCAAGACTGAGCACCTTGAATGAAGCATCTGGGTCTTATTCTTCCCCCAGGACCCTAGAGCAATGCCTGGTCTGGAGTGGATATAAGAGAAGTTAAAGGCTAGCCAGGTGGCTTGGGGTCATATCTTCCCCTGCCAACTATGAGGACTGTGACCTTGGGCAAGTCACTGAGCCTCCATTTCTTCTCCTAGTGGTTGTGGGGATTAAATAAGGTGAAGCACAGAGGTGCCTGCCACACAAGGTAAGAAGTGCCTGGCATGAGGTGAGAAGCCAGTGTGTGGAGCTGCTTCGGTGAACTGTAGGATCTAGAGTTCAGTGCATCGATAGCAGTCACCTCACTGGAACAGTTTGTATTTCTGGAACACTTATTGTGTAAGCAATCATCATTTCACCTACAAACAATATATAAATGGACTAGAATGTGGTCAAGATTATTATTGCTAAGTTCCTTTAATGACTACTAAAAGTAATTCAATTTCAGATTCTGATTTTGGTTGCTCTACCGTTTTTGGCAACTCGCAGATAGTTTTCTAATGAATGTTTAAAAGCAATAACATTGTAAATCACCTACTTTAAAAAGTAAAAACTCCTTTTCCAGCTTAACTTTCATATCTCAATTCAATTCGTTTTAATGTTCCATACCCTGATTCTCTCAGGAAGTTATAGGGCTGTTTTGTAGGGTTTTTTGGTTTGTTTTTTTTTTCCCAAAAGGACAGTCCCTGGATAAAACGTGGAGCACTGCTTTATAATTCTGAACACAACAACCTGGGGTCTTCTTCTAGAGAACAGCCAGTAATCTCAAGGTTAACCTTTTCTTTCCAGAATCCTTCATGGCCCCTTGTAACCATTTTGGAGACATGAACCCATTAATCTGTTTACAGTAATTGATACCCTATCCAGGAAAATCCACACACAATTTTGCATACACTGTTTTTCCCAGGGGGGTTTATGGACCCCATCAAATCCACCCACAGTAGCCTTAAGGATGAGTGGTCTCAGCTTGAATCCCTACCCTAAGATATTAATTACTAATAAGGGCTTAATGTATGCCCCCCCAGCCCATCCACCTTCCAGATGTATTTGCATTATAACAGGGGGAAACTTGGCCCAGCTGAAGGGACTCAAATAGTACCAGTGGAATTTGAATTTCAGGCTCTAGCAACAAGTATGCAATAGAGAAATTTTCAGCCAGCGGCAAGCCATTACTTATTATCTATTTATTGTATGATGTATTTACTTCTTTGGAAAATTTCAAACACAGTTGTGGCTCCATACAAACTAACCCAAACCCCCATATCAATGATTTAATAGCTGGAATCCTGCCTAAACAGTCTGTAAACTAGGATCATAAACATAAAAACAGAGATTACCCAAAAGTTGACACACTGCTGTTTTACAGGATGAAAACTCGTATTATATCAGTGAGGTGGAAGCCTATTTGACCATCTCAAATCCAGGTAAGTAGCTGGAGAAGCCTGTTCTACCAGCGATGATGCTATGTTTCTGATTAGCTCAGTTTTCACCTCGCTAATATGTGATGCTGCCTTTGAGAAACAGACTGAGAGAGCAGCCAGCAATGTAACTTTGAGGGAACTTATTATTGATGCATCTCTGTGTGCTTCAGTCTGCTTGTCTGCTCATGCAGCAAGTTGGCTACATTGTGTCAAATCAGCAACAATAGAGTTGAGTGACTTTTGGACAGATTTGCTGTTAATGGTGAGGTTTATTTTACACTCTCGGAATCATGCATTCATTCTACGGAAGTGTAGCTAGTTCCTGCTAGGTTCCAAGCCCTATAGTATATGTACTTGGTATCCCTAATTATCTAAACATATAGTCCCTGACCTCATGGAGCTTACATTATAGAAGTGGGGAGAGGACCGTAAACAGATGCATTAAATTACAATATACAGTTAAATAGTGCTAAATTCTATGAGCAAAAAAAGCAGGATGAGGATGGAGAGGTCTGGAAGGGGTAGTAGGGAAGCCCTCTGAGAAGAAAGCCCTCTCTGAAGAGGTGAGGTTTGAGCAAAGAGCTGTCCCCATTTGGGGACATCTGGGTCTGGGGAAGCTCTCTCCATGCGGCAGGAACTACAGGTACCCAGGCTCTAAGGAGTGAGCTTGCTGGGGCACTCAAGGACCAGCAGGAACCAGTGTGTCCAAGAGAGCAAGCAAAGCAGCCAATGAGGTCTGAGGGGCAGCCAGGCCAGAGCACAGACAGCCTGTGAGTAAGACAGGGTGAGGACTTTGGATTTTATTCTAAAGTGTGAAAAGATGCCATTGGAGGGCTTGGCGTAGGGAAATGATATATCAAATTTATATTTATAAAGGTTCACTTTGGTTTGCTATATGAAAAATTACCCAAAGTAGAGCAAGTTGAAAGAACTCCTACAATGTTCACTTCTAGGAAAGTAATGCTCCCAGTCAAGTTGAGGGAGTTTCTCAGAGGCCTCAGATGTTTCTCCAGAAAGCCTAGACTTCGATAACACACTGCTAGTGAGCACCTCCTCTGTGCCAGTTCGTGTACTAAGAGTTTTCATGTCTCTTTTATCCTCTTCAAAATTCTTTTGGACTGGCTTAAACTTATTCTTTTATTAATTAAGGAACTTATACTAAAGAAACTTGCAGAGAAGTGAAAATGTGAAGAAATATCTATTTTAAATATTAGCAATATTACATTGGTATTTTGCTCAAAAAATTGTTGTCAATGATTATCGGTTAAATGTAAGTAAGATGTCACAGTTGACCTTTTCATATGCATTATCTCAAATGAGTCTCCTCATGTCGACTGGGGAATAAATATTGTGCATGCTAACATAAAGCAGCTAATGTTATCACTGGATAAGGACCAAATTTTAGCTACTAATAGGGTAGTAACGTCTCAAGGGGCAGGAGAAGGGAAAGTCAGACCAGAAACTGATTGAGAGGCTGAGGGAGGGGAAAAAACAACTCTAGGTCCGCATGCTCAAGGCTCAGCAGTGGCAGAGGAACTGTCATACTCATAGTAATGATAATTTTCATATCGATGGTGGCAGTGGTGGTGGTGTGAGTACAGTAGTTAGTTGTAGTTACAGGGGTAGTGACCGTGGTGACGTTAGCACGAGCAGTGGTAGTAGACTACTCCAGGATATAACACAAGATACAGCAGCGTACATGGATAATTCAGTACATCAAGTAGGACATTTTCACGTATAAATGCAGGAGTCTGCAGTGAATACGACAGTAACAGGCAGGAGACACAACAGCACAGTAGTTAAGATAACAAGCTCAAGAATCAGACGGCTTGAGTCCGAATACCACTTACTAGATGTATGTTCTTAGACGAATGTTTTCAACTCCGTCTTCTCATCTGTAAAATGGTGACAGTAGTACCTATCTCAAAAAATTTTTGTGGGAATTAAACAGGAAAATGCACGTCAAGTACTTGCACAGCACCTGAAACACAGTGAGCCGACCCTCCGTGTGAGATGTTATGTCAGATGCAAGTGAACACACCCACAGCAGCAGGAGAGGAGGGAACTTCCGGACTCCCTCACTAACAGCCCATGGATGAATTCACTGAGGTCCATAGTCTGGTCCTCAGCCCCAGAAGCCCTCAGCGGCTGTTTCTTCAAGGAACCTGATGTTAAACCAAGGTTATAAAACTGGTGTATAAAATCAGAATGCCAGTTTGTTCATTCATCATGCTACTGCTTCTTATTGTAACTGCAAGGGGACCAAGACAGTTGGGTACTCTGCCAATGAACTTTCTCCCATTCAGGAAACCAAACTATATTCAGAAGGGTGCCTGGTGGAGGTGGAATTAGAGCAAATGGAGTTATTAAATTTTTTAAAACATCTTTATTGGAGTATAATTGCTTTACAATGGTGTAAATATTCTAAATGTTTAACCCCATGGGCCTTGAAGCACTCACCTCCTTGAAACGCCTGTTGCCTCTCATGAGACAGGGGCAGTCCTTGAGCAGGTTCTTCCCCCCCAGCAGCACTCAGATGGATGCAGATGGGCCTCTCCCTTCTCTACGCTTCCATGAATGATGCGACAACCCCTCCCAATGATGGGCTTAGTCCTTCCTTTTGCTATATTAATTCATTCAGTGTGGTGACATGCAAATACTCTACTTGGTAACTTTGCATGTCTCTGCTCTGATGCATTATGAGTTCATGTGATTTTTGTCTCAGAGAACAATCTTACTTCTTTTATTTCTGAAGTTTTCGTGGGCACTTTTTTGTGCACAAGCACTGACAATAGTCCCCATTGACTCTGCCCCCAGTGACTTAAAATAACTGAAGAAAAGATTCCGAAGAGTTTTTATTTCAATGTTATCATATTCTAATTTATGTGAGATTGCCCCCATATATGGCGAACAGAGCATCAGGAAAAAGTCCCCAGACAGCACCAGGGTGATGTTTCATGAGGCGAAGGTGTCAGAACTCTGGAGAACCACATCTAAGGAAGGCCATTTAACTGCACATGGGCCACCCAGCAACAGCTGGGGCTCAATGGATATTTGCCAGGACTCTTACATGTCGATATTTCACCTTTGTGTTTCCAGAGAAAGTTTACCAAGGAATGAAAAGTGCAATGGTGATGTTTGAGACTGTGGCCGGGCATTCCTTCAAGTGTGTGAGCGAACAGAGCATCCAGCTCTCAACCCACCTTCAGCTGAAAACAATGAATATCCAACTTCAAGCCTTTGATTTTGAAGGCAACCACTTTGGAAATGGTAAGTTAAGGGATCATCATGTCACAAACCTAAACTTCTGAGACCCAGGAGTAGTTTCAAGTCGTTTTTTGTTTGAAGCTTTCAAAGGGACAAGAATCACATGAACTTCCTAGAAGAGTATGATTCCACTAAGCTCTCAGGGTCAAGTTTCTCTGGCCAACCCTCCCTCCCACCATTGTCTGAGTCAATACCACCCTCAAAATCAGACACTTTAAACCCACTCATGTCCACCGCCCTCCCACAGCAGAATACATTCTTCTTGTCTGGCCAAGATACACATTCTGACTCACTTAAACACACACACACAGTCAATCAAAGAGTCAGAAAACGCCATCAGTAACCTCCCCTGAACAAGCTGTTGAATACTGGTAAACTCAGGTGTCTTTGGAGAACACCTTAAAAATCTTGAGTATTAGTGATGTCTAAAATTCAAGATTTCAGAATAGATTCTTTCCCACTTATGGAGGGAAAAGAGAAAGTTGTGATCATTCTAGACAGAAATACACTGTTGAATCCCCTCTTCTCAAATCCAAGCTGTTCCACCCAACTTGTGCTTCCTCATAGTTAGTCTTAGTTTCCATGCAACTCTACTTTGGGTTTTTACCACCACAGAGGGAAGCAGGTTCTAACAAGAAGGCCAGGGGCAGCCCAGGGTGACTTTCCAAAAAAGCCCTTTTCTCCCCACCAGGAAAACAGTACTACAAGGGTTTCTACGTATGGGCAAGAATTGAACTTCGGTTTCTAAAACATCTCTCTCATAATAAGTCAATGACATTATGAGTACTTCTCAGCTATCAAAAATAGATTTAGCTAGAGGTGTAGCTGTAAGTTAACTTTCTATAACATGAGTCTTATTTCTACTTGAATTCCACTGTAAAGCTGAAAATGTGTCTGGCAGAAAACTTCTGATATACCTGGTGGAAAGCAAATGTGTCACTTGCCTTGGATCTCCTGATATCTGTAGGTTTGGTCTGAGTCCTACAATCTCTATCTTAATTTTGGACCTTTACCAGAGTCCTAAGATTAAATATTAGAATTTGCTAGTAGGTATTTCCCCCATTCTGTCATCTTGTCTCAAAATACCCAATTTGGGAAACTCTTTTAAAAATTTATTATGAAGCCTTGAAAAACCTCTGTATTTAATCATGTGGTCTTACAAATAAGGCACACACTTTCTCTTCCTCCCCCTCAGAACCTGTATATAGAAGGAAGTAAGCAGGTCTGGGAAACCTTTTGGTGGCAGAGATGAGAAATAAAAACCTTTTAGCAGCACACCTGGCGGCTATTAAGCAGTGCTCACGAGGAGATGTAGGAAGCTATCTCTTCATTTTTTCCTCTCCTTCCTTCACCCTCTCATATACATAGTCACAAAACCCTATCAATTCTACCTCCAAAATATTTCTCTTGTTCATTCCACTGTCCCTGCTTCAGCTCAGCTCCTCATTCCCAGTCTTTGCACCTCAAATTTCACTAAAGGTACTCAAATGTGAAGTTGTATGTCATTCTGTAAATAATATTTTCTACCAGAGAGCAAGAGAAGACAGAAAAAGGAGCAAGTTAAAAAATAGAAGTTACCATACAATATGGCATTATAAAAGGCATAAGTACAAAAGACCATGGGAGTGCAGAGGAAGGCATGAGGAACACAGCGTTGCAGGAAGGGGGTCAGAGAAGTCCTGACAGATGGGTGACCCTTCAACAGGGGCTCAGAGAACTGGAGAGGAATCCAGCAAGTGTAACGCTCAGCCTTGTCAAAGAGAACGGTCATCCCAAACAGTAGGCCCCGTCAGGGGCTTTCTAAACCCCTTTCTAAACCCCAGGGCCCTTTCTAAACCCCTTCTCTCTAAAATCTCAGAGCCTGCAAAAGCTCTCTCTGGTACCAGGAGCCCAGGGTGTCCAGCAGTCCCTTCAAGAAGCACAGAGTTTAAATAGAAAGCTTTGGCCAGGTGATATGGTCCAGGTCTGTGTTTCCAACGTTGGGAAACAAGGCTACCGTGCTTACCCTGGCTTGAGAGTCAAGACACAATTCTGATCCTGACCCTCTGGACCTAACCAGTGTTCCTCAAAGTTGGATCTGCCTCCCAGCCGTATCACAATCACCTGGGTCCCACCTCCGACCCGCTGAATCAAAACTGCTTGGGTGCAGGGCCCGGGGATCTGCAGTTTAAGACACCCCTTAAGTGATCACAGGCACTGCAAGTTTCAGCCCACTGCAGTGACCCCTTCCCTTCTCATCTTCACCTGTCCATATGTCTGAGGCAGCAGGGACAGGTCCCGCAGCTCCATCTCCGCTCAGTTTCCTTCTCTGTGAAGCTGAGGCAGGCAGGGGCAGTATCACTTCCCAGCATTGTGGCCAGCCTGTAACACCTGTTACTCTGACTTCAATTACAGCGGACGAATGCTTCAGTGACAGAAACAGGAGAGAAATCCCTGTGGCCGTGGGCCTGAGTATCTCAGGATTGCTTGGCGTTTTGCTAACAGCATGCCTGGTGACCAGAAAGAGGCCCAGGAGAGGATATGAACGCATGTAAAGCCCCACCTTCCTCAAAATGTGCAAGGTTAAAGGCCTTGGGAATGCTGGCTGTATATTTAGCCTGAAGTGAAGGGATCAACTTTTCTAGTTGCCAACCCCACCCTCCAAATCCGATTAGGAAATTAGCATTCCACCAAAAGCCATCAGACTAGCTACAAGACAGCTCCCACCCCACTTCTTCCTGGGTCATATGGGGTTGAGTTCCACCACCCACACCTGATAATACAGGCCTGGCTGTGAGAATTAGGGACGAGAGGCAGGGATGTCAGCAGGGTCCTGTGAGAAGGAAAAAGCAAACACCCAGAGGGAAGATTGTGTGAAAGACATTTTCAAACTGCACTGATTTTTCGTATACATTTTAAGAGTCTCAATATCTAGATTTTTTAAAAAACTTTTAAAAAACCTATCCATTTCAAAATAAATTCTAAAGTGATTTTAAACTCCTGGATTTTGCCCAACTCCTGGTTTACTTAAATGATAGTCTTGATAGACTATCTTTTTTTTTTTTAGGTTGACTGAAGGTCTTTTTATTTTTTTAATAAATTTATTTATTTTATTTATTTATTTTTGGCTGCATTGGGTCTGCTGCTGCATGTGGGCTTTCTCTAGTGGCGACAAGCGGGGGCTCCTCTTCCTTGCAGCGCACAGGCTTCTCATTGCAGTGGCTTCTCTTGTTGTGGAGCACAGTCTCTAGGTGCGTGGGCTCAGTAGTTGTGGCTGGCAGGTTCTAGAGTGCAGGCTCAGTAGTTGTGGCACACAGGCCCAGCTGTTCCACAGCATGTGGAATCTTCCTGGACCAGGGCTCGAATCCACTTCCCCTGCAATGGCAGGGGTGCTCTCAACCACTGCGCCACCAAGGAAGCCCTGGAGGTCTTTTTAGACCATCATTTTTAAAAGGACGTATTCTACACTGTTATAATGTATTATTAGTAAAAAAAAAAAAAAAAACAAAAAAAAAAAACTAGAAAACTTCCCAACATTCCTTTTTTTTTTTTTTTGGCCGTACACCGGCCTCTCACTGTTGTGGCCTCTCCCGTTGCGGAGCACAGGCTCCAGACGCGCAGGCTCAGCGGCCATGGCTCACGGGCCCAGCCGCTCCACGGCATGTGGGATCTTCCCAGACCGGGGCACGAACCCGTGTCGCCTGCATTGGCAGGCGGACTCTCAACCACTGCGCCACCAGGGAAGCCCCCAACATTCCATTTTTTAATGTAAAGGATATACCAAAGATCTTAGCAAACAAAAGAGGCTTCATAAATGTTAGTTCTCCAGTCCTTCACCTTAATTTGTTGTCTGCCTTCTTAATACCTTTTTTCTGCTCTGTCTCTATTTTTCTTTGATTTTAGTGTATCCTTGTAGATTTGTTAACTTGGGCCATCGTGGGGGGCGGAGGTAGGCAAAGCATCTCAACAGTCAGAAATGGCAAAGAGAAGAGGTAGATCTACCCAGATTATTATCCACTTTCCTTTTTTAGCAAACATTTACCAAAAACAAAACAGAAAACAAAAAAAAACATAAACCAGAAAATTCCTGATTGGGAGTGATTGGTGTCTGGAGGAAAAGTTCTATTAAAATATGGCTTAGAATGTTATTCATGGTTTTCTACTACGTTGACTGTTTAAATAGCAGAACTGGGGTTGGTCTTTCAGAGAAAGGGGAGAATAATGGACTTCTAGATGTTTTTAACTGTTTTTACTAACAGAAACTGTTCTTGTGTTTCTGTATTTTCCAGAGGTGTTATTCATTATTTTTAAGAGGAAGTTTATGAAAGTTGGCAACCACTCTATAACCACTGCTTATCTAGGACGTGTACTGCTTTCCTTTGAGGTATTTTAGCTCTCTCCACTTTCTCAGAAGTGAGGGGGTGGGGAGAGCACACAGCAGTTCCAAGAGAGCTTCAAGAGCCCTTGAAGATGGCAGGAGGGTGAGGACGTTCCTGTTTCCTCCTTACACCAGGAGGTGTTGATGCAAATCTGGGATATGAGGACCCAGTGTTCCCAAAAGTGACTCGGGTTGAGCAGCAAGGGCTTGGCATTGGAGAGACGCCATCTGTCTCCATCTCCTTCCTCCAGTGGGTGTCAGCCAGTACCCACACTAGACTCCCATTTCCAGTTCAACCTCAAGTGTGCTTGTTAGGTTCTATACCACAGAGCACGGGTTGTTTATTCACCGTGTCACTAACCACCCTGTAGAATGACTAAAGGGAGGTTCTAGTATAGAAATTTCTCCCACAGCAGAGGAAAATGAAGTCGAATTAAAATCAAGAAGAGAGGGATAAGGCAGTTCGCTTGAGTTTAATTTTCCTTTCTACCATCTTCAATGAGTTCTTTGGAGTGACGGCTGCTGCTTAGACTCCTGTGATCTACCCCTCCCCACACACACCAATTATCTTTAAAATTGCTTTGAATTAACATTCTAGTAACCGAAAAGAACAAAGGTTTCCTTGGAGTGATTAGTAAATAAATGCCTGGATGCATTATTGCCTTACAGTTCTGCCCACTGTTGCAGTGATGCCCCAGGAGGGTCCTAGAGGGGAAAGTGCTGGGATTGGGACTGTGGTAGACTAGGCATCTGGAAGTGGCCTCCTCCGTGTCCTGGAGTTCCCCCCCCCACCGCCCCCCGCCAGCCCCGCGCTGTGCTGCCTCCAAGTGGTCTCTTAGGGCTGCAAGGCTTACTGAAGAGCACTGCTTGTCCCTTTCTGAGGTCGGGGCAGGAGGCTGCTGTGTAGGACTCCAGGAAGCCTCACAAGGGGCCTCTGATCCTCTCTGGCGGCACTGGGCCCTGACCTTTGGCTCTCTTGCTGCTTGCCCTTCCAGCAGGTTTCAACTCAGTTTCTCCCTTCTGCTGACAGTAGAACGCCTGAATTTACCCCTCTCTCTGCAACCTACCTAGAGACAGTAGAAACCTTCACTAATGCCCACGTGGAGATAACCTATCCATTGTTCATTTTGGTGTACAGTTGACCCTTGAATGATGCTGGGGGTCAGGGCACCCACCCTCCCACGGTTGAAAATCTGTGTGTATAACAGAGTTGGCCCTCCGTTTAGGTGGTTCCCTCTGTACCTGTCTTCCTCAACCACCTGCGGATAAAGTAGTACTGTAGTATTTAATGTTGAAAAATATCTGCCTATAAATAGACCCGTGCAGTTCAAACTGGTGCCCTTCAAGGGTCAACTGTATTTCCTTCTCAAGAATATTGTTTTACAAACTGAAAGCACACAGAGGACACAGTTTGGTATCCTTGTTCCATAAGCATTTCTCCATGCTGCTAGAGGTACAAAGTGTCATTACTATGGCTGCTATCCTGAATATGCTATCAACATTACACAATAATTTACTTAACTATTCTGTTATTATTGGGAATTTTTATTGTTTCTAGGTTCTCACAACGATAACGTGAATAAAGAATTATGTATGAATTACATACAAAACAGACATTGATTAACAAATGTGTATCAATGTGTGCCCGAATTTTGGGTTTGCTTCATAAACTGTTTAAAATGGTTATAATTTATACTTCACTACTAATTCTTACTTTTTAAGAAACAAATGGGAACAAAAACACATAGGTTGTGAAAAAAGTTTTTAAGCACTACAGAAATATATGAAATGAAAAATTGGAGTTAAAATAGTGACTAGAGGGGCTTCCCTGGTGGCGCAGTGGTTGAGAGTCCGCCTGCCGATGCAGAGGACACGGGTTCGTGCCCCGGTCCGGGAAGATCCCACATGTCGCGGAGCGGCTGGGCCTGTGAGCCATGGCCGCTGAGCCTGCGCGTCCGGAGCCTGTGCTCCGCAGCGGGAGAGGCCACAACAGTGAGAGGCCTGCATACCGCAAAAAAAAAAATAAATAAGTAAATAATAATAATGACTAGAATTTTCCTCACAGAATTTTTCTCCCTCATTGTCTAATAGATTGAGGGGGGAAAATTTTTTTTTAAAATCACCAGTAGCAGTCAAAAAGACATAACCTAATGCAATAAACATTTTAAACTGCTGAACAACAAAGATACAAGACTGAGAGGAAGAATGGAGAGGCGCAGCTGAGTGGGCTCCTAACCCTCCCCAGTACACCTACCCCAAGGAGCCATACTGTGAAAAAAAAACATCCTGTGAATGCTGACTACTCTTCCTAAAACTGGAGAGAAAAAGAGCAGCCACTTGGGACTTCCCTGGCGGTCCATGATTAAAACTCTACGCTCCCAATACAGGGGGCCCAGGTTCGATCCCTGGTTGGGGAACTAGGATCCCACAGTTCTTCAAGCTAGGTAGGAGTAGTGAAAATGGCTACTGCGGAGACAAGGCAGAATAAACACAGACTGCTGGAAATGAACTGGGGAGCCAGCCCCAAACCAGAGGACACCCCAGTCTGTAGCTAGTTCCCAAGGTATAGAAAAGAAAATAGAATCCAATTAGTTAGCTCAAGAGGAAACGAGTAAGATGAAAACAAATTACAAGACTACAGTGCAAAATTACTGCAGGAAAAAATAATATAAGATTAAACTAAATTATAGATTCAGAGTTTTCATTTTGCAAGATGAAAAAAGTTCTGGAGATGGATAGTGGTGATAGTTGCACAAAAATGAATGTACTTAATGTCACTGAAGTGTACACTTTAAAACAATTAAAATGGTAAATTTTATGTTATGTATATTTTACCACAATTTTTAAAAATTAAAGGAGCGAGGGTTAGAAAGGAATATAGTTGATAAAATACAAAGAAAACCTAACTCAAGGAACAGAGAGAAATACCTGTCAATTGTTTTTTTGACAATTAATAAGAACGTGAATTCCATATAACCAGAGCTCATAGAGGAGAAGTTATAATGAAAGAGTGAGATAAATAGGACATTTCACTCCTAAGAAAACAAATTGAGCATCAAAGCAACACACTTCCATAATAAATGGAAATAGTAAAAGGCAGAACAGATAGAGCTGAAAACTGAATTATCTTCATAGAGAAAAAGACTGAGTTAACCAGTTAATGAAAATTAAGATTATAATATTATAGGTAAGCTGCTAGGTATGAAAGCTATTCAGATCATCTAAAATAAGGATAACTGGTGCCTCTGAAGTACAGAGTTAAAAAATAAAAAGAAGATATATTTGATGATTTAAGAGGTTTTCCTTAAAATAAATAATTGAAGTTGCAGACTGAAAGTGCACAGTGTATCTATCCCAGGGTGGGAGGGAAAAAAAAACCTGACACAGAAAGCTTAACATTAAAATATATCCAAAGTAAGCCATAGAACTTTAAAGCTAAAGAATTCTTTACACATACAAACTCTCCCTTCCCCTAAAAAAAGCAAATCACCTATAAAGGGGGAAGGTTAAAATTGGCCTCAGATTTCTTTACAATAACATTTAAAGCCAGAAAACAATAGACCAATGTCTGCAAAATCCTAAGGGTAAGTGTGACCCCAAAATATAATCTGACTAAAAAGGTAATAGACCGATATCCTCAAACATGAAATAATTCAAGGGATACAGCACAAATGAGCTCTTCTTAAAGATACAGCTTGAAAACGAAATTTGATCAGAGAGAAGCCACATTACAAACAAGGATATCAGCAAACATCTTTCAGGAATAGAGAAAGCTCAGTTTTGTTTTGTTTTTTAAGGCATTTAATCTATTTGAAGAGTTAACTATAAAAAGCATTAAACAATTATGGATCTGAGATTTTATCATTCCTTCTCATATATAAAATGATATATGTGCATGCTTATTCATCACAGAATTATTTGTAATATCAAAAGATTAAAAACAAACCAAGGGTCCATCAATCTGGGACAGATACATTCCACAACAGAATACTATACAGTTATAAGAAAAGAATGAGAACATACATGTTTGTGTATGTATAAGGAAAGTTATCCAAAATATATTGTTAAAAAATGTGTAATGCATAATAGTGAAGAAAATGGGAAATAAAGTATATTTTCACTTTTGCTTATATCTGAAACATTGGAAATATATAAGAAATTAAGTAGTTGTCTAATATTGGCAGGGGGAGCTAAGAAGATGGCACAAGGGTAGAAATGAAACTTCTCAGTGTACAGCATTTTATATTATTTTGACTTTAAATAGTGAATGTGTTCTAAATTTGAAACGAATTTTTAGAAATTATAGGAATTAGGGCTTCCCTGGTGGCCCAGTGGTTGAGAGTCCGCCTGCCAATGCAGGCGACACGGGTTTGTGCCCTGGTCCGGGAAGATCCCACATGTCGCAGAGTGGCTGGGCCTGTGAGCCATGGCCGCTGAGCCTGCGCATCTGGAGCCTGTGCTCTGCAATGGGAAAGGCCACAGCAGTAAGAGGCCCGCGTACCGCAAAAAAAAAAAAAAAAAAAAAAGAGAGAGAAAGAAATTATAGGAATTACATTTATCAAATAGAATTGAAATATTGTAAACCTGAACAATGTTTCTAAAAATATGTATAGCTATTCAGAATTTGAGTTGGGAAGACCAGAAATAGAAGGGAATCTGTTAATGTTAATCTTTCAAAACAGAATCAATAGATGATGTCTAACTGGAAACAGAGTTTCGAAAACACGTCTCTATTTTATAACCTCAATGCATTTCATAATCATTTATTTATTTTCTACTTGTGTATTTTTGTCTCTTCTTTGAACCTTAAAGAGATCTTTTATGCAACAATATTTCCCATGGCAAAGACACGTTTATTTGAAGTGCAGTAATTCCTCTAGTTTTGTTTTAGTTTTTTTCTTCTGTGAAATTCAAGTAACATTAAAATGAACAATTTTGGTTAAAATAGCATTTGTATGATTCCATTTTGATAAAACCACTTCTATTTATTTTTCTACCCATCTATTCTTACAGTTGTAAAGAAAGATGCCTGAAATAATGTTTGTCCATGTTTTAACAATGATAATTTCTGGGTAGGTGGTTTTCAGGAGATTTATAATGAGCATATATCATTTTTAAAAATACAATGATTTTTCTTTAAGCATACACATGAGCACACACACACTCATACACACATATATGTACAGAGGAAACAAATGCCTCAAAGATTTATGGTGATTAATTCAAGTGGAAGAAACATGGTGGTTGGATAACTATTTTCTTTGTTTACTTTTCTGCATTTTGAAGATGTTTAAACAATGTCATATTAAATAGTATATAACTATATAGAAAGTAAAAGTTGCCTCTATTCCCATCCCAGTCTTCCCCCAGCTTCTTGTGTATTTTTTTGCTCTAGGCACCCATGCAGTGCTTCACAGATCTTAGGTAACTTCCCTGTCAGCACATGGAAATCTACCACATTCCTTTTGATGGCTACATCATAGTCTATTGTATGAATATACAACTGTAAATTTTTGATGGATATTTAGATTGTCAATTTTCCTCTCATAAAAGGAGATTATTATTACATATTTTTGTGTACTTTATGAATATATCTTCAGTCTAAATTCCTAGTGGTGGAATTGCTGGATTGATAGATATGTGCTTTACATTTTGTTTTGACAATTCTGTATTTTTTTTCCAAATTATTTTAACTTCTTAGATTATGTTCTTTCCTATCTAAGAAATATATATAAATATTTACATGTAATATTTAATATAACAAAATTATATATAATTTTAACAAATATGTAAATAACAAAATTATCATATACTCTAAAAGGATTCATGAAAAGCAACATTTCCCTGTCCCTCCTCTAAGAGACAAAGCACTTTAACTAGTTTTAACAGTTTCTTATGGTAACTATCTCCATAATTCTCTAAAAAATAATAAAAAGCTTATCCTACTTTTTCTTATTTATCAGCTTTAAACCTCTTGCTATGGAAGATAAAGATTTAATACTTCTTACACCATCCTTTTTATGGTTATATCACTGTTTTTTTTGTTAAATCAATAAGGTATGCATCATTATAATGTAAATATTGTCCACTGCCAAATCAAATAGTGGACTACAAGCACAGTTCCTGTCTTGTATAGATTTAGTTTTTTTCCCAGGAGTCTCTAATTACCATTCCCTCTTCCCTGGCCCCTCCTGATTCTTTTTACTTGGACCTCAGGTGAGAATTGGATTAATGGTGATTCTTGGTTCAGGACATAATTTCAATATTGGTTCATGGAAGACCTCAAGGGTATATCCTCTCATCTGTTCTTGAATAAGATATCGATATAGTTCTCCACTTATTTGTATTCAGTTAAGGTCCCTTTTTTTTTTTTTTTTTTTTTTTTTTTTGTTTTATGCGGGCCTCTCACTGTTGTGGCCTCTCCCGCTGCGGAGCACAGGCTCCGGACGCGCAGGCCCAGCGGCCATGGCTCACGGGCCCAGCCGCTCCGCGGCACGCGGGACCCTCCCAGACCGGGGCACGAACCCGCATCCCCTGCATCGGCAGGCGGACTCTCAACCACTGCACCACCAGGGAAGCCCCCAGTTAAGGTCCCTTTTATTCCCAGGGCCTTGCATCTTTCTCCAGTCAAGACTGATTACATTTTAAATGAACTGAATAAATAATCTCTAACAGAATAAAGAAAAAAGAATTTTGACAAATTTGCAAACTTTCACTTTTAAGCTATCATAAATAATTAGGTCTATTTTCTAATATTTTTGGCTAACTAAAAGCAATAAAACAGAACTGTAAGTGTGACAAAAATGAATGTTTTAAAAAGTGGAGAAACATCACATGTTTTCAAGAGATAAGGTTTACAGTGACGCAGTCTGTTTTACATAAGCACATCCCACTTTACAGAGAGCAACACCTGGAAGAAAACAGGACTAACAATTATTAAATATTAATTTCTGAGAAAAGAAAGTTATCTTATTTCATCCTCCAACAATTTTATATATTATTTGCTTCCTTTATAAATGAGAAAATTGCAGGGTTAAATAACCCTCCCAGGTTCACACAGTTAGTGGTGGAAGCAAAAGTCAAGCACAGGTCTGACTCCAAAGCTCATATTCTCCCCACTCTAGCCTGCTTTCTGGTCTGTCCTCACTAAACCTTAGTGGCTGTATTTGTTTTTTCTCTTAGTGGACGAATGTTCATCTGACTACACAATTGTGCTTCCCGTGATTGGGGCCATCGTGATTGGTCTGTTCGCAGTGGGTTTGATTGTCTATGGAATCCGCTTAAGGCGTGAATCTTCTGGATACCAGAGAATCTAACTGGTGCCACAAGGGAAAAGAAAAAGGTGGAGTTTAGAGAATTCTTTCATTGTTTCCAGGATGTTGAAGACTTCCTTGGAGTGTGGGTCCTTCCAACTGTGTAAACTACTATCTTTCACAAAAACCAAATTTCTGACGTAAGTTCAAGCAGTACATCAATTTCAAAATATTTTCTGTTCATTTTATGAAAGATCTAGTGAGCTGTTTAAGAATATTTTCTAGTTTCCTTGAAAATATTTTAACCAAGGTCAACATTTGAGATACATTAAATTAACACAATGTATGTAAAGTGGTATATGCTCCACATTATAAACCAAAGCATCATTTGTAATTAATGTTACCTGTGTTCACATTGGGGATTTTATTTTATCCTTGATCTTTTCCACTTTTAAAAATACTTCTGCTTTGCCTGTAAAATGTATTTTCTGTGCTTTTACTATCCATGTTTTGTAAGATGTATGTGTCTGTCAATTGACCTACCTCCTTTTCCACTTTAAATGTTTTCTAAAACTCATCAAAAAGAGCAACATATCATAGGTTGTCTAGATATTTGACGTGACACCAAGAGGAATAGATCAGCTTATATTTTAATCTTGATGACTCCTCCAGAATCACTAAAACTAAGAATTAGGTGGCTACAGACAACAGAATTAAATAATAAGCAAGAAACGATAATAATGGGCTTTCACTATTGAACAGATATGTGTCAGACACTAGGCTAAGCAGTTTATATACATCTCATTTAATTTGCACAACTTACATGTGAGTAAACTCAGACTTAAAGAAATTAATCACTTAAATGTCACCCAGCTAACAAGTGGCAGAGCCTGAATTTGACTTCCTGTTGGTCTGGTACCAAGGTCTCTGGTCTTTTCACTACACCAAATTGCCTACAAGAACAATGACAATAAGTGCTGCCTGACTGGCATATGCTCCCTTTTACAGAGGAAATTATTTTGTCCAGAATCACGAGAGATTATGGTACATGAAAGGAGGGCTTAATGGGAAATAAAATAGCCTATCTTTTTTTTTTTTTTTTTTTTTTCCCATATGTGGGCCTCTCGCTGTCGTAGCCTCTCCCGTTGCCGGACGCGCAGGCTCAGCGGCCATGGCTCACGGGCCCAGCCGCTCCGCGGCACGTGGGATCCTCCCGGACCGGGGCACGAACCCGTATCCCCTGCATCGGCAGGCGGACTCTCAACCACTGCGCCACCAGGGAGGCCCAAAATAGCCTATCTTTAATGAAGTTCTCTACTCCCTCGAAGAAAACTGAGAGGCTCTGTAAAACATTCGTTTCTCATTTTTATGGGATTGTTAAGCTGTGAGTCTAAGGATAAAGGAATGGAGTAAATTTCTCAAGGCATTTTTTATTTCTTTGAAAGAGAAATTAACTGCTAACCAACTTTTCTTTCTTGAATGTAGATCCCCCTCTTGTGGTAACTTGCTTCTTCTGCAGTTTTATGGCCACATTTTCACTCTAGTTCACGTTTTTCTGTAGAGCAGCCAAGAATTTTATTCCTCCTTGTTTTTACTACCAAAGAAATGTTAACAGAAAAGACCACACACCCCTAGCATTCATTAGTAAAGGAATAATTCGAGTCACCCTGGAGAACATATTCACTTTCCTGACTTGTTCTCTTATGGCTCAGTAGGGTTGGCAAGGACCTGCCTTTAGTCTTAATAGAATATTGAATTGTATTAAAAGTTTTTGTAATAAAAACTTACCTTGCAGATTTATGTCATTCGTTCCTTATAATTCAGTTTTTGTGCTATTAAAAATTTTGTTTACCACCTTAGTGGAGGTTGTTGCTTGAATCAGTAAGTTAAATCATCTTCCTAGAAATAATTTATTTTGTTCTATTCTCCACTCCCACATTATTACTAGGTAGGAAGACCTATTTGAGAGAAACTGAATTTCTGAGAAGATAAACCATGTTAAAGTTATAAATTAAATTTCTCAACTCTCAGTCCAGACCTACCTGACTGGGTTACTGGTTTATTTAAGTGCTGTCACAATTACCCATTCATTCATTCATCCAACCAACATCGATTAAGGACTTCCTAAACACCAGACAGTCTGGTAGGGGCTGAGATAAATCAGAAGAGGTCCTGTGTTAGTTATCTATAGCTGTGTAACAAATTGCCCTGAAACCTAGCAGCTTAAAACAACATTTATTATCTCACACAGTCTCTGAGGATCAGAAATCTGGGAGCAGCTTAGCTGGGTGGCTCTGGCTCAGGGTCTCTCACCAGGTGGCAGTTCGGCTGTTAGCCAGAGCTGCAGTCATCTGAAGGTTCAAATGCGGCTGAAGGATCTACTTCCAAGTTCACACCATGTGGCATATCCAAAGGGGTGCTCATAACATGGCAACTGGCTTTCCCCAGAGCAAGTGATCCAAGAGAGAGAGACGACCACCTAATCACAGAAGTGGCATGCCATCACTTCTGCTGTATCCTGTTGGTCACATTGACCATCCCTGGTACAATGTAGGAGCGAATACCAGGAGAGGTAGAAATCAAGGGGGGCTGTCTTGGATGCTGTCTACCCCACGTCCACTGTTAAGGTAGAATTACTGGTTTACTTCTGTGGGGAAACTCGGGTATAGAAATTCCAGTGCATACACAAAGAAAAGTGGTTTAATAGGAACCTATACAAAAGGTAATAGGGGCAGGGCTGATTCCAGCCTGCTTCCAACTCTGCCCCAGATGTAGCACACCCCCAGGAGAACAGCCTCTCAAGCCCTGGCACTGACAGTCTATGGACCAGCCACGGCTCGGGCTGACTTGCCTTTCTATGAAGGCTAGTTCTTGGCCCATGCTCTGTAATATTCATTTATAGCTTTGCCCCAGGAATTTGTCAACTCTCCTGTCCTCTGTCATGATGTAATCCAAAGCGATCTGGATTGCACAGACATCCCATGGAATATCATTGAACCACTACATTGATGACATCATGCTAATTATACAGGACAAGCATGGAGCAATTATTATGCTGGACACCTTGGTTAAACACATGTGTTCCAGGAGGTATGAAGATTCAGGGACTGACTACTTCATTGAAGTATTTAAGGACACAGAGGATCAAGGACATGCCAGAATATCCCCTCCAAAATAAAAATGATGTTTTTCATCTTGCATCCTTTCCACAAAGAAGGAAACACAGAGCCAGTTAGGCCTCTTTGGGTTCTGGTGACAACATTCTACAGCTAGGAAAATTCCTCTGTTCCATTTACCAGGTGACATAGAAAGCAATCAGTTTTGAGTGGGGCCAGATCAGGAAAGGGCAGTACAGCAACTCCAGGCCACAATGCAATCAGCCCTGCTGCTTGAGCCAGACACTCAGACAGACCTTACGGTGTTGGAGGTTTCAGCAGTGGGCAAAGGTACAGCACGAAATTTTTGGCAAACTCTAGTGGGAGAATCATAATAGGCCCTGGGCATTCTGGAGCAAGGCCACAGCCATGCCATTTGCAGCAGAGAAATATATACCCTTTGAGAAACAGCTCTTGGCATGTTACTGGGTCCTGGAACACTTGACCTTGGGACACTAAGTGACCATATATCCGGAATTGACCATTTTTGAGCTGGATTCTGTCAAATCCACTAAGTAATGAAGCTGGATGGGTCTAAGAGTAATCAATCGCAAGATGGAAATGGTACATCCACGATCAAACCCAAGCAGGTTCAGAGAGCATGTATAGGTAAGAGAATCTCTTTGTTTTAGGAAATACACATTAAAGTAGTTAGGAGTAAAAAAGGGCATCATGTCTGCAACTTACTTGCAAATGCTTCAGAAAAAAAAGTATGAGTATATGAGTGAGTGTGTGTGTGTGTGTATAGGTACATGGAGAGCAAAAGATAAAGCAAATGTGGTAAAATATAAACACTTGGGATTTATAGGTGAAGGGTACTATTCTTGTAGCTTTTCTGTAAGTCTGAAGTTATGTCAAAACAAATCCAAAGTATGTAAAAGGGTGTATAATAAAAAGCTGTCACTATCCTGCTATCCTGTCCCTGTCTTGGAGCCAACAACTTTTCTTTCCTAGAGGCCTTTGCTACATACATAAGCATGTATGTTTTTTCTTTCTCCTATTTTTACACAAATGATAAAATAATAACTACAGTTCTGCACATTGCTTTTTTCACTCATCAATGAATCTTAATATATGAGTACATATAGTGCTGTCTCATTCTTTTTTTAGTGGCTGCACAGTAATCCATTAAATGTATACCCGTACATTTATTTAACCAGTCTCTTTTAATTAGTTTGTTATTTCCAACAATGAAACAATAAGTTTCCTTAATCAGGCATCATTTCAAATATCTGTGAGTATATCTTGGGTGATTTCTAAGAAATAGCTTTGCTAGTTTCAAAACTTTGTGAATTTGCAATTTTGATAACTATTACCAAAGTACTCTGCATAATGGTACCAGTTTTCACTCAATAATGATAACACTCTCATGCCCCTAACTAATTACAGTGTTATTAAACGTTTGATATATGCTAATGTGACAGGTGAAACATGGTATATCATTATAGTTTTATTTTTTATTTTTTTGTATAAATTTATTTATTTATTTATTTATTTTTGGCTGCATTGGGTCTTCATTGCTGCGCGCGGGCTTTCTCTAGTTGCGGCGAGCGGGGGCTACTCTTCATTGCGGTGTGCGGGCTTCTCCTTGTGGTGGCTTCTCTTGTTGCGGAGCATGGGCTCTAGGCGTGTGGGCTTCAGTAGTTGTGGTGTGAGGGCTCAGTAGTTGTGGCTCATGGGCTCTAGAGCGTAGGCTCAGTAGTTGTGGTGCACGGGCTTAGTTGATCCGCGGCATGTGGGATCTTCCCGGACCAGGGCTCGAACCTGTGTCCCCTGCATTGGCAGGCGGATTCTTAACCACTGCGCCACCAGTGAAGCCCTATAGTTTTAATTTGTATTTCTTTGATTTGTAATAAGGTCAAGTGCCTTTTACATTTATTTACATTTCCTATTCTGTGAACTCCTCATATTCTTTTTTTTTCTTTATACTTGTTAGTTTCCCCCTTAGCTTTATTGAGGTATAACTGACAAACAAAATTGTATATATTTAACATGTACAATGTGATGAGTTGGTATATGTATACATTGTGAAATTATTACCACAGTCAGGTGATGAGAATACTTAAGACCTACTCTCTTAACAAATGTCAAATATACAATACAGTATCATAATTAGAGTCACCATGCTATACATTAGATCCCCAGAACTTATTCATCTTATAACTGAAAGTTTGTTCCCTTTGACCAGCATCTCCCCTTTTTCCCCCACCCCTCAGCTCCTGGTAACCACCATTTTACTCTCTGTTTCTATATGTTTGACTTTTTTTTTTTTAATTCCAAATATAAGTGAGATCATACAGTATTTATCTTTATCTGGCTCATTTCACTTAGCATAATGTCCTCCAGGTTCATCCACGTTGTTGCAAATGGCAGAATTTCTTTCTCATGGTTGAATTATATCCCACTGTGGTGTGTTTGTGTGTGTATAAACTTCATTCATTCAGTCAGTCAACAGATACTTATGTTGTTTCTATATCTTGGCTCCTGTGAACAATGCTGCAATAAAGGTGGTAATGCATATATCTCTTCAAGATACTGATTTTGTTTCCTTCAGATATATGTCCAGAAGTGGGATTGCTGAATCATATAGTAGTTCTATTTTTAATTTTCTGAGGACTCTGAATAATGATGTTTTCCATAATGACTGTCCAATTTCCATTCCCACCAACAGTGTACAAGGGTTCCCTTTTCTCCACATCCTCACCAACACTTGTTATCTTTGTCTTTTTGATAATAGCCATCCTAACAGGTGATATCTCATTGTGGTTTTGATTTGCATTTCCCTGATGACTAGTGGTGTTGAGCACCTTTTCATGTAGGTGTTAGCTGTTTGTATGTCTTCTTTGGGAAAATGTCTATTTGGATCCTTTGCCCATTTTTAATTGGATTATTTGTTTTTTGCTATTGAGTTGTATAAAGTCTCTCTACATTTTAGATATTAACCCCTTTTCAGACATATGGTTTGTAAATATTTACTCCTATTCAGCAGATTCCCTTTTCATTTGTTGATTGTTTCCTTTGCTGATGAAGCTTTTTAGCTTGATGTTGTCCCAACTTTATTTTTGCTTTTTTTGCCTTTGCTTTTGGTGTCATATCTAAAAAATAAAAAACCAATGTCAAGAAGCATTTTCCCTATGTTTTCTTCTAGTGGTGTAAGGCAGGGTACACTTTCATTCTTTCGTATGTGGATGTCCAGTTTTCCCAACAGTACTTATTGAAGGGACTATTCTTTCCCCATTGGGTGTACTTGGCACCCTTGTCAAAGCTTAGTTGATCATATATGCATGGGTTTACTTCTGGGCTCTCTATTCTGTTCCCTTGGTCTTTTCATATTCTTTGAAGCTTTTCTCTTGCATTATAGATCTTTTTTCTTATTGATTTGTAGGAGTTATTTATATATTAAGGAAAGTAGACCTTCGTCTGTGATAAGAGTTATAAAATTATTCCTAGTTTACTTTTTTTCTCTATATATTTTTAGTTGTGCAGATTTTCAAAAAAAATTATGTAGTTGAATTTATCAATTCTTTTTCTGTTATAGTTTCTGAGTATTGTGTTACACTTAGAAAAACCTTTTCTTCTTTAAGATATCCTATGATATATTCTAGCACTCTTATGATTTCATCTTATATATTTAATCTTTTATCCATTTGGAACTTATTTTGGTGTTAGGTATGAGGAGTGAGTAGGGATTCAACTTTTTTTTCCCCCAGAGGGCTTGCCACTTGTCCCAATACCACTCTTGAATTATTGAGTCTTAAAATCTAGAATGAATGTTGAATTTTATCAAAGACCTATTAAGCATCTATGAACATGATACAATTTTTTATCTTTTAAACTATTAATAAGATTAATTAGTTATATTAATATTGAATCTTCTTACATTTCTGTAATAAACCTTAATCATGGTGTATTACTCTTTCCATATGCTACCAGATACTTTAGTTAGTAATATTCTTGGGATTTTTCCATTAATATTCATAAGTGAAGAAATTGGACTATAGTTGTGTGTGTGTGTGTGTGTGTGTGTGTGTGTGTGCTATCTTTGTTAGATTTTGGCACCAATGTTATGCTCACCTCATAAGATTTTGGAGGACTTCCAATTTTTTCTGTGCTCTGGGTCAGAATTAATAGCATTGGGGTCAACTACTATTTACCATTTTGGTGGAGTTTCCTTGTGAAACAAGGTAAGTCACGTGCTTTGGGGATGGGGGTGAAGGTGGAAATGAAGGCAGTAGGAATGATAGGTCTTTGATAATATTCTCTCGTTCTTCTGTGGTAATGGTTTAATTAGATTTTCTATCTCAGGATCTATTTGGGTAAACTGTATTTTCTTATCTTGAACAGCATCCATTTCATCCAGGTTTTCAAAGTTTATTTGCTTAAAGTTGAGCAAAATAGTCTCTTACAAATTTATAATTTTTTCTATACCTGCACCTTTTCCCCACTTACCTTTTCTTTTTAATCATAACAAGTGTGCATTTCTCCCCTTTACTTCTGATTAGATTAGTCACTATTTTTTTTATTGATTTATTTTCTGAACTCCTGGACTTATTAGTGCTTCTATATTAGTTTTCTTAATTCATTTATTTCTTTTAAAAAATCTTTACTACTTTATTATGCTTTATTTATGTATTTTTTTTCTAACCTTTAAATTGGATGATTAATTTACGTTCACTATAGTTTTCCTATAAGCCCGGCTTTAGTTAAATCAAATAAGCATCTATATGTAGTGTTTTCAGTACTTTTGTTTTCTAGATGTTCTGCAATTCGGTTTTGACTTCCTCTTTTCCTCCAGTCCGTTAAAACACTTTTTTAAAAGCTCAGGGTGGTTTTAAATTTAATTTTAGTTATTTATTTTATTTCATCCATTCTTGAGGTCACTAGAGAATTTTATCTTGCTCTCCACTCCATTTGACTTTTTCCCCATGACTCTGCCTCGCCCACTTCCTTGCGGCTTTAATAATAATGGTCAGGAGCAGTGTTCCAGAACGAAGGAACGCCGAGGACCAAGGGAAGGAAACAGCGATCCGAGTCCAAGGAAGGCTGAGGACGTAGCCGACCCCTCCTCCGGTTGGCGCACGGGGCGGAGGGATCGAGGACCGCACCTCCGCGGCACGCGGACAGACTGGCCAATCGCCGCAACCCAAGCCCTGCTCTGTTCTTTGATTGGTTTTGGTGGAGACGCCCCCACCACCCTTCGGTTCATCTATTGCTTGGCTCTGACCTGGACGGTGGCCGGTGGAGGACAACAGGCTAGCAGAGCGGAGGCAAGGTTTTGCAGTGAGTGGGTCACAGCTGCTGTGTCTAAGCGTCGGAGAGTGACGGGGCTGCAGGGACATGGCGGCGGCCTCTGCGTTGTCGGTCCTGCTGGTGGCGGCGGAGAGGAACCGATGGCAGCGAGTCCCGAGTTTGCTGCTGCCGCCGAGGTAACGGCGGGTGGAGGGGCGGTGGATCAGTGTCGGGGCCGGGGGTGAATGGACTCGTGCGGCGTGTGAGAGGCGTAGAGGGACCGAGGGTAGAGAGGGAGGAGGGGAGGAGGGAAGAAAAACTCCAGCCCAGTCCGGGGGAGGTTCTGCTTTCAGTCTCGGCATCGGGAGGGAGACACACACTTTCTTCTCCCTTCCACACATCCAGCCTTCAGCATTCTGCCCATTTTTGTGGAGTGGGGGAGGGGTGGAGCTGAGCCTGCCGTCTCCATGCTCCCCTCGCCATAGGGGCAAGAATAACGCTTGAACAGCTCCTAATCATTAACACTGTGTTTTCACTGCATTCCCTCTTTGGGGAGCGTTGTTATGATCCCGCTTCTGGTGAAGTCCGAAGGGGTCAAAGACTTGCCCTAGTTTACACTAGTGGTAAGAAATGACGCCAGGATGCTAAAGACTCGGAGTTCTTTACCTTTGCTGAAATGAATCAAGTTAACAAAAGCAAATTTGTCTCCGGAGAGCTAAGAGGTTTTGTCAAAAGCTTTGTACACACAATTGAACAAAGCTATCAGATGGCTCACTCTAACTAACCTGACTCCAGATCAGTTTCAGATTTTAAGCTTCGGAGACAATTACTGGCAGTGAAGACACCCTCAGGTTTCCAGGTAGCAAGCTTCTTTAGCTTCCTTTGCCTTCTCTTCCCTCCTCCTCCATCATTCTGGAAACATAGTATAGCTTAGTGCTGAAGGGCACAGACTCTGCACTCAGAAGGCAGGGGTCTCAGCTTTGCTACTCTGGGTGTGTGAGTAACCTTGAGAAAGTTACTTATTATCCTCAGTGCTTCAATTTCTTTACCTAGGAGGAAGTGATGATACTATTCCTAGAAGAGATAATACTAGTGCCTTAGACTGTGTGTAAATTAAATGAATTAATATTAATGTGAAGAGGCTTAAACAGAATCTGTTGCATATGAATCAATCCATAGATGTAGCCTTTGCAGACTCAATGATTTTTCTTAAGTTTTTTTTTATTGCTTTTATTGTCCAAAAGTTATTGTATGGATGTAGATTTTCAGTTACTTAATTGTAGGACTAGCCCCAGAGAAAAATATGACAGTTGATGAAAGCAATGTTAGTGCTCTTCTTTTTCTCCTGATTTTTCTTTTCTTAGGTTTCCAGGGATCTTCAGGATATTACACAGACCCATTTTCAAATCTCCCTCTCAAATCTTAGCTATTATGTATAGAACCATTCTCAAGTGGTTGTCACCCTGGAAAATGTTAGAGTTGTTAATGGCATGTAGAATTAAAATCTTATCAGTATACAGTGTGTTTACATGTCTTTTTGTGTCATGATTTTTTAGTAACTCAGCAAAGAAATCTAGTCTAGTGGTGGAATTTTAAAAACGAGGAGAAACTGGTATAGAAATTCTTGAATCAGGGTGGAATAATCGCATGGAAGCAACTTCTTAATGTTTCTTAAGCCATTTTAATTTGTAGTGTAGATAATGGTGAAAAATGGAATAGACCAATCAGAACATTGCTGGGATAGAAGATTATAGTTAAGTGGTGTGTGTGGGGGAGGTGGTTGTCTCTTGGTTTTCACTGGAAAATGGCAGAAGAAAACTTTAGTTCAGCAGTGTCCTTAAAACTGAATCAGAGTCTTAAGCTGGATTTACCAAGAAGCAGCCATTTTATAGACACATTGCCCAGGACAGGCCTTGAATCTTATTGGTAAGCGTATCTGAAGATTGTGATGGGAAGATGCTGTGATTCCCCACCTACACATTGAAGATCAAGAAAGCGAGGTCAGTTGATTGGAAAGATGTGGGAAAGCAGTAGCCTCCTGAGAAAACTATCTTGTGGAACTCAAGTACCAAAGCTGTGGGTCTTCCCAGGACATTTTATTTAATAAAATGGAATAGAACAGGAACTATCGAAGCATAGGGGAAATTTTCTTTCATGAAACTTCTGTGTGTGTACTGGCTTGTGAAGTCAAACATAGTTTTTACTTTGGGTTCTGGTGAAAAAAGTTTGAAAACAAGCTGAGCTGGATGATCTTGAAGTACCTTGGCTTTCTAATTGTTTCTGACTCCGTGGTCATTTGCCAGCCTCAGGGATGATCTGCTCAAGGACACTTAGTACCAGGGAGAACAGCCAGAACTGTAACTTTTGATTTCTAGATTCGTTTTCTTCCCACAAAGTAAATCTTATTGAATCACTCTGTAGGCTTAAGGTTTAAATGTAACTAAAGTCATATCTAGACTTGGTTGCAAGTTTCTAAAAATTGAGATTCTTTTGAGAGAACAATGACAGATCTTACATATCCTGTTTAATCATAATTCCATTTGGATTCATTTTATAGGGGATGGACTTGGAAGCAAAGAGCCATGAAGCATGCAACTACCACAGGTACTGACACCCTCTTCTATTTGGCCTTGTTTCAGGTTATGAAGTAAGAAAGGGAAATGTTTAATTATTTAATGTGTGCATAATAGAATTCGTTTTTATATACTTTTGAAGTTTTGAATTTTCATGATTACTTTCTTAGTATTGAGTCAATGGTTTTCACCTCTTATGTTAAATCTCTCTTGCTTTTCAGTCTAAAATATATAGGTAAATAGTTAAGGACATTTTATGTTTATGTTGTTATTTGTTTGACCCTCTTTTGTGTATTGAATTGAAAAAGCATAAATATGATGGTCTAAATCAGTGCTTGAAAACAGTTCTTTCAAGTAGCAGGAATTTTTTTTAATTTCAAAAAAAGTGTTACGTGGAGTTCCCAACTGTAAACATTTAAAAGTGTAACTTCCGGTTGACTGAGAGTAGCCCCCTCCTCCAACATATACATGCATGCTTCACCCTAGCACCCCTTGTGACAGCTTGGGCTCTATAGATCCCTGTTGAAAAACATAGTTTTTTGTTTGTTGTTTGTTTGTTTTTTATAATGATGCTGAGCTTTTTCTCTTTTTAAAAAAAATATTTATTTTTTGGCTGCGTTGGGTCTTAGTTGCGGCACGCAGGATCCTTCATTGCGGTGCGTGGGCTCTTTGTTGTTGTGCACAGGCTTCTCTCTAGTTGTGTCACGCGGGCTGCAGAGCACACAGGCTCAGCAGTTGTGGCACGCGGGCTTAGTTGCCCCATGCCATGTGGGATCTTAGTTCCCCGACCAGGGATCGAACTGGCGTCCCCTGCATTGTAAGACCGATTCTTAACCACTGGACCACGAGGGAAGTCCCAAAAAACATACTTTGAAATTATATAAAACTTGATTTTTTGAGAAAAATAAATATTATAAACGTCAAAAACATTTATTTCATGGGTGATGATGGAAGTGTATTTTATTTATTAATACAATAACATGTCATATGACACTGATGCCAGTGAACTGGTGCAGTATTCATTTATATTGCAAGAACCACACACCCCTGTGTACAGAGGGATAGAGGCAGTGGAGCAGAGAGCTCACATTCTGGAGTGAAGCTAACCTGGGTTCAAATCCTGGAGCTACCATTCTTTTTAGCTCTGTGATTTCAGGAAAGCAGTATCTCTTTCAATCTTAATATCTTCATTTTTAAAATTGAGATAATAATAATAGCCTGTACTTCATAGGATGATTGTGAGGATTTAAGTCCAAGTTGAGTGTTTAGCAGAGGACCTGGGACATAGAAAATAGATATTAAAGTTTAGTTATTATTAACTGTGCTTTTTTTTTTTAGCTATTGTAATTTGACCTTTGACATAACAAAGCATCTTTTAATTTTATTTTAAATTGAAAAAGCTGAGTAAGAATTTATGTTAATAAGAGTATCTTGAATTTCATGACTTCTAAAGGCTTTTTAACAGCTCTCCTTGATCTGATCACACTGGCATTGATTCTAATCGAGGTCAAAATGGAAAGGCAGCAGAAACTAACACACCATTGTAAAGCAATTATACTCCAATAAAGATGTTAAAAAAAAAAAACCCACAATGAGGGGGTACTTCCCTGGTGGTCCAGTGGTTAAGACTCCACACTCCCAATGCAGGGGGCCCGGGTTCAATCCCTGGTCCAGGAGCTAGATCCTGCATGCATGCCACAGCTAAGAGTGCGCATGCTGCACCTAAAGGTCTCGCACATCGCAACAAAGGATCCCGCATGCCACAGCAAAGATCCTGAGTCCCGTAGCTAAACCTGGTGCAGCCAAAGCAAACAAAAAAAAAAAAAGGAAAGGCAAAGAAGATAACTTGGTTTACCCAGAGAGACAATCTGCAATAAAGACAATAGAGACATTATAAGTTAAAGTGACCCTATCTCTGCAAAGGTCTAACTTTACCCTACACAAGTAGCAACATCTACAAATATTGGACATTGAAAAGAAATGCACTGATATTAGCTAAAATAGTTATTTGAGGCTTTGTTATTCTGATTTTACCAAAACAAATGTTTATAACCTAGTTAATATGATAGAATATTTACATTTGGCCCTCTAGTATCCACAGGTCCCGCATCTGCAGGTTCAACCAGCCAAGGATCAAAAATATTTGAAAATTCCAGGAAGTTTCCAAAGCAAATCTTGAATTTGCTGTGCACTGGCAACTATTTATATAGCATTTACATTGTACTTACAACTGTTTAAGTAGCATTTTTTAAAATTAATTAATTTATTTATTTATTTTTGGCTGCGTTGGGTCTTCATTGCTGTGCGCGGGCTTTCTCCAGTTGCGGCGAGCAGGGGCTCTTCCTTGCAGCACACGGGCTTCTCATTGCAGTGGCTTCTCTTTGTTGCGGAGCGTGGGCTCTAGGCATACAGGCTTCAGTAGTTGTGGCACATGGGCTGAGTAGTTGTGGCTTGCGAGCTCTAGAGCACAGGCTCAGTAGTTGTGGTGCATGGACTTAGTTGCTCTGCGGCATGTGGGATCTTCCCAGACCAGGGCTCGAAGCCATGTCCCCTGCACTGGCAGGGAGATTCTTAACCACTGTGCCATCAGGGAAGTCCCTGTAGCATTTATATTATATTAGGTATTATAAGTAATCTAGAGATGATTTGAAGTAAACCGGAGGGTGTGGGTAGGTTATATGCAAATACTACACCGTTTTATATAGTATTAGTATTTATGCATCTGCAGGTTTTGGTATCTGCAGGGGTCCTGGAACCAGTCCCCCATGGATATTGAGGGACAACTGTATTTTGCATTCTCATTCCTTAATTCCCCGGTAACATTTGTATATGGTTTTCATGGTACTTTAAACAGGACGAAACATTACCAAGGTCGTCGTTGCAAACAGAGGAGAAATTGCCTGCAGGGTGATACGAACAGCCAAAAAAATGGGTGTACAGTCTGTGGCTGTTTATAGTGAGGCCGACAGGAATTCCATGCATGTTGACATGGTACGTTGTTAAAAACTGGAAGTCAAATTTTGTAAGTGATTGTATTTGTTTATCGTGTCAGTATTTTACTTCTTTGTTGACGGTTTATATTTGCTAGTATTAACAGTGTCTAAGTAGGTAAGTTCAAACTGTTCACTAAAAATTTATCTTGGGAACCTTTTCCAAACGTAACACCAGTGGAACTACACTGTGTGCCTAGTGGTGTAGTTGACTTCTAGGCAAGGTCCTGTCTCATCAAGGATTGGTTAAAACGGTTCAGAGAATGTGGCTGACCCACAGATCACACTGTCAGTGGTGCACATCCAGATCCCTGATGTACCAGGAGAAGGATCGAGGTCAGTCTTAGCAACTACCAGTTACTGGCCAAGGGATCTTAGACAAGTCATTTAATGTTTCTGAGCCTTGGCTTAACTGTAAAATTATGACCAGCTTCACCTGGGCTTTCCACACTGCCACTTTTCCCTTGAATTCTGTGCAGGGACTATCTCAAACCAATTTTGCTCCATTCCAACCTCTGAATCTCCCTGTACCACCTATTCTCAGCAGATGATCTTGAGTCACAGAGGATGTAGAATTGAGCTTCCTGCCACAGAATCTGCTCGCTGCTTCTGCATCTTTCCTCTTCCCGTCCAAGGCTAGTTGTCTTCCTGTGCTGTGGATTCCTTCTCCTCTCCCCTGTTAAGAATCTTCCATTTTCTTCTTTTCTCACTGTATACTGTCATTCTAGATCATATCATCAAGTCCTGTGGCTTTGCTAAAAACTTCCAAATGTCTATTTCTAGCCCAGACTTTCTTTTGAACATGATACATGTCTATCTAGCCTCCCACTCAACACCTCCACCTGGATGGACACCAAATCAGTATGTCTGAAATTGAACTCATCACCTTTCATCTGTACTGAGCATGCTTTTCTTGCAGACTTCCCTAACCCAGTAGGTGGCAACACCATCGCTCATAAAAATAATAATGCCAGAGATCTGGGAGTCTTTGAATATCTCTCATCTTCCTCCCCTGTCTACATCCTTCCCTTCCCCATCTAGACAATCTCCAATTGCTGTTAATTCTGCTTAAACGTTTCTTGCCACTTCTTTCTGCCCTCTTCCACCTGCACCTTAAGTCAAAGCCGCTGTCATCTTTGCCTGGTCAAATGCTGTATGTAGCCTTGTATGTGGTCTCCCTACTTTACCCTTGACCCCCTCCCACAATATTTTCTACACTTCAGCCAGACTGATAGCTTAAAAATCAGATTTTTTCATGTTACTCATATGCTTTAAATGCTTTAAACCTTTTTAACATCCTCCAGATTATCAATAATTTAAAAGATGGATAGTATTCAGTGTTAATGTGGTTAGAAATTAAGTTATTGATGGAAATGTATATTAGTGACACCATTTCAAGGGATGATTAACCAGGAGCGATTAAAATGTCATATCTTTCACCCAGCCCTGCAAACACTCCTCTAGATCTCTGTCTAGAGACATACACATATGTGCACCTAGAGGCATGCACAAGATGCTGCCGGCATCCTTTTGCCATTACAGCTTAAATGTCCATTTAGAGGTACCTGATTAAATGAACTATGGTACCTTCATACTGTGGAACATTATGCAATTGTTATAAAAAAACGAGGTAGACGTGTGTACTAGCAAGGAAAGAGCTCTCAAGACATGCTGTTAGTGAAAAAAGCAATTGCAGAAGATGACTCTAGAGTTTGATCCTAAAACTGTTGTATGTTTATATAAATATATTCAAATAAATAGGAATGTGGATATGGAAAGGTATGTCCCAAATTGATCATAGAGGTTATATCTGGAAGGAGTTTAGAATGAGGGGGAGGGGCAATGCCAAAGGACTCCTTTGCTTCTGTATTATTGTTCACAGTCTTTAGAATGAGAATGGATTTGTGTATTGTGGAATTAAAAGTTTAAATTAAAAACACAAAAAGTCTCATCATGTGTCCCCTTGGGAGACAATCCAAAGCTTTAACCTCCCACAAGGCCCCCTGAAATCTGCATCCCCCTGTCTTCCAGTCACATGTCTGGTCCCTGACCCCTTATTCATTGCTCCAGCCACAAAAGCCTCCTTCAGTCCCTCAAATGAGCCAGGTTTCTTCCCACCCCAGGACCTTCGTATGTGTTGTTTTCTCTGCCAGTGAGGCTTGCCCCCATCTCCATTCTTGTTCCGAACTCCACCCCCTCCTCCTGTTTGCCTGGCCAGGTCCCAGGTCAAGGAGCCCCTTGACCTTCCCTCCCAGCCTTTCCCTGACCAGACTAAACCTGATCCTCTTCCTCTTACCTGCATTGTGTCCTCTGTTTTTCCTTCTTGGCCTTTATCACAGCTGTCATTAAGTGTGTAAATGTATGTTTGATGTTTGTCTCTTCCTCTAGATAGAGACACTTGTCCTATTTACTGATGTAGAGGCAGCTTCACCTCAAAGCATGGCACATAGTGGGCATTCAGTAAGTCTTTGAATGAATGAATGAATGATATTGTGTATCTGGTCTGCCTCAAGGGGTGCTATGATTATATGAAAGTTTTAAGGGACAATATAAAAATAGTTCATAAATGTATAGAAGGGGTATTATCATACTCTAATAATTATATAAGGAAACTTTTATTTCTTACTGTATACATCTGTTGTATATTTTGTCTCTGTTGTCAAATTGTACATTTTTGGCATTAACTACATTTAAGGTTACTATTGTTGCTAACAATAATACTGTGACTAATGCCTCTTGCCTTCTAACCCAAGGCACTTTAATTTCACTCTGTGTGTTTTATACATAAAAGTCAAGTTTTGGTACCCTCCTCCTGCGAAAGATTCCAAACTGGCTTATTTTTATAACATAGACATGAGCTGCTGCTTCTGTTTCTCAATTCTTGCATTGTTCTTAGGAGCCAGCATTTTTATTTATAATAATAAGATGACCCAGCAGCAGTTCTGTATAGTGTACTAGTGTGTTCCAGCTGTGTGGTCTTTTAAGCATGTAATATTCCTTCAACAGGCAGATGAAGCACATTCCATCGGCCCCGCTCCCTCACAGCAGAGCTACCTTTCTATGGAGAAAATCATTCAAGTGGCCAAGATCTCCGCTGCACAGGTAAAAGAGTCATGAAGAAATTTGCATTGCAGGGACTTCCCTGGCAGTCCATTGGTTAGGATTCTGCGCTTCTAATGCAGGGGCCGCAGGTTCCATCCCTGGTTGGGGAGCTAGGATCCCACATGCCACGTAGTATGGCCAAAAAAAAGAAGAAATTTGCATTGCAAAAGAAATAAGTTTTGTTTTTGTTTTTGTTTTTGTTTTTTTTGTGGTATGCGGGCCTCTCACTGTTGTGGCCCCTCCTGCCGCGGAGCACAGGCTCCCGACGCGCAGGCTCAGCGGCCACGGCTGGAAGGCCCAGCCGCTCCGTGGCATGTGGGATCCTCCCGGACTGGGGCACGAACCTGCATCCCCTGCATCGGCAGGCGGACTCTCAACCACTGCACCACCAGGGAAGCCCCAAGGAATAAGTTTTGTACAGGTTACACAAAATTGCTTATTATTTACAGAACTCGTTCTCTATGTTTAGCTGTTTCCAAGATTTTTCCATTTGATTATGGGATTGTTATTGTAAAGTAGGCGTGTCGCTTCTCACTCCTCAGCCACGCTACCATCTTACTGAGTCCTGTGCACTTTAGATCTTTGGGGAAACAGGTGGAGGGAGGGTTTAATTACAAATTTAAATTAAGAGGGAATTCAGCTCTTCTACCTTCAAGGCTAGATCCTAGGAACATCAGATTCTTTGGGAGAAATAGATGGTGCTCTAAATTACAAGGAAAAATAGAATCAAGAAAGAAATCCTTTTCCCTCTTGACTTCCCAGTCTCATTCTAAGGCCCCGCTCCCTGTTTTTCCAATATCCCAGACTCAAAAGTTTGCTGTTACTGTATCTGTCATCCTTCAAAATAAGATAGGAACCAAGTTGTGTTGAATCTTTCTTTGAAATGTCTCCAGAAGTTGTTCTTTTTAATCACACAGCCAGACCTTATGATCTCTTACCTGGATTTCTGATTCTCAGCTGGTTTCCCCACTTCTAAATCCCTTGCCCATCCAATGAGTTGTGCTAGATAGATAACTGCTAGCAGTTGTTTTTACTGCAAGACAGATGTTTCTTAAACTCTTGTTTCATTATTACCACCTGCTCTTTTTATTTTTTCCTCAATAACTTCACCCCTTTCTCATCCTATTCCCCAGTGAGTAAACCTTTTGTGGTTACAAGATAAAGTTCAAACTCTTCAGCCTAGCCTTTAAGAGTTTCCAGTATTTGTCAAAACTTATTTCTCATCGCCACTTGTTTCTAATGGTTGCAATGAACTTTTCTCTGTCTTTACACATCATGCTTATTTCTCTAGGCATCTGCTTATATTGTTCCGTGTACCAGAAATGCTCTTTTCCTCCTTCTCATATCATTCATGCATTTATTCACTCAGCAAACGTTACTTGGTCTCCTTTGTGCCAGCTTCTAAGCATGTATGCAGGGACTTCCAGTGGTAAAGTATCCGCCTTCAAGTGCAGGGGACATGGGTTCGATTCCTGGTTGGGGAACTAAGATACCACATGCCATGGGGCAACTAAGCCCATGCGCTCTAGAGCCCATGTGCCGCAACTATTGAGTCCACGTACGCTGGAGCCTGCACACCACAACTAGACAGAAGCCTGAGCACCGCAACGAAAGATCCCGCATGCCGCAGCGAAGATCCCGCGTGCCGTAACTAAGACCTGATGCAGCCAAATAAATAAATATTCTTTTAAAAAGCATGTATGCAGCAATGACTAACACGGTTTATACCCTATGTCTGAAGCTACACTCTTGTAGGTGAGGCAGAAAATAAATATTGGGTTGGCCCAAAAGTTTGTTCGTAAGATGTTACGGAAAAACCTGAACGAACTTTTGGGCCAACCCAATATTTAAACGAGTAAAGAACTAATATAACTAGGAATGTTATAAGTGGTGGGAAGAAAGTAAAGCCAGATAAGGGGGTAAAGACTGGTTAGGAAATGCTTTTAAATAGGGTGATCAGTGGAGGCCTCTTTGAAGAGGTGACACTTGAACAGGAACCTGCCTGATGAGAAGGATCCAGCCATATGAAGCACTTGACGAGAAAGGTTCAGTCACATGGGACTGCCAGGACACTGAGATGAGTATAAGCTTGTGTTCAAGGGACAAAAATATTCAGTGTGGATGGAGTGAAGGCAATGAGGGGCTGTGTCATTTAGGATCCAGTTAGTAAAACTGAAATTCCATTAGATATTTCAACAGAGGGAGATTAATTTAGGGATTAGTTCCACCAGTGTTAGAGGACTAGAAGAGAAAACAGTATGTTGAAATTACCTAATGATAAAACTACAGATACTGATAACGACCCCTTGGGCTGAGGAAGATGTTGGAGGAAGGACCTTCTGCAGCTCTTGCTCAGTTCTCTATGGAGGGGCCCTACCTGGCTGCAGGGAGCATAATGAGGCTGGTTCTGGAAGTTCCAAGAGAGACTAAACACAGGAACTGCTGCTGCCCAGGGTGGAAGAACAGGAAGCTTCCCTGGCTTCCAGTTTCCCTGCAGTGACCCCTGCTGGTGGAACCTGATAGGAAACCAACTGGCAAGAACAGTAATTTGCAGGGCCCTGTCACTAAACTCAGTATGGAAGGTTGGGTTTTGAGCTGGAAAACCAACTGACACAGGAGGAAAGTGGTAGATGATGAAGCTGAGAGTGGTAGAGGCAGAATCATTTAGAGCATTATAGGCCTTAGTAAGGAGTTTGCATTTCATTCTAAGTAGCTATTGGAGGATTTTAAGCAGGGGAGGGAGGTGATTTGATTTATATTTTACTAAGATCATGTGGCTGCCCGTGGGGAATAGGCTGGTGGCATGGGGCAAAGGTGGGGTGGTAACAAACACAGCAGGCAGAATAATTAGGAGTCAATTGCAGTAGTCTTACCCTTCACTGGCACTAGAATTCCTGCCTCTTACAATTAGTTTCTTGACTCTAGTCACACTGGTGTCTCCCTTTTCCTTTAGCATTTGCTTTCCTGTTCCAGTCATCTTTATACTTAATTAGCCATTTTCTTGTTTAACAATTTTAATGCATATCATGACTCCTCAACTCAATTGTGCTCCGTTTAAGAGAAGAACCCACAACTGAGACTTATTTTCTCTACCTCCTAACATTCCCATGACCTAGCACAGAGGGTCATTAATTTGAATTAATGAATATATGCGGTTGTTTTGTATTTATGTGTTTCTGCATCTGTGTTCTCTTCTTTAGGATCAGAGTTTCTAGACTGAACAATGTAGGCACTAATTTATACACACAGGTATTTAAATGATGCTTGTTTCTAAAGCTTTTTAGTTATCATTTGGAGTAAAAGGCCCTGAGGAATCCAGGGACTTTAACATAATTGTCACTTTGTACTTATCGCATGTTTGAGCTTACATTAGACAGTATTATTACCGCCATTTTACAAATATAAACTGCACAGGATACGTGATACCCAAAATCATCTAGTCTCACTACTCAAAGTGTGGTCCATGGCATCATTTGGTAGAAATGCAGCTTCTTAGGCCACACTCCAAGCCCACTGTAATTTACATTTTTATGCATAATTTGCATTTTTTCAAGGTCCTCAGGTGCTTTGAAAGCAAAACTCGTCTCATCATTGAAAGAGAAAGAATTAAACAAAAGTATCCTGACTCTCAGCCCTATTACCTATGTCTTTAAGAACGACTCTATAGCAAATTTATGATATGTTAATTCTGGAGAATTTGTGAACTCTGTCTATCTGGATTAGTATTATGTTAGATGTTATGTTAATAATACAAACAATGAGAAAAGAGTAAATAATTTTCACACATTTTGCCTGGATATTCAGGATTTGAGGTGACTTGCAACATTACAGATAGTGGTTAAGACTAAGATAAAAGCAAAAAATAAGTAATATGGGACTATTATTGGGGCATAGTGGTTGGAATTAAGTCAGAAAACTTAGGCCAAGGAAAGCTTCTTTAGTTCTTCCTGGCAGCCCTGATCAAAAAGGAAATTTGGTGGGTTACAATTTACAGGGCTCTTTAATAAGAGGATATTTATCAATTAAGGGAGCAAATCTTGCCCTCACTTTGACTTGGAAGAAGAATCATATTGATCTTTCTAATAAAGCAGCGGTCCCCAGCCTTTTCTGACACCAGGGACTGGTTTCGTGGAAGACTATTTTTCCACAGACCTGGTGCAGGGTAGGGGGATGGTTTGGGGATGATTCAAGCACATTACATTTATTGTGTACTTTATTTCTATTATTATTACATTGTAATATATAATAAAATAATTATACAACTCACCATAATACAAAATCAGTGGGAGTCCTGAGCTTGTTTTCACTTGCCACTCACCAATAGGGGTTTTTTGGTTTTTTGGGGTTTTTAAAAATTTATTTATTTAGTTTTGGCTGCGTTGGGTCTTCGTTGCTGTGTGGGCCTTCTCTAGTTGTGGTGAACGGGGGCTACTCTTTCATTGCGGTGGCTTCTCTTGTTGTGGAGCACGGGCTCTAGGTGCAAGGGCTTCAGTAGTTGTGGCTCACGGGTTCTAGAGCGCAGGCTCAGTAGTTGTGGCGCATGGGCTTAGTTAATCCGCGGCACGTGGGATCTTCCCGGACCAGGGCTCGAACCTGCGTCCCCTGCATAGGCAGGTGGATTCTTAACCACTGTGCCACAAGGGAAGCCCACTGATAAGGTTTTAATATGAGTCTGCAAGCAATTGATTTATTATGGTCTCTGTACATCAGTCCACTGATGATAATCTGTATTTGCAGCCACTCCCCAGCTAGATCCCTCGCATGCACAGTTCACAGTAGACTCTAATGCCTGCGCTGATCTGACAGGAGGTGGAGCTCAGGCAGTAACACGAGCAATGGGGAGTGACTGTAAATACAGATGAAGCTTTGCTTGCTGGCGCCCCCCCCCCCCGCTCACCTCCTGCTGTGCAGCCTGGTTCCTAACAGGCCATGGACTGGTACCAGTCTGTGACCCAGGGGTTGAGGACCCCAGTAATAAAGGACATTGAATGACATGTGCATAGTGATTTTGAAAGAAGTTTGCCAAAAACGTAGAATTCTTTTTTTATATACAAATACAATTTTTAAAGGGTATGTTCCATTTACAGTTATTACAAAATATTGGCTATATTCTCCATGTTGTACAATATATTCTTATAGCTTATTTTATACATAATGGTTTATACCTCTTAATCTCCTACCCCAATTTTGCCCCTTCTGTTTTCCCTCTCCCCACTGGTAACCACTAGTTTGTTCTCTATATCTGTGAGTCTGCTTGGTTTTTTGGGGGCCGTTCAGCACGGCTTATGGGATCTTAGTTGCCCAATCAGGGATCGAACCCGGGCTCCTGGCAGTGAGAGCACCAAGTCCTAACCACTGGACCACCAGGGAATTCCCTGCTTCTTTTTTGTTATATTTGCTAGTTTCTTGTATTTTTTAGATTTCCTCATATAAGTGATATCATAAAGTATTTGTCTTTCTCTGTCTGACTTATTTCACTTAACATAACGCTCTCCAAGTCCATCCATGTTGCTGCAGATGGCAAAATTTCATTCTTTTTTTATGGCCGAGTAGTATTCCATTGTATACATATACCACATCTTCTGTATCCAGTCATATATTGATGGGCACTTACGTTGCTTCCAGATCTTGGCAATTGTAAATAATGCTGCTATGAACATTGGGGTGCATGTACCTTTTCAAATTAGTGTCTTTATTTTTTTCAGATATATACCTGGGAGTGGAATTGCTGGGTCATATGGTAGTTCAATTTTTAGTTTTTTGAGAAACCTCCACAGTGGCTGCACCAATTTACATTCCCACCAACAGTGTACAAGTGTTCCCTTTTCTACATATCCTCGCCAATATTTGTTATTTCTGTTCTTTTTGATGGTAGCCATTCTGACAGTTGTGAGGTGATATCTCATTGTGGTTTTGATTTGCATTTCCCTGATGATTAGTGATGTTGAGCATCTTTTCATGTGCCTGTTGGCCATCTGCATTTCCTCTTTGGAAAAATGTCTATTGAGTTCTTCTGCCCATTTTTTAATCGGGTTGTTTGTTTTTTTGATGTTGAGTTGTATGAGCTGTTTATATATGTTGGATATTCATCGCTTATCAGTCATATCATTTGCAAACATTTTCTCCCATTCAATAGGTTGTCTTTTAGTTTTGGCAATGGTTTCCTTTGCTGTGCAAAAGCTTTTACGTTTAATATGGTTCCATTTGTTTATTTTTGATTTTATTTCCTTTACTTTAGGAAATGAATCAAAAAAAATATTGCTGCAATTTATGTCAAAGAGTGTACTGCCTGTGTTTTCCTCTAGGAGTTTTATAGTATCTGGTCTTACATTTAGGTCTTTAATCTGTTTTGAGTTTATTTTTGTATGTGGTGTTAGAGAATGTTCTAATTTTATTCTTTTACATGTAGGTGTCCAGTTTTCCCACCACTTATTGAAGAGACTGTCTTTTCTCCATTGCATATTCTTGCCTCTTTGTCGTAGATTGATTGACAAGTGTGTGGGTATTTTTTCTGGGCTCTCTATCCTGTTCCATTGATTTGTGTGTCTCTTTTTGTGCCAGTACCATACTGCTTTGACTACTGTAGCTCTGTAGTGTAGTCTGAAGTCAGGGAGCATGATTCCTCCAGCTCTGTTCTTTCTCAAGTTTGTTTTGGCTATTTGGGGTCTTTTGTGTTTCCATGTAGACTTCTAAATGTGGCCATTTTAATGTAGGCATTTTTATAGATGCTAGAGTAAAATTTACACTTGAGCTAAATTTCTGGTGATTGCCTGGTAACATGGCTGTATTGAGAGAATCTAAAAGATGTAATGGTAAGCACACTCATTAGGCTAGTCCTCTTGACAGTCAGTTTTCTCAGGCCTTCTCTGGCTGGGAAAAAGGTAGTAGTAGTAATTGCTGGCTGAAGATTAGAATCACTGAGGAGCCTTTTAAAGAGAATGTTGATACAGTACTGTGGGAGGGGCCTAAAGTCACCTGGAAGGGAGCTTTATGCTCTCTGGTGGAAAGCTAGTGATTATTTTTTGAACTGAGTGTTGTCTACACAGGTGTATTCAGTTTATGAAAACTATGTTTATAAAAGCTGTATACTTATAATGTGCACTTTTTTGTAAGTATATATTCTTTAGTGAAAAGCTTTTGCCAGACCTCACTTATTCCCTTAGTTATCTGGATTAGCTTCTGAACATGAACGTTTTGTAAAAGTGCTCCAGTTTCTTTTAATGTGCCACCAGGAATGAATAACTTTGTTTGAGATGTTTCAAAATCACTGACAAATAACTTTAATGAATGTAGCAAGTTATTTAACTAAATACTGGTCATCTGTGTGGTTGACCAAAAGGAAATCCAAATGTCATAAGAATCACAGATTGGGGTAGGAAGTTCTTGGTAATAAGAATTTGAAAAAAAAAAAAAAAGAATTTTTGAGGGAGTTCCCCGGTGGTCCAGTGGTTAGGATTCCAGACTTAAACTGCCGGGGGCCCAGGTTTGATCCCTGGTCGGGGAACTAAGATCTTGCAAGCCACGCAACATGGCCAAAAATAAAAAACTGTTAAAAAAAAAAAAAAGAATTTGAAGAGTATGGCTTGTCCCCTCCACCACAGAAAGGACACATCTCATTTTTGCTGAAGACAGAGCTAATAACAACAACAACTTTGGACCTGTGCATGTGCTTGAACAAACACAGAGCAGAATAGACACAAACTAAAAACATGGAAGAAATTATTTTGGCAGAGATTTAAGGGTAGGAGATGATGCCAGTTTTCTGTCTTTATTGTTAAAGGCATATTAGTCCTATGGGATGAACAATCTAAACAGGCTTACGATCCTGTGATCCACTAGGGTGATTTGGCAGCTAGATACATGCCTGATGGCTTGGAATTAGCCTGCTGGTAATAGTAGTATTGTTAGATTTCCTTTTTTTTTTTTTTTTTTTTTTGCCATACGCAGGCCTCTCACTGTTGTGGCCTCTCCCGTTGCGGAGCACAGGCTCCAGACGCACAGGCTCAGCGGCCATGGCTCACGGGCCTAACCGCTCCGCGGCACGTGGGATCTTCCCAGACCGGGGCATGAACCCGTGTCCCCTGCATTGGCGGGCGGACTCTCAACCACTGTGCCACCAGGGAAGCCCTAGATTTCCTTTTTAATCCATTCAAATGCTCGAGGATACTGTGGTTTGGATATATTAAAGTGTTCACCCTAAGAGAAATTAGTTAAACTTCTTGAGGCCATTCCCATAATGTGTTTGAATATTATTTTTTGCAAGGAGACAGCTGTTTTTCTTCTTAGTAATGAAGGGAGAGTATTTATCTAGTTAATCAGGGTTCTGTCAAATTAAGTATCTGTTCCAAAAGAAAGGAGGCTAGCAACCAACACTTTGAAAATGAAATTAAGGAAACAGTTACATTTGTAATAACATCAAAGAAAATCAAATACTTAGTAATAAAGTTAGCAAAAGCAGTTCAAGACCTATGTACTGAAAACTATAAAACATTGCTGAGAAAAATTAATGAAGACTTGTACATGCATGTTTATAACAGCATTACTCATAATAGCCAGAAACTGGGAAAAATCCAAATTAATAAAAAACAAAATATGATATATCCATACAATCTGTAAACAAATGTGCTATATTCATCCATGTTGTGGCATGCATCAGTATGTCATTTTTCGTTTGTGGGTGAGCCACAGAAAATTATGCTAAGTTTAAGAAGCCATACATATAAGGCTATGGACTATAGGGTTCCATTGTTTGAGACTTCTAAAAGAGGCAAAATTATAGAGAGAAAAAGCAGGTCAGTAGTTGCCTGGTTCTGTGAGCAAGGATTGACCATTTATGCACATGGGTACGTAGGAACTTCTGGTAGAAGTGTTCTAAAACCGGATTATATTTGTAGTCCAGTTATAGTACAATTGTATAAATTTGCTAAATTCATCAAACTGGAAATGAGTGAATGTTATGCATTGTAAAGCATACCTTTAAAAAAGCTGTTAAAAAAACAGGGAGGGCTGGGATGTAGACCTGTTTTACTTTGCCTAATATAAATAGTATTTGACATTTCATGAAAAATGACTAAAATTAAACTTTGGTTTAAAAGGAGCAAAACTCCAGGCTGACATCAAACTGTGATTATTTAGCATTTTATTCACTATCTAGCATTTTGCTGTTTGCTGTCACTAAGATGTGGGTTTTTCTATTCACATGAGTTTCCCAGACATCTGAAGCTTACTGATTTTATTTTGAAATGTTCTTTGGATATAACTATTTTGAAATAGGGTTGGATACGCTTTTTATTTTTACATTCTCTTGGTTATAATTAAACATACTTAATTATTATTTTAAAAGAACAAAAATGCCCTCAGAACTATTGAAGTTGGAGAGTTGCCTTATTCCTCACTAAACCATTTAAGCCTTTTTGCTTTCCTCTGTTTCCTCCCTTTTCACTGTCAGCATGTTTCTCTTAGCAGTCTTGCTGTCATTCAGTTACTGATTTTCCTCTTCTGTGGCCTAGAAAGCCTACTAAATAAATTCCTTAAAACTCTGAGTAAGCTGCAAGTGATTAGGTTAAAATATGAGGGGGGTCCTCTTTCACTGAAGTATATATAGACTTTAGTACTCTATGAATTTTTGTTTGCTTCTTAGCTTTTTTTCTGGAAAGGTAACATCGGCAGATAGTGACCTGAAGCTAAATGAGTTAATATTATGCTAGGGTGCTCTTTTCAGCTTTTGGATATGTGGTTTCAGTTCTAGGCCAGCTTTATATGGAGACATTGCAAACAGCCACCCACTCCCCTTACCACTCTGAAGCCCTTTACTCCTGCTTGCTGATATTACTTGACATTTCGTGTATATTGGGCTGGCCAAAAGTTTCATTCGGTTTTTTCTGTAAGGTGGCTCTAGTAGCACTGAGTTGTCTTTAACTTCATTTGAAACAATTTTGTTAGATTGTATGTGACAGCTGTCAAATCACCGTGCATTTAAAAAAGATTTATCGGGCTTCCCTGGTGGCGCAGTGGTTGAGAACCTGCCTGCCGATGCAGGGGACACGGGTTCATGCCCCAGTCTGGGAAGATCCCACATGCCGTGGAGTGGCTAGGCCCGTGAGCCATGGCCGCTGGGCCTGCACGTCCAGAGCCTGTGCTTCGCAACGGGAGAGGCCACAACAGTGAGAGGCCTGCATACCGCAAAAAAATAAATAAATAAATAAAATAATAAATAAAAAAGACTTATCAAAATTGCTGAATTTTTGTGTAGCCATTTTAATACTGAAGGTGGAAGAAAAATAGCAACATTTTCGGCATATTATGCTTTATTATTTCAAGAAAGGTAAAAACGCAACTGAAACGCAAAAAAAAGATTTGTGCAGTTTATGGAGAAGGTGCTGTGACAGATCGAACATGTCAAAAGTGGTTTGCCAAACTTTGTGCTGGAGATTTCTCGCTGGACGATGCTCCACTGTCGGGTAGACCAGTTGAAGTTGATAGTGATCAAATCGAGAAATTAATTGAGAATAATTAACATTATACCATGCGGGAGATAGCTGACATACTCAAAATATCCTAATGAAGCGCTGAAAATCATTTGCACCAGCTTGCTTATGTCAATCGCTTTGATGTTTGGGTTCCACATAAGTTAAGCAAAAAAAAATATTTTCGCATGTGATTCTCTATCTAAACGTAACGAAAATGTTCAGTTTTTAAAACAAATTGTGACGGGTGATAAAAAGTGGATACTCTACAATAATGTGGAACAGAAGAGATCGTGGGGCAAGTGAAATGAACCACCACCAACCACACCAAAGGCCAGTCTTCATCCAAAGAAGGTGATGCTGTATATATGATGGGGTTGGAAGAGAGTCCTCTATTATGAGCTCCTTCTGGAAAACCAAACGAGTAATTCCAACAAGTACTGCTCCCAATTAGACCAACTAAATGCAGCACTCAATGAAAAGCATCCAGAATTAGTCAACAGAAAACGCATAATCTTCCATCAGAATAACGCAAGACCACATGTTTCTTTGTTGACCAGGCAAAAACTGTTACATCTTGGCTGGGAAGTTCTGATTTATCCACCATATTCACCAGACATTGCACCTTTGGATTTCCATTTATTTTAGTCTTTACAAAATTCTCTTAATGGAAAAAATTTCAATTCCCTGGAAGACTATAAAAGGCACCTGGAACAGTTCTTTGCTCAAAAAGATAAAAAGTTTTGGGAAGATGGAATTATGAAGTTGTCTGAAAAATGGCAGAAGGTAGTGGAACAAAAGGGTGAATACGTTGTTCAATGAAGTTCATGGTGAAAATGAAAAATGTGTCTTTTATTTTTACTTAAAAACCAAAGGCACTTTCTGGCCAACCCAATACCTAAAAGAATTTAAAGCAGGAACTCAAACAGGTATTTGAACACCAGTGTTCATAGTGGTATTATTCACAATAGCCAAAAGATGGAAACAATCCACACGTCCATCAACAGGTGAATGGATGAACAAAATGTGGAATATACCTGCAGTGGATCATTATTCAGCCATAAAAAGTAATGAAATTGTGATACATGGATCAACCTTGAAAAACATCATGCTAAATAAAATAAGCCAGAGACAAATGGACAAATATTGTATGATTCCACTTTTATCAGGTATGGAGAATAGGCAGATTCATAGAGATGGCAAGTAAAATAGAGGTTATCAGGGAATGGGGAATTACTATTTAATAGGTATAGAGTTTCTTTGGGGGATGATGGCTGATGGTAATGGTTGCACAACATTGTGAATGTACTTAATGCCACCGAGCTATACACTGAACAGTGGTTAAAATGGTAAATTTGATGTGTGTGTTACCATAATGAAAAGAAATATAGATATTTCTGGTTTGGGTAAGGCTTTAGAACTTTAGTATTAAAGTTCTAAAGAAACCTCTCTTTAGAAACATATTCTGATAGAGACCATAGTATACCTATCACCAGTATAGGGAGAGGCCTCCCCAGAGGAAGCTTCCATCACCTGCATCAGAGTCTGCCAGTGGAGCACTAGAAGGTTTATCCTTTCATTTCTCCTTTCTAGGCTATCCATCCAGGATATGGTTTTCTCTCAGAAAACATGGAATTTGCCGAACTGTGTAAGCAAGAAGGAATTATTTTTATAGGTCCTCCTTCATCAGCAATTAGAGACATGGGTATAAAGAGGTATGAATTTATATCTTTTTTTTTTTTTAATTGTGGTATGCAGGCCTCTCACTGTTGTGGCCTCTCCCGTTGCGGAGCACAGGCTCCGGTCACGCAGGCTCAGCCGCCATGGCTCACGGGCCCAGCCGCTACGCGGCATGTGGGATCTTCCCAGACCAGGGCACGAACCTGTGTCCCCTGCATCGGCAGGCGGACTCTCAACCACTGCGCCACCTGGGAAGCCTGAGTTTATATCTTTTAAATACAGCCATAGGAAGACTAATTGAAATGGTTTAACTATAATAGACATGTTAATTATACCCTTTTGTCATCATAAGCAAAAGTTATTTATTTGCCACTACAGTGAGTTACAGAAAATATTCAACTAATTAGTGTTTCTAATCAATATGTTAATCAGTTTTGGGGGATTAAAAACAAGGTGGGATGAGCTACCACATGAAAACTGGATTGAGAAAACTAATAGATATTTTAACATTTGTATTAATATTTGTTGTCTCAGACTGTAGTCCTTTTACCTATGGAATGTTTTATTTTTAAAGTTCCATTGTATTTTATAGACTAGGAAGTATTTGTGTTTCTCTTGTATGAAATAATTCATAGATTTAGGACATCTTGGTTTTTTTATTCTAAAGCACAGCCAAATCCATCATGGCTGCCGCTGGAGTGCCTGTTGTGGAAGGTTATCACGGTGAGGACCAATCAGACCAATGCCTGAAAGAGCATGCTAGGAGAATCGGTTACCCCGTCATGATTAAAGCCATCCGTGGTGGAGGAGGAAAAGTAAGATTGCGCATGCTTGTGTTTTCCATTTTGGGCTATCTAATTTGTGTTACTTATGTTGTAGTCGTAACTATCGTTCCATATTAGGGTATGAGGATCATTAGATCCAAAGAAGAATTTCAAGAGCAGTTAGAATCAGCGCGGAGAGAAGCTAAGAAGTCTTTCAATGATGATGCGATGCTGATTGAGAAGTTTGTGGACACACCAAGGTGGGTTTAGCTTTTTTTTCCTGACTCAAAAATCTTTTAATTAATTAATTAATTTTTGGCTGCGTTGGGTCTTCGTTGCCGTGCGTGGGCTTTTCTCTAGTTGTGGCGAGCGGGGGCTACCCTTCGTTGTGGTGCGCGGGCTTCTCGTTGCAGTGGCTTCTCTTGTTGCAGAGCACGGGCTCCAGGCGCCCGGGCTTCAGTAGTGGTGGCACGTGGGCTCAGTAGTTGTGGCTTGCGGGCTCCAGAGCTCAGGCTCAGTAGTTGTGGCACACAGGCGTAGTTGCTCTGCGACCTATGAGATCTTCTCGGACCAGAGATCGAACCCGTGTCCCCTGCACTGGCAGGCGGATTCTTAACCACTGCGCCACCAGGGAAGTCCTCAATTCATTTCTTGTTGATGGAATTTAGAGTCTTTTCAAATTAAAAAAAAATTCTTGTAAGAAACTAAGCTTTATCTTACAGATAAAGCATCACTTGAGATGCTAAGAAAATGGTAATCGTTAGCCAAATTGAATTATAAGTGATATGTTAACAAATATACTAATAGCTCACCCTTATATTGCACTTAACCATGTGCCAGGTTCTAAGTATTTTACATATACTAAGTAATAATCTTGCTATCCTTCTATTTCTAGTCTAATTCCTGCAACAATCCCATTAGGTGGACCCTGTTCCCATTTTTCCGGTGAAAATACTGAGCAACAGAGTGGTCATCTGACTTGCCTGATGTCTCCCAGCTGGGAAGTGGTGAAGCTGGGATTTGAATCCAGGCAGTTTGACTCCAGAATTCACACTCTAAGTGACCACACCGAACTGCTTCTCTGGGTACCACTATAGCAGATACTATGTGGATTTCTAATTTATTTTATTATCAGGAATTTTATTTTCATGTGTATTGCTTAAAATAAGATATTGATTATAAAAGCTTCTTGTTTCATAGATTTTGTGTTAAATACACACACACACACACACACACACACACACACACCTGTAAGTCAAGTGACTTTACAGAGAAAAATTCATTTGGGGACCATGACCAGAGAGAGATTTACCTTGAAGGTAATGAACTAAAGCTTCAGGCCCTTCTCTTGCATGAACCTCTTTGAAGAACCTGTACCCAATTTTGTACTCATCTTAAAGTGGGCTCCCAAGTTGTTTTTGTTTCAAGCCCTACAAAACTTAGAACTGTTCCTGAGCATGGCACAGTAATTAAATTCATTTAGAATGTGATAGTTAAAAAAAACAAAAAAGTCAGTCTCAAAATAGGCCAGTTGGTTAGGAGAGCACAACGTATGCCACCTATTAGCGGGAAATAAGGCAAAAACGGAGGAAGTTCTAAGGTAAATTGAAGGTTCCTTTCCACAGTAGCTTTCAGAAAAGGATAGGCTAACTATCCGCATTGGCATGCTCTTGAGTTAAAATTGTCGTGGAGACATCAGCTAGCTATTTCAGTGACTGTAACTCAATGCCTGCAACATTTTTGAAGATGTAGATTCTTTACTTGTGAAATGTTAGCTAAATATTACCTCACATTGTAATTTATACTCTCAGTACCTGGGAAGCTCCTGGGAATCAAGGACCTGGTAGTTTCTTTCTTTTTATTTTCCCATATATATTACCTGGCATTACTTTCTTCATGATAGGCATCAGTAATATTTTTTTTAATATAGAAATAATATGAATACATTACAAACTTGGAAAATACAAGAGATGGGAAACCAAGTCAGTCATAAGCTCATTCTCCTAATATAAGTATTAGCATTTCTACATATTTCTCTTCTGTGTTTTCTAGTAATAACATTTCAATATCATGATAATCACTATTTTATATTCTGCTAAATAATTATCTGTTGAGTTAATGGAGTACCAGAAGATTGTCAGGGTGGTGCTGATAACTGACAAAAGTAGAAATCAAGATGTATTATATAATAAATCTGATCAGAACTATTGAGCTTATCTGAAAGGTTGGGATAGATAACAATCTTCAAAGTGTACTACTTTAGAGAATTTTTAAAAAATCAGATTCCTTCCTCACTTCATATTCAGTGCACATTCTAGAGGGATTAAAAATGTGGGAGGGTATCATGATCCCTGTTACAGATGGAGAAGCAGGGCCAGAAGGTGGAGTATCGACCAGTTCTCAGAGGCACGTCTGCCTGCCGTTGCCTGTCTGGCTGCTCCAGGGCCTCCAGTAACTGACCTTGTATAGCACCTTCATGAGCAGAAGACTCAGATCCAGCTCCTGACCTAACACACATGAATCATGAGACCAGGACCCATTTCCCAGGCATGTGACCTGGGCAGTTGCACAGGGCCCTGAGCTCAGAAGGGTCCATACTTGGTTTAATACCCCGTGGAGGCATCTTTTAAAATTCTTAATAACATTTTAAAAGGGGCCCTGCATTTTCATTTTGCAATGGATCCATAAATTATGTAATGGGTCCTGCATGTGACTTTGGACGAGAAAAGGAACAGATGAGATGAGGAGATCTGGCTGGGGCAGCCACAGAGGAAGCAGAGGCCAGGGGTTGTGAGGGCCCTCTCTTCTCAGTTCTCAGCAGATCCCTCCATCCCCTGCTTTGGAAGGAAACAATGGCTCCTGCTTAAGAGGCTTAACCTCCCCAGCCTTTTGGGTAAAGCAGATTCTGCATATGAGTCATATCATATGATATTTGTCTTTCTCTGTCTGACTTCACTTAATATGATGGTCTCTGGATTCATCCATGTTGCTGCAGATGGCATTGTTTCATTCTTTTTGGCGGCTGAGTGATATTCCATTGATATATGTACCACATCTTCTTTGTCCATTCGTCTGTTGATGGACATTTGGGTTGCTTCCATGTCCTGGCTATTGTAAACAGCACTACGGTGAACACTGGGGTGCATGTATCCTTTTGAACCATGTTTTTCTCTGGATATATGCCCAAGAGTAGGATTGGTGGATCGTATGGTAGCTCCATTTTTAGCTGCTTGGGGAGCCTCCATGCTGTTCTCCCTAGTGGTTGTGCCAGTTTACATTCCCACCAGTAGTGCAGGAGGGCTCCCTTTCCTCCACACCTTCTCTAGCAGTTACTGTTTGTGGATTTTTTGATGATGGCCGCTCTGACCGGGGTGAGGTGATGCCTCATTGTAGTTTTGATTTGCATTTCTCAATTGCACTGTTTTTATGTGAAAAAGAAGTGGGACTTTTTTTTTTTTTTTAACCTTTGGGTAAAACCTATAGGGAGGTCTATTTTAGTTAGATCTTTGTAACACAGCAGGTGAGGGAAAGTTTTGCGAACGTTTTTAAAGACAGTTGAGAGGGGGAGATGTTTCCAGAGGGTTGTGGAGTCTCCTCTGGGCTGAACCCTGGCAGCCACACAGGCCACTCCTGCTCTGTCCAGTGGAAGACTGGCTACTGCACGTCTCTTCATCTTACTGATAAAGCTTCTAGGAGGCAAATATTTGTCAAAGCCAATGCCATCAATGCCATGGGGCTTCCCTGGTGAAGAATCCGTCTGCCAATGCGCAGGACACGGGTTCAAGCCCTGGTCCGGGAAGATCCCACATGTCGTGGAGCAACTAAGCCCGTGTGCCACAACTACTGAGCCTGCACTCTAGAGCCCACAAGCCACAAATACTGAGCCCATGTGCCACGACTACTGAAGCCCACATGCCTAGAGCCCGTGCTCCACAGCAAGAGAAGCCACCGCAATGAGAAGCCCACGCACCTCAACGAAGCGTAGCCCCGACTCGCGGCAACTAGAGAAAAGCCCATGCACAGCAGCAAAGACCCAACGCAGCCAATAAATAAATAAATAAATAAAATCTATTTTAAAAAACTGTGAATAGGAAAATAAAAACTTCAGAACTCTTAGAAAATATCAAGGCATTCCTACTAGAAACCAGCTCCATCTGTCTATCTAGCCAGACCCCAGCAGTGGCTGAATTGGAGTGACTGGGATTTGATGTACTTCTTGGTTCTCAGACACTGAGAATCTCTAAGTTAGATAAAGCAACACAGAAAAGGATCATCAGAAAAAGGAAAATAACAAGAGTGATTTGACAACCGCAGAAATCCTAACAGAACACAGATCCTCAATGAGCTTCCCTTGTAAACAACCAAAGGAAAAGTGTTTCCAACTTCTGAGAAGTCAGGAAAGAGCTATGTTGTGCTCCTGGTGTGGCCCCCATATGTTCACTTCAGAACCTAGAGTTCCTGCTCTAGTTCCTCCTTCCCTGGAGCAGCTAAAGGATAAGGGAGAGTCAGTGGATGTGGTAAAGTTTTACAATTGGAATTTGAAAAACAAACAGCTCAGCTCCAACATGCAAAGAGCATAGAAGTTGTTACTCACACCCAAAAAGCAAGTAAAAATCTGAACAAAATAAAAATCAATGAATTTTAGACCCATCAGAGAACTGAGGCCACAAGGCAAACCACCACCCTGAAATCTGGGCAGGCAAGTGAAGACAGCAAATCACAGCCAAGATCAGCTAACCTGGAGCAGAAGCTGCGGGAGCCATAAACTGATAGGGACACTTAAATGGGAATTTTGACAAATTACTAGAGGCTGCATGTGGACTAGCTTGATGGTGAGGGCCCAGTGTTAGGGGGAACCCCAAATTTTCATAGGTTTTTCCTCCAAGGACACCACCAAGTTCTCAAAGTGAAAATCCAAGAAAAATTCCCTCACATTTTGGGGCAGGAGGAGGAAAAAAGAAACCATTCTGAAATAGGCCCAGGGCTGTCTGTTCTCCCTACCAAAGGCCAGCACTCTAAGGGAAACTTTGCCAGAGCCTTTTCTGTTCCAGGGGAAGGGCAGTTATAGCCAACTCTAGTCTTCCTGTTTCACGTAAGGGAAGAAAAAAAAAAAAGCTAAGAAACAATTCTGAGGCACACAGGGACACAGTCCCACTGAAAGACCGAGATTTAATCCTAAGATTATAGAATGCTTTCCCTCGCCCACACCCTACTGCCATGTCACCAGGGCTCCTGTATAATAACCAGGTTACAACTGAAAGAGCTGCAAGACACAGACTCTGATTAAGGAGTTCTTAGGGAAACCCGAAGACAAAAGGAGAAAAAACAAAACAAGGACACTAGAGGGAACCGAAGCCTCTGGCACCTGTAGCTACTGCAGACATTAAACACAGCCTGCCTCCTAGCCAGGCGAACATAAAATCTCACATGAAAGTTTTGTTCACCTCAGTTCCTGTTCTGTGACACATTATGCCTGGCATTTAACCAAAAAAAATTACAGGGCGTGCTAAAAGACAAGAAAAGCATGGTCTGAAGAGAAAAAGCAAGCATCAGAACCAGACTGAAATATGACACAAATTTTGGAGTTATCAGGTTTAGAATTTAAAGTAACTAATATGTTAAGGGCCCTAATGGAGCAGCAGGTGACATGCAAGAACATATGGGTAATGTAAGCAGAGAGATGGAAACTCTTAAGAAAAAGAATCAAAAGAAAATGCCAGGAATCAAAAACATTGTAACAGAAATGAGGAATGCATTTGATGGACTCAGGGTAGACTGGACACAGCTGAGAAAAGAAACAGTGACCTTGAACTTATGTCAGTGGAAACTTCCCAAATTGAAATGCAAAGAGAAATAATGAAAACAAACAAACAGAACATAATATCTGAGAATTGTGGGACAATTTTAAAAGGTGTAATATATGCATCATTTGAATACTACAAGGGGAAGAAAGAAAGAGGCAGGAGAAATATTTGAAGTAATAATGGCCAAGATATTTCCAAAATTAATGACATACACCAAATTATAGAACCAGGAAGTTCAGGGTATACCAAAAGCAGGATAAATGTCAAAATTTTTTTGAATCATATTAAAACTGCAGGAAACCAAAGACAAAGTCTTGAAAAAAGCTACAAGGGAAAAACACCTTATCTATAGAGGTGCAAGGATAAGAAATACATCAGACATAGCTAGTAGGAAGCAGCCACATAGCACAGTGAGATCAGCTCAGTGCTTTGTGACCACCTAGAGAGGTGGTATAGGGAGGGTGGGATGGAGAAGCAAGAGGGAGGAGATATGGGGATATATGTATACGTATAGCTGATTCACTTTGTTGTACAGCAGAAACCTACACACCATTGTAAAGCAATTATACTCCAATAGAGATGTTTAAAAAAAAAAGAAGAAGAAGAAGAGGGCTTCCGTGGTGGCGCAGTGGTTGGGAGTCCGCCTGCCGATGCAGGGGACATGGGTTCATGCCCCGGTCCAGGAAGATCCCACATGCCGCGGAGCGGCTGGGCCCGTGAGCCATGGCCGCTGAGCCTGCACGTCCGGAGCCTGTGCTCCGCAACAGGAGAGGCCACAGCAGTGAGAGGCCCACATACCGCAAAAAATAAAAAAATAAAATAAAATAAAGAAGAAGAATAGTGGGTCGTGAACAAATTTTTTAAAAAAAGAAATACATCAGACTTAAGAATAGAGTGGACTGTTAAAATAAACACTGCATATTTTCAAGAAAAAAAAAGAGTAGAGTGGAGTAAAATATTTATAAAGGGTTGAAAGAAAAAAAATCAACCTATAAATTCTGTGTCCAGTGAAATTATCCTTCACACTTGAAGGAGAAATAAGGACTTCCTCAGACAAGCAAAAATTGAGGGAATTTGTCACCAGTAGACTTGCTTTACAAGAAATGGTTAAGTTCTTCAGGGAGAAGGAAAATGATGCAGGTCAGAAACTTGGATCTCTTTAAAGAAAGGAAGAGGGATAGAGAAAGAATAAACAAAGGCAAAATAAAATCTCTTGGTTTTTTTATTCTTAATTGATCTCACTGATAAGTTTATTCAAAATAATAATAGCAAGAATGTGTTTGGTGTTAGTAGCTTAAGGGTAAGTAAAAATAGGAGGGAAGATCAAGGAAGCACATCCAAAAGGAAGAAATCAGCTTCTATTATTTTGTCAAGAGAATATGTTGGACAAGTTGGGAAATTTTTAAATGGAACATTCAGTAGAAATGATATATCAAGAAAAAAAATTCTTCCAAGTGGTTTAATGAAGTGTTTCATGAGATAAACAGAAAGGAAGAGAAATGAGCCACTGTGCTGAAATAGGACATTTATAAGACTTTCTGGCTTTTAAAAAATTTCTTCTATGTTTGACAATTTTTATTTTAAAAACTCAACAGAAAAAAATGTTTGCTGGTCACTCATTTCTGTATTATGGTGGTGAATGTGTGAGGTGAACTACAGTGTGAACATATCAGAATGAATCTCCTGAGAAGAATGCTTTCATGTTCACCAAATGGTCTGTGTTACCCTTATTTTCTTAAGTGTTATGCGCATTTACTCTTTTTTTAAAAAATAAAGTTATTTATTTATTTATTTTTGGCTGTGTTGGGTCTTCATTGCTGTACACAGGCTTTTCCCTAGTTGCAGTGAGCAGGCTTCTCATTGCGGTGGCTTCTCTTGTGGAGCATGGGCTCTAGGCACACGGGCTTCAGTAGTTGTGGCATGAGGGCTCAGTAGTTGTGGCGCACAGGCTCTAGAGCACAGGCTCAGTAGTTGTGGCGCATGGGCTTAGTTGCTCCGCGGCATGTGGGATCTTCCTGGACCAGGGCTCGAACCCACGTCCCCTGCATTGGCAGGCAGATTCTTAACTACTCCGCCACCAGGGAAGTCCTGCATTTACTCTTAATATGATTTCTGATCATTTTACTATTTTATACTCAACGTTAAAGTTCTTTATTTAGTTTTTTATGATTTAATGTTAGTATATTCTTAAAAAACGAATGATCCATATAAATTTATTTCTTAACCTTTCTATGGATGAGCCATTATAATTTCCAGTCTACCTTAGTTTATAAAATCTGACTGTAAGAGTTGGTGTTTTTTTTGTTTGTTTTGTTTTGTTTTTCCTTCGGTACGCGGGGCTCTCACTGTTGTGGCCTCTCCCGTTGTGGAGCACAGGCTCCAGACGCGCAGGCTCAGCGGCCATGGCTCACGGGCCCAGCCACTCCGCGGCATGTGGGATCTTCCCAGACCAGGGCATGAACCCGTGTCGCCTGCATTGGCAGGCGGGCTCTCAACCACTGCGCCACCAGGGAATCCCCCAAGAGTTGCTTTTTTAAAGTCCCCTGATCATTAAAAATATGTTTTCATTGACTTTTTGAGGATACATGAATTGTGACTGTAACTTGTAATTCTGATATATTCAGAGTTATCAGTCTTTTCCTTGGCAGTTTGTACTTGTGACTTGCCCCTACTGTGAGGTCATAAATATGGTCTCCAGTGTTTTCTGTCTTTTCTTATTTCTCACTCATTTCATATATATAATTTTTTTTCTTGAATGTTCAACCTACAAATGGAAACTTCTCATTGGGTTTTTAAATAGGCATGTGGAAGTCCAGGTGTTTGGTGACCACCATGGCAATGCTGTGTACTTGTTTGAAAGAGACTGTAGTGTACAGAGGAGACATCAGAAGATCATTGAGGAGGCCCCAGGGGTAAGGATCTTGTAAAGAAATTTGTCACCTTCTGTATATTGTAAATCTCAGTCACTGACTTTTGGGTCAGGAATCTGTGAAGCTAGTATTCCCCCAAAGTCCTGCTGCACAACCATTCCCCAGTAGTAATACAGCCTCACTGCAGTGTTGGGGATGAGGAAGGGTTGATATTCTGGGGCTGCCATACTGAGGGCGCACTAAGACCATGATCCTTCTGGGTGGTATCTGATCCAAGTAGTATCTGACTTACAGTGAACAGCTACCATTTCCATGCAGATTTTAAATTGTAATTAACTAGCGTGTTTGAGGAATGGAATGGTCTTGTTAATTGAATGTATTTTTTATGAAGAACATTCTTTTAACTGATATTTCAGATGTTCCTAAAATATATTAGTCATCTTCCCAACTTAAAGGTTATGTTGTATAGAGGAGAGATTTGGATTTGCTCTCATTTGGCCACTTTTGCCCCCTTATAATTGTTTACATCTGAGTCTACCTCTTGATTGACTCAGGTTGTCACCCGGGTCAAGGCCTACTCCTAGGATTACCTATTTTCAGATTTACATTTCTTTGGAATCTGCTACTGCCGTAGGCCTCTTGTCCAAAGTTATATGCATGTTTTTTTCAATATGTATTTCTAAAAGGTCAGAGATCTAAGTTTTCTGATTAATCAGTTAGTTATTCTCATATTGTATTCAAAATTCAATTTCTGTTGCAGAGTATATTATACCGTCTGAAGTAAATGTCAACAATAATTTCAATAAAGCCTTATTTTCAAGCAGTGATTGCTTCAATAAAAATCTGTAGAGAGCCATTTAACAATGTTAAAAGGCTTTGCCTACTTATTGATATACATTTTATGAACCTTTTTTTTTTGGCCGCGCCATGCATGGCACGCGGGATCTTATTTCCCTGCGCCCCCTGCAGTGGAAGTGCGAGATCTTAACCACTGGACCGCCAGGGAAGTCCCTGAACCTTTCTTATTAACTTGTAATCTCAACGTTTACCATTATTCCAAGATAATTATTTGGCATATGACCCAGATTGCTTTATCATCTTGAAACAAATAGAGATTATTCAAAGTTTTTGTATTGATATACGTAATTTTAAGTGGACATATGATCATGAGAGTTATTTGGGGGAATTCTGTGGCAGTCCAGTGGTTAGGACTAAGTGCTTTCACTGTTGTGGGCCTGGGTTCCATCCCCAGTTGGGGATCTAAGATCCTGCAAGCCGCACAGCACGGCCAAAAAAAAAAAAGAAAAGAAAAGATAGTTATTTTGTAGGTTCAAGGGACAGAGATATGTCATTATGCTAAGTAATATCTGCAATTCATAGAAATTACTAACAGAATCATTAAACTTTGGTATAGGGACAGTTGAACTGTGGTATAAGACAGTATTTCATGATGAAATGTACAACATTAGATATTTATCCTTATCTCTTTAATGCAATATTTGATACATAGAAATATACTATTGAATCTTAATGGAAACTTCTAGTAGAACAAAGTACTAATGGAAATTTATTTCAAATATTTTTTCATAGCCTGGTATTAAACCTGAAGTAAGAAAAAAGCTCGGAGAAGCTGCAGTCAGAGCTGCTAAAGCTGTAAATTATGTTGGCGCAGGTATGTCAACATTGGCTTCTAACAGAGGAGGAGGAAAATTCATTTGTGTTTTGAAAGGCAAATGAAACATACAGCTTTGAAATCATTGGCTTTCAAACTTTTTTGACTATATCCACATTAAGAAGTACATTTTACGTTGAGAACCAGTATGTAAACGTGTTTATGTTTATATACATGTATATTGGAGGAAAAATGTCACTAAACAGTACTTAGCCTAATTCTGTATAATGCTATTTGATATTTTCTATCCTATTTTGAAATAAAATCGCTAAAATGATTTTTTTGCATTTTTCAAAATTAGTAAACTTAAATGTTTTAGAGCAGTTTTAGGTTCACAGCACAATTGAGCAGCAAGTTCAAAGAGTTCCCACACCCCGTGTCCCCCCACAACATAGCCTCCCCCACTGTCGACATCCTGCACCAGAGCAGTGCTTTTGTTACAACTGATGAACCTACATGGACACATCATTATCACCCAGGGTTCATTACATTAGGGTTCACTCTTGATGTTGTACATTCTGTGAGTTTGGAGAAATGTATAATGACACATGTCCAACATGTAAACACCATTGTAATATCTTACAGAATAGTCTCAGTGCCCTAAATATGCTCTTCATTTCTCCCTGCCTCCAACCCCTGACAACCACTGATCTTTTTATTGCTTCTATAGTTTTGTCTTTTCTAAAATGTTACATAGTTGGAATCATACAGTATGTAGCCTTTTCAGGATGGCTTCTTTCACTTAGTAATATGTATTTAAGTTTCCTCCATATCTTTTCATGGCTTGATAGCTCATTTCTGTTTAGTGTTGAATAATATTCCATTGTCTGGATGTACCACAGTTTACTTATCTTCTGACCTACTGAAGGACATCCAAGTTTGGTAATTATAAATAAAGCTACTATAAACATCTGTGTACAGGGTTTTGTGTAGACACAGCTTCAATTCATTTGGGTAAATACGAAGAAGTATGATTGCTGGATCACATGGTAAGAGTATGTTTAATTTTGTAAGAAACTGCCAAAGTGTTCCAAAGTGGCTGTGCCATTTTGCATTTCCACCAGCAGAGTATGAGAGTTCCTGTTGCTCCACATCCTCACCAGCATTTTGTATTGTCAGTGTTCCAGATTATGGCTATTCTAATGCGTGTGTAGTGGTATCTCAGTGTTTTAATTTGCATTTTCCTGATAACATATGATATGGAGCATCTTCTCATATGCTTACTTGCCATCTGTATGTCTTTGGTGAGGTGTCTCTTCAGGTCTTTGCCCATATATTTTTTTTTAATTAATTAATTAATTTATTTATTCTTGGCTGTGTTGGGTCTTCGTTTCTGTGCGAGGGCTTTCTCTAGTTGCAGTGAGCGGGGGCCACTCTTCATCGCGGTGCGCGGGCCTCTCACTGTTGCGGCCTCTCTTGTTGCGGAGCACAGGCTCCAGACGCGCAGACTCAGTAGTTGTGGCTCACGGGCCTAGTTGCTCCGCGGCATGTGGGATCTTCCCAGACCAGGGCTCTAACCCGTGTCCCTTGCATTGGCAGGCAGATTCTCAACCACTGCGCCACCAGGGAAGCCCTGCCCATTTTTTAATTGGGTTGTTTGCTTTCTTATTTTCGAGCTTTAAGGTTTCTTTATATATTAGATAACAGTCCTTCATCAGATGTACCTTTTGCAAATATTTCCTCTCAGTCTGTGGCTAGTTTTTGCATTCTGTTGACATTGTCTTTCGCCAAGCAGAAGTTTTTAATTTTAGTGAAGTCCAGTTTATCAATTATTTTTTTCATGGATCATGCCTTTGCTGTTGTATCTAAAAGGACATCACCGTGCTCGAGGTCAATTAGGTTTTTTCCTGTGTCGTCTTCTAGGAGTTTTATGGTTTTGTGTTTTACATTTAGGTCTTTGAACCATTTTGAGTTAAGTTTTGTAAGGTCTGTGTTGAGATTTTTTTTGCATGTAGTTGCCCAGTTGTTCCAGCACCGTTTCTTGAAAAGACTGTTTTTTCTCCATTGTATTGCCTTTGCTCCTTTGTCAAAGATCTGTTGTCTATATTTATGTGGGTCTATTTCTGGACTCTCTATTCTGTTGCACTGATCTATTTGTTCTCTCACTGGTACTTCACTGTTTTGATTACTGTAGCTTTACAGTAAGTCTTGAATTCAGATAGTGTCAGTCTTCCCATTTTGTCATTTTGTCAGACTGAGTTGGTTATTCGGGTCTCTTGCCTCTCTGTATAACCATTAGAATCAGTTTTCTGATATCCACAAAATAACTTGCTGGGATTTTGATTGGGGTTGCATTGACTCTATATAACAAGTTGGGAAGAACTGACGTCTTGACAATGTTGAGTCTTCCTACCCATGAACATGGAATATTTCTCCATTTATTTAATTCTTCTTTGACTTCTTTTACCAGAATTTTATAGTTTCCTCATGTAGATCTTATACATATTCTGTTAGATTTATACCTATTTCATGGGGGAGTGTGCCAATGTAAATAGTATTGTGTTTTTAATTTCAAATTCAACTTGTTTGCTGGTATGTCGGAAAACAATTGACTTTTGTATATTAACCTTGTACCCTGCAACTATGATATGGTCACTTATTAGTTCCAGGAGGTTTTTTTGTCAACTTTTTTGAATTTTTTATAAAGATGATCAAGTCATCTGTGAACAGTCAGTTTTATTTCTTCTTTCCCAATCTATATACCATTTATTTCCTTTTCTTGTCTTACTGTATTAGATAGGACTTCTGGTATGATGTTGAAAAGGAGTGGTGAGAGTGGACATCCTTGCCTTATTTCTGATCTTAGGGGGAAGGCTTCTAGTTTCTCACCATTAAGTATGATGGTAGCTGTAGGTTTTTGTAAATCTTCTTTATCAAATTGAGGAAGTTCCCCTCTGTCCCTGGTTTGTTGAGAGTTTTTATTATAATTGGGTACTAGATTTCATCACATGCTTTTTCTGCATTTCTTGATATGATCACATGGTTTTTCTTTAGCCTGTTGATGTGATAGATTATGTTAATTGATTTTCTAATGTTGAACCAGCTTGCATACCTGGGATAAATCCTACCTGGTCATGGTGGGATTTTTATACATTGTTGGATTTGATTTGCTAATATTTTCCTGAGGATTACTTCATCAGTGTTCTTAAGAGATATTGTTCTGTAGTTTTCTTGTAGCATCTTTGGTTTTGGTATTAAGGTAATGCTGGCCTCATAGAATGAGTTAGGAAAAATTCTGTGTTCTGGAAGAGATTGTAGAAAATTGGTATAAATTCTGCCTTCAGTGTTTGGTAGAATTTACCAGTGAACCAATCTGGGCCTGCTGCTTTCTGTTTTGAAGGTTATTAGTGATTTATCAGTTTCTTTAATAGATATAGGCCTATTTAAATTGTCTGTTTTTTGCTTGTGTGAGTTTTGGCAGATTGTGTCTTTCAAGGGATTGGCCCATTTCATCTAGGTTATTAAATTTGTGAGCATAATGTTGTTAATAATATTCCCTTATTATCCTTTTAATGTTCATAAGGTCTGTAGTGATGTTCCCTTCCTTCATGTCTGATATTAGTAATTTCTGTCCTCTTTTTTTCTTAGATAGCCTGTCTAGAGGCTTATCACTTTTATTGATCTTTTCAAAGAACCAACTTTTGGTTTTGTTGATTTTTTTTCTATTTTCTGTCTTCAGTTTCATGAATTTCTACTCTATTATTTATTTTCTTCTGTTTTCCTTGGAATTAATTTGCTTTTCCTTTTTTAGTTTCCTAAAATAGAAGCTTAGATTAATTTTAGATCTTTCTTCTCTTCAAATATATGGATTCAATGCTATACTTTGCCATCTAAGTACTGCTTTCTATGCATCTCACAAATTTTGAAAAGTTGTATCCTCATTTTCATCTAGTTTAAACAATTTTTAGATTTCTTTTGAGATTTCTTCTTTGACACGTGTTATTTAGTAGTGTGTTGTTTAATCTGCAAGTATTTGGGGATTTTTTTCCAGCTATCTTTCTGTTATGATTTCTAGTTCAATTTATTGATTTTTAGTTTAATTGTGGTCTGAGAGCAGACATTATATATTATCTATTCTTTTAAATTTGTTAAGGTCTTTTTTTATGGCCCTGAATGTGGTCTGTCATGGTGATTGTTTCATGCAAGTATGACAATATGTAATCTGCTGTTGTTGGATGAATTAGTCTATAGATGTCAATTATTCCATTTTATTGACTGTGCTATTGAGTTCATCTATGTCCTTACTAATATTCTGCCTGCTGGGTTTATCCATTTCTAATAGAGGGGTATTAAAGTCTCCAATTGATTAGTGGATTCATCTATTTATTCTTGCAGTTCTTAGTCTTTACCTGATGTATTTTGACACCCTGTTTTCAGATGCGTAAACATTAAATATTGTTACGTCTTGGATTATTGACCCTATTTCATTTCCTTCTCTACGAAGAACTTCTTTTAACATTTCTTGCAGGGCAAGTCTACTGCCAATAATTTCTCTCAATTTTTGTTTATCTAAGATAGTCTTTATTTCTCCTTCACTTTGGAAGGATAACTTAACAAGGTACAGAATTATAGGTTGATGATTTTTTTTTTATACTTGGCTGACTTTATAGATTTTTGAAATTTATTTATTTATTCATTTATTTATTTATTTTTGGCTGTGTTGGGTCTTCATTGCTGCACATGGGCTTCCTCTAGTTGGGGCGAACAGGGGCTACTCTTCGTTGCGGTGCGCGGGCTTCTCATTGTGGTGGCTTCTCGTTGCGGAGCACGGGCTCTAAGCACACAGGCTTCAGTGGTTGTGGCTTGCGGGCTCTAGAGTGCAGGCTCAGTAGTTGTGGTGCACGGGCCCAGCCGCTCTGCGGCATGTGGGATCTTCCCGGACCAGGGCTCGAACCCGTGTCCCCTGCATTGGCAGGCGGATTCTTCCATTGCAGAGCACAGGCTCCGGACATGCAGGCTCAGTGGCCATGGCTCATGGGCCCAGCCACTCCGCGGCATGTGGGATCTTCCCAGACTGGGGCACAATGCAGGCTCAGCAGCCATGGCTCACGGGCCCAGATGCTCCACAGCATGTGGGATCTTCCCAGACTGGGGCACAACCCCGTGTCCCCTGCATCGGCAGGCGGACTCTCAACCACTGCGCCACCAGGGAAGCCCTTGATGGTTTTTTTAGACAACACTTTAAATAGTTCACTCTGCTGTCCTTGGATGCACGGTTTCTGAGAAGTCAGATGTAATTCTTATCTTTTCTCCTTTATTAGTAAGGTGTTGTTTTTCCTTGGGTTCTTTCAGGATTTTTGATTTTCTGTACTTTGAAAATGATATTATAGGTATAGTTTGCCTAGGTGTAGTTTTTCTGGCATTTATCCTGCTTTGTGTTCTCTGACCTGCCTGGATCAGTGATTCAGTGTCCAACATTAATTTTTAGTCATTATTGCTTCCGATACTGCTTTTGTTCCTTTCTTTACTTATCTAATGGTATTCCCATTATGCATATGTTACACCTTTTCTAGTTCTCCACAGTTCTTGGATATTCTATTCTGGTTTTTTTCAGTCTTTTTTCTCTTTGATTTTAATTTTGGAAGTTTCTGTTGTCATATCCTCAAGCTCAGAGATTCTTTCCTTGGCTGTGTGCAATCTACTGATAAGTCCATCAAAGGCATTCTTCATTTCTCTTATGGTATGTTTGATCTTTAGAAGTTTTTTTTTCTTTCTTAAAATTTCCATGTCTGGGCTTCCCTGGTGGCGCAGTGGTTGGGAGTCCACCTGCCGGTGCAGGGGACACGGGCTCGTGCCCCGGTCCGGGAAGATCCCACATGCCGCGGAGCGGCTGGGCCCGTGAGCCATGGCCACTAAGCCTGCGTGTCCGGAGCCTGTGCTCCGCAATGGGAGAGGCCATGACAGTGAGAGGCCTGCGTACCGCAGAAAAAAAAAAAAAAAAAAAATTCCATGTCTACTTATATTTAACTGTTCTTACATGTTGTGTACTTTTCCATTAAAACCCTTAACATATTAATTAAAGGGTTTTAAAATTCTTGTTCTGATAATTCTATCAGATAATTATGATAATTATAATTCTATCATATCTGAGTCTGGTTATGATGCTTTTTCAGTCTCTCTAAACTGTGTTTTTTGCCTCTTAGGTTGCCATGTAATTTGTTCTTGATAGCCAGACGTTGATGTACCAGGTAAAAGGAACTGTGGTAAATAGGTCTTTAGTAGTGTAGTGGTTAGGTACAGGGAAGGTGAAATGTTCTGCAGACCTGTGATTCAGTCTAAGTCTTTTGGTGAGCTTGTGCTCTGGACTGTGAACTTCATCAGTGTTTTTCAGTTGGTTTTTGTTTATTTGTTTTTTATTTATTCCCTTCTGTGGGACAGAATGGCTGGAGTTGTGTATTTCTCTTCCCTCAGTTACATTAATTAGGCCCTGATAAAATCCCAATAGTTTAGGCTCTAATAAAATAGTTTCTCTTAAGGACGGATCTTGTTCAGAAGAACAGAACTCTGGCATACTTCATATGGTTCGTTTTCCCCTCCCACTGCTGGGAACTCAAGGGGTTTTTTCTCCAGTGTTCACTGTGAGGACCTGGTAGAGCTTCTGGAGGTAAAACTTATAAAAGTGTTTGGAGCTCCCTATAACTTGGTCCCCCCTGGAGTTTTTAACTCTTGGAACTGTCCACACTGAGCCTCCAGCAATTTGTCGATTACAGTCCAGGTTTTCCTTCTCCAGTATGTGTTCCCACAGAGGGTTTTGCTCATGGGTTTCTGTTCCAATAAGTTGTGAATCTCTGTTTTCACCTTTCTGTCTCTCTAATTTGGGGGGCAGCAGTTTGCCTTGTAACCTCATGTCTGTGATGCATCTAAGAAGAGTTGTTGATTTTTCATCTTATTCAGCATTTTCTTGTTGTCAGAATGGAATGGCAACTTCTAAGTTCCTTCCATGCTGGGCCAGAAACTGGAAGTCTTCACTAAATTTTTACAATCCACTAATAGGTTGTGATCCACAGTTTGAAAAGCAAAGTTTTAAATTATATGGAATTAGCCTTAGGCTAAGTGAAAAAAATTCAAACACAAAAGACTGTAGACTATATGATTTCATTTATGTGACATTCTAGAAAAAAACTGTGATAGAAAGCAGACCAGTGATTGCCTGGAGCTGGGGCCTGGGGAAGGGACTGACTGCAAAGGGAACAAGGGAATGTTTTAGATGATGGAAGTATGTTGTATTTTCATTGTGGTGGTGGTTATATGACTGTATTCAATTGCTGAAACTCAGCACACAATATTTAAAATAGATAAATTTTACTGTCTGGAATTATACCTTAATAAAGTTGGGGGAAGTGTAGTACTTAATAGAATGTCACTAGATAAGACATTAACATAGTGTTTAGTTACTAAGTAATCTCCCAGTGGGTGACTAGAAAAAGGACTTTTAAAGACACTTCCAAAGCGCATAGTCAGGAGAAAAAAATGTTGTGTTTTCCTCCACAGAGTTAGAGTGAGAGGGGATGTCACAGTGAGGTTTCCAGGGATCTTGGTACACAGAAGCAGTAACACATGGTCCAACCATGTTCTAACTGCTACAACAGTTGAGACTGATTCATAACCTGGGCTTACCATTTGCTTAAAACCCCAAATATACTTTTCTACTGTTAAATTTCATGTGGCTCCATATTTCTGATTGAGAATCATTTGCTGCTGCAAAATGTGAGATGTTTTCTTCATGAAATGCAAAATGTTTACCATTGAATGAAGGCAGCTGTAAAACGATATAATCTATCAAGAAAGATTTTGATTCCTACTGATTATATATTGTTGAAATGTGACCACTGTATTTTGTATTTAGGAACCGTGGAGTTTATTATGGACTCAAAGCACAATTTCTACTTCATGGAGATGAATACAAGGCTGCAAGTGGAACATCCTGTTACTGAGATGATCACAGGAACTGACTTGGTGGAATGGCAGCTTAGGGTGGGAGTATTTTTTCTGTCAAAAATCAGTGTCGAGGGCTTCCCTGGTGGCGCGGTGGTTGGGAGCCCGCCTGCCGATGCAGGGGACGCGAGTTCGTGCCCCGGTCCGGGAGGGTCCCGCGTGCCGCGGAGCGGCTGGGCCCGTGGGCCGTGGCCGCTGGGCCTGCGCGTCCGGAGCCTGTGCTCCGCGGCGGGAGAGGCCACAGCGGTGAGAGGCCCGCGTACTGCAAAAAAAAAAAAAAAAAATCAGGGTCGAGGGGCTTCCCTGGGGGGGCAGGGGGTGAGAGTCCGCCTGCCAATGCAGGGGACACGGGTTCCTGCCCCAGTCTGGGAAGATCCCAGATGCCGCAGAGTGGCTGGGCCCGTGAGCCATGGCCGCTGAGCCTGCGCATCTGGAGCCTGTGCTTCACAACGGGAGAGGCCACAACAGTGAGGGGCCCGCGTACCGGAAAAAAAAAAAAAAAAAAAAGTCAGTGTCAAGAATACATTCCCTTCTTAAAACCTCTTAAAAGGAGGCATCGCTTTGGACAAGGGTTCAATTCTTAGTGGTTGTCATGAGGATAGGAAAATGGGAGGTTAAAGGTGGCATTACATTTGATGCACTTTATGAACCCAGATTCCTAATCTGTCACTTACCATCTTTCCCCCTTAGACATGGGGCAGCCAGCAGGCGAACTGCTGTCACTGAGGCTTGCTTGTGACCACTCTGTCTCAACACAAAGCCTTGTGCCCTGAGACCACATCATTCAGGTCCAGGCCATCATGAGATTTTAGAGGTAGGACAGATGCTAGCCAAGGTGAAATAAGCTAAGGAAAAGGTGGGAATGAAGAGCCAAGGGAAGGGTCTAGATTAACAGAGGGGTCCACGTGCAAGTGCTGACAGACTGTTGATGGCCCATGAAGGGATAAATGTAGCCATTCAGAGTAAATGTTTAGAAAATTTTAAAGCACTTAACATTTCTGTGACACATCTACTGAATTTTACTGAAGTCTTTAGTCTACAGCTTTTCGTCAGTGGCCTGAATCTGAATTCTACAAGCTTATTCCTTCAAATATTAATGATAATAACTTAGTCTGTTTTGTTCTCTTTATTGAAAACAGTAGATTTTTACCACCTGTTGTTTAATATAAAAAATGTTTTTAGGTAGTATGAATATTCTTGATCTCTGTAGGATTCTTGGTTCTTTATATATCCTGAAACGAAATTATTTTTTCCACGTTGTGATGCTAAAGTCGTGATTATTTTGATAATTTTGTCTTTGCAGAACTTCTGTGGACAATAATATAATGTTCCTTTTGCTGGTTCATTGGGGATGATTGGTGGTTTTAATTAAGCCATAAGATTCTTATGGGCCTTCTGGGCATTGGGAGCTAATGAAAACCAGGCACATCAGGCTAGTAAGTGTTAGTAGAAAGAGTGCTTATGTTTCCAGAATTCAAGGAAAAGAATATTTTTTTCTGAAGTGGTAACCATGAGAGTCCAGAATTTTGAAATCATGAAGGATAAAGGGTTTCCAAGGATTAAAGAGAAGAAAGCTTTTGGACATTAGGGGGACCAGCAGACATTTATTTCTGCAAGTCAAGAAACTGTAAGAGCTTTAGAAAGAGAAATAGGCTTTTATCATCTGGGGAGGGTTTCTAGAACTTAGGGATGCCATTGGACCTTGTTTACAGTGTTCAAGGTACTTTGGAGTCTGGCTTCCAAACAGAGGTAAAACAAGGGGTCTCTCCATGTGGTGAGGCAAGAGTTCAAGCTCCAGGACCTGTCTCTGGGGTCACCAGCGTCTTAGAGCAAGGGTGCAATGATGTGAGTTCCCAGGCTGCAGGTTCAGATGGTTAGTAGTTTCAGGAGACGCTGGTGAAATATCCAAGGTCCAGGGCTTCCAAAGAGTCAATGTCTAAGCCCCAGAAAACTCAGATGGTACAAATTTCTAAGTACCCAGAGGCATGGTTGGGCTAGTCTCTTCTGGGCCCATATAGAAGCCAACTTCAGAGGAAAACAGATAGGCAAAGATAGCCAGGTTGAAATTGCGCTATATAGTCAGCAATAAGATCACATCTTAGAATACGGACATATGGTCATTCTTTTCCTTTTTTATACTAAAACAAATAGAATTCTATTTTTTTTTGAAATAGAATTCTTTATTAGAACATTAAAGAGTATTTTATTATAAAGGATAAGAATGAAATAATAATAGCTAACACTTACATAGTGCTTACTTTATGCCAGGCATTTTTCTCTGAAGCATTAAGAGGTTACAGAAACTTACCCAGAATATGAGTACGCCCAGAACGGAATAAGTATAGAGACAGAATTTGAACCCAGGCAATACGGCTGCAGAGTCTGTGGTTCCAAACACCATGGCATAAAGCCATTCAATTTAGTCCATTTTCCTTTCATTTTCACTGTTGTGGTTGCTGATTTTTCTTATCTACAGATTTAAAGAGATGAGACTTTTGCTTGTTTTACACTTGTTTTACACCTGTCTAGTTCAGTGTGCTGCTAAGTTAGAGATTTTCCCTGTATCTTTTGCCATCTCAGTTTGTTATTTTCTCATCTTGGAGGAAAACTTAAGGGAAGAGAGAAGAGAGTGACAGTGTGCCCTCTAATAGCCTTTTCCAAGTTATATTAGTTGAAGAGAGAGATTTGTTGTATTAGTATATAAGAGCCAAAATAATAATAATTACAGTAGTGGTAAACAATGCTGATCATCCTGTTTATAATCTGGTATCTTGCAATATACATAAACATAACAAAATTTTAAAAACATCATGTTCCACTCTTTGTTTTGCTTGATCACTTGGTGATGAAGATGACAAAGATGACTAATGCCACGCTTTAGGCATAGCTGTGAAAATAGTCCTAAACACCATCTAATAATTTACTATAAAAAAGCTTGATTTGGTAACAGTGCTAATGTTTTAAATGAAAACTGAGAATATCTTGCCAGTAAGAAATTTCAGTTTTCATTATATTAAAAAAGCACTGATACTTATATTTGTGATTTAGTCATTGGTTTGCCTGTTTTCTCTATTTAAAAATTCTAGAAACCCATTGTAATTAGTACAGTATTTTCAAGCTGCATCTGTTTTTTAATCTACTTTTGCTTTTGCCCAATACTCGAGTAGGTGGATAAAATAAGAGTTTTTATTTGGCTTCACTATAAAGTCCTGATGTACATTTTACATAGAAAAGGATAAGACCGTCGACTAAGTCTCATAGCTGCTAGAAGGTGGATATTCATAAGAAGCACATACTCTTCTTTTACCAGATTGCAGCAGGAGAGAAGATTCCTTTGAGCCAGGAAGAGATAACTCTGCGAGGCCATGCCTTTGAAGCTAGAATATATGCAGAAGATCCTAACAATAACTTCATGCCAGGGGCTGGACCATTAGTGCATCTCTCCACCCCTCGAGCAGACCTTGCCACTAGGATTGAAACTGGAGTACGGCAAGGTAAAGTGAAATAAAGCAAAAAGTCTCAGTGTTTAAAAATTGTTAGTACATTATTGGCTTTGTATGGGGTCTTTTCCCTGTCTTGTGGATATATCTAGTGTGCTTTAAAAATAAAGGATTTAATTGATTTCTCTGTAATCTTTACTTTTCCTTCTGGAATAGTCATTTTTAAATAATAGTATTTTTAAGCAGTACTACTCTCTTTTTTGAAATGCAGCAGCACTTAGTGAAGCCTAAGCAACAAATATTTTGTGGGTACTGTTTTATATTTTTTACTTTGCCTAGTTCCAAATATAATTTAAGGTGACTGATAACTGCTATGTCCAAGGCACTCTGCCTTCAAGGTACTGAAAGTCAAGCTGAAAAATTAATAAATGAATTTAGTGCAAGCTAAACAGTAATAACTAAAAGAAAGAAAAGAAAAAAATGACAGTGCAAGAACTATCACGATTCACATATGATGAATAATGATGGTCATAACAGTTATTTAGTACTTACTATGCACAGGCACTGTTCTAGGTGATTTTTCTACCTGGGCTCCTTTAACTATGAGAACTACCCTATGAATAGATGTTATTATCACTCCATTTTCCAGATGAGGAAGCCAGGGCACAGAGAAGTGACTTGTCCAAGGTCACTCTTGGAGCCAAGATTCAGACCCAGGCTTCTGGCTCCAGGTTTTATGCTCTGAGCCACCACTGTCTACTGCCACCTTAACTTTAGTTGCCAGAGAAGTTATACAGATGGTGAGTGATAAAATACAGCAATTCTCAGGAATAACAGGTTATGTTAGGCTGGTATAATCAGGACACGCTTCTAAGAGGAAGTCTGGAGTGGATTTGAGTAGGCAGATTTAACAGCCTACAGAAAGGTAAAGAAAAGAGGATTTAACTAAAGATGTGTTTGAAGAACTGTGAGAAAATATGTGGCTGGAGAAAAGGGTTCAGGACAGTGAGTAGTTGGAGATATGGCTGGAGATACATAATGAAAGCAAATTGTATAGGGTCTGGAAAGCCAAAATGAATGAGGACTTCTTAATGATAAACTGGCAGCATTTTGAGAATTCTGGCTAACCCACAGCAAAATTTGGTAGTCAGAAAATTTTTTCATATCAGCGTCTCATCATAGAGAGAAGAGGGAACTTGCAATAGAAAAAAAAGAATCTGTGAGGCAAGCAAAGCTTGCAATATACTTTAATAAAGGTGCTCAAAGGATAACAGAGATATAATTCTAAAACAGACTCCCAGATTCACATCCTGGCACTGAGGAGGATAATCTAGTCTAAGAAGCTTTCCCCAACCCTGCTCTTTTGTGTTCCCTGAGTCCCTTGTGTATTCCTTGGGCATTGCCCTTTTATATTATCTTATGATGATCTTTTACTCGTTGTCTAGCTTCTCCATTAGACTATAAGAGTCTTAAGAGAGGGACTATGTCTTCTATGTTATAATTTCAGGACTTTACTCAACCCTAGGCCTAGAAGGTGTTCAATATGTGTTGGTAGGTGGGTGGGTGGATGGATGGGTGGATAAAGGAGTGTGATCTAACCCCTTGATTCTACAGATGAAGACTCTGGGGTTCAGAGGGGTCCAGTGGCCTGTCAAAATCACAGAAAGGTCCTAGAACAGTATTCTATGTAATACACCACATCCTTTTGTCTTGAACCATTCTAACCAGTGAGATGTGCATGGTTCACATTCTTGTTCTCTGAGACTCTGGTCACAGTAATGTCAGCTGCTATTTGTTTATCAGCTCTGCCAGGTATGGCATTTGGCACTTGATTGTCAATCCTCCCAACAAGCATATAGGATAGAGGAATTGTCCTTTTTTTCTGATGAGGAAACTGAGGGGGTGGAGGGAAGGAAATGCCAAAGACAGAAGTGATTGTGATATGAGAGGGTAGAAGGAGTTTGTACTGACTTCCTAAAATGAGAAGGGAAAAGAAGCTTCAGACGAAGATAAGATGAGGAAAACCAGCCTATGTGTCATTGAATGACTGTTTGGGGCGTGGTGCTCTTGGATGGCCACACCCTCCTTAACAACTTCTGTTTTTAAACCCCCAGTGAGCCTCAGTTCCTAATGAATAAAATGGTGGTAAGGATATCTGTGGTGCAGGAGTTTGTGAGGATTAAGTGTGAAATGTACATAAAGCCCCAGGAGAATGCCTTACTTAACATATTTTCTCTCTTTAACTTTGGTTACTGTGGTTTTTCAATTTCAGGAGATGAAGTTTCAGTGCATTATGACCCCATGATTGCAAAGCTGGTTGTGTGGGCTGAAGATCGCCAGGCAGCCTTGACGAAACTGCGGTACAGCCTTCGACAGTACAGTGTGAGTGACCTGGGGCTGTGTCAGTGGCCCTGTTGTTCTCTGCATCTCTACAGCCAAGCGTGACTGTCACGATTGGTCAACTTTGTCCTTGTCAACTTATTTCCTCCAATTACCCATATGTCACGAACAGAATAATTTCACATGGGAGAATTTCCCATGGGTCAGAATAGAGTTTGAGGACTTCTTAATTTCAGCTAGAAAAGAAAGATTGCAAGACTAAAACTATTAGCATCAGCGTTAACCTCAGTATGAAATTTCTATTCATCCTGTAGATGAGGCCAAGACACGCGTGTGGCCTATCGTCTGGTGTTATTTTCTGTGAAGGAAGATCAGTCTTATCCATTTGAAAGAGTTTGTTGCTTTTCTGTAGCCATTCATTTCCTTGGTGCAGTAAGTCCCATACCACATTGATTTAGCTTCATAGAAGGACTTCTTATTAACCCATGATATTCAAATTATTATATATTGTGAATTTGATCAAACCTCTTTTTTTCTGTGGCTCCACCCACACTGGCCTCTTTGCTACTCCTTAGACACCCCAGCATGGAGCCATGTGTTCCCGTTCTCCCTTCCAGAATATTCTTCCCCCACATGACTGCCTCCTCACCATCCTGAGCCCTGCTCACTGTGACCCTCAGAGTCCTTCCAGGCCACCCCACAGAACCCTTTGCTGTTCTCTCTTCCTTTAGCCAGCCTTCTTTTTCTTCATATCACCTGCCATTATATTAGATATTTGTTTATAGATATTGCTGTCATCTGTCCCTTGAATGTGGAGGCAAGGACTGTGTTTTGTTCCTCACTGTGTTTTGTTCCTCACTGTGTCTGCAGTATCCAGGTCAGGGCCTGGCACCTAAAAGGCACTCAGTAAATGGCTATAAAATAAATGAATGAATGGATGAATGAGTGAATGAATGAATGAACCCAAGTCTTAGATAGCAGTTTTGCCTGGGATCCTATTTATTGGGTGGATTTGGGTTAATTTTATACCTTTTTAACTTTTTATATCAGTGTCAAAGTTGGATTTTAGTGTTGGAAGGAAGCTCTTTTCAGGTCGTATAATCCTACCCATCCCCAGCGCAGCAATCTTACTCTGTTTGCGGTATTCCTATTTCGTGGGTGTGTTCTGAGCAGCAAGTCTTTGATATCTTGCAAGTAAATCTCATTTAAGTTTCTTAACGTTTACTGGCTTTCCTAACCTGAGTCAATTAAACATCTCCACACTACCTACCCAACCCCATTTCCTACATTGTCTTTATCATAGTAAATTACATAGTGTTATGTGCAGATGTATAGTGATGGTGAAGTGGGTTTTTTCGTTTTGTTTTTTCTGAGGGTTATTCATAGTAGAAAATACTTAGTAGAAAGAGCAGATGCCATAGAAACGTTTTTCTGAATATGTTGTTTTCCCCACTCACTGGGGACATTGGCTTTTTTTTCCCCTAGATTGTTGGGCTGAACACCAACATTGACTTCCTCCTCAAACTGTCTGGCCACCCAGAGTTTGAAGCTGGGAACGTGCACACCGATTTCATCCCTCAGCACCACAAAGAACTGTTGCCCCAACGGAAGACCACAGCCAAAGAATTTTTATGCCAGGCAGCTCTGGGGCTCATCCTCAAGGAGAAAGCTAGGACTGATGTTTTCAAAATCCAGACACAAGGTATGGAATGCTTTTCTCTTTCTTCTGCTTATCAAGATTTTATGAATAATCATTGAATATGCTTTTTTTTTTTTTTTTTTTTTTTTGGCTGTGCCACACGGCTTATGGGATCTCAGTTCCCAACCAGGGATTGAACCCAGGCCACAGTAGTGAATGCCCAGAATGCTAACCACTAGGCCACCAGGGAACTCCCACTTTTCTTTCTTTATGCCACTCCTACCTCCCTTTTCTTCTGTCAGTGATTGACACCTTCCTCTGCTAGTGTTTTTTAGTGTGAAATAGAGCTCCTCACGTAACATGGATGCGCCCATCAACACCCTTTAACCCATTAAATATAACTTATCACCTAACAGCGTAATGTAAAGAAGGAATTATTTTCAGGCAAACACCAGTTCTCCCCGCATCCCTTGCTGATATCCCTTCCAACTTTTTTTTTTTTATTTATTTTTCATTTCCTTCCAACTTCTTTTATTCACCACTCCTTGTGGCCTACTTTGTTGTATCCTCTGTACCTGCAGCAACTTCCTTGGTCCTGGAGACTAAAGACAGAGTGCCAGAGATGCTCAGATCCCCTTGGGTTACCCATGATTTATTGTTGAGTTAGTTCCTCCTCTCTTTTTCTATTCTGTGATCAAATTTCTGACTAGCTAAACACCTAGGTACTTCATTGTATCATAGAATCTGGGCACGGGGGGTGCCTATGACAGATTCCTCCTGGCTGCCACACGCGTGCATCCCTGCTTCAGCATCCCTGCTGAGTTGTTGCCCAGCCTCCTAACACCTCAGGAAGCTGGAAATTCATAATGAAAATTCGTTAGTTAATTACAGTTTCAGTCAGTTCTCCATTAAGAAGTTCTTCCCTCTAAATTGGCAAAATCTGAGCTCTCCCAAATTTGCTCCATAATGTTTCCTCAGGCTGTCTCTGATCTTTGGAGCAAACAGAAAAAAAAAAATTTGAATCCATTTATCCCTTCATTGTTATTAGGATTATTATTATAGGATCCTGTTATTGGGATCTTTAATTTCTAGATTCATTCAAAAAGGTTACATTGAAAGCTTAAAATATAAAACTATATTTGGAGATTTGTGCTCTGTCCTCATTTGGTCCTTTTACATTAAATAAATGCATCTAACTATACCCCATCTGGTATTCCTAAGCCTGGACTTAGCATTTTTAGAATGGAGTGTCCTCTTACTCTCACTTTCCTTTTTAAAATTTATAACCAGCACAGTGAGGAGTTTCAGAATAAATTGCTTCAATTTAGCTACTCTGTAGCTCCTGGATATTGTCTAACAGAGGGTGAACACACAGATGTCTGGGGCAGACCAGTAACAGAGATGAGTAAAAGAGGCCAGGTAAAAGAAAAATAGTGAGTGGTGAGGATTTGGGTGACCTGGAATGCATTTGTCCTGTCAAAAAAGTGACCACTGTGCAGTTTACGTAACCAGAGGATGAGAGTTGAGGCTGCAAATATTCTGATTTTCAAGAGAAACTGGGATATTTTTCATATAAAATTTCCTGAGCTGTAAATGAAAGTGTCTAATTTAAATTTAAAGCAATGAGGGGGCTTCCCTGGTGGTCCAGTGGTTAAGAATCTGCCTTCCAATTTGGGGATATGGGTTCGATCCCTGGTCAGGGGACTAAGATCCCACATGCCACGGGGCAACTAAGCCCACGTGCTGCAACTACTGAGCCCACGCGCCACAACTAGAGAGCCCGCATACTGCAACTACAGAACCTATGCACTCTGGAGCCCACGAGCCACAACTACTGAGCCCGCACGCTCTGGAGCCCACGTGCCACAGCTAGAGAGAAGCCCGCGTGCTGCAACGAAGGATCCCACGTGCTGCCACTAAGACCCAAGGCAGGCAAAAATAAATAAATATTTAAAAAAGGAAAAATAGCTTTTAAAAAAAATTTTTTTAATAAATTTAAAGCAATGAATAGAACAAAGAAAACACATTTCAGCTGCCAATATAGGACCTCTTACATTTTCTTTTGTTAGTAAGCTTGATGTTCATTAATTTGTTGTTGAATTTTAAATTTTTTCTAGATCAATACTCTCCTTTTGTATCCAGCAGTGGAAGAAGACTGAATATCTGTTATACCAGAAGCATGACTCTTAGGGATGGTAAAAACAGTAAGTAATGTTTTATTAAAAGAGGAATGTGCTTCGTAGAAATATAGCATATTTACCTGAAAAAATAGGATTCAGTCTGGCCACTATCAATTACATATTTTAAGATCCCTAGCCTAAACATTGGAAGGAAGCATGCTAAAATAATAGAATTGATTGGCTCTGGGTGGTAGAGTTAATGATTTTTTTTTTTTACACTTTTTCTATATTTGGAAAATATTTTTAAAATACGTCATAAAACGTACATAGCAAAATGACAAATGAAATATGACAAAACATTAGTGAGATTACCGTTGGATGGTGGGATTTGAAGCAGTCTTTTTTCCACCTCTTCTTTGTACTTTCTTTGCTTTGCAGTTTTTCTTCAGTGAGCATGTGTGACTTTTAAAGAAGAAAAACAATAACCAAAACTACTCCAGGGAAGAAGGATTGCCCAATGTTCAAACAGCGTTAATGAAGGGGAGCCACTGTTTTACCCACCTAATGATGGTGAAACTTAGGCATAGGAGGTGCAGTAAAACTTACTCAAGGCTAGTAAGTGGCAGAGCCAAGATTGATACCCAGTCTTTCTGACCTTGGCCCCTGTGCTATTTCCACCACTTTTCCAGTGGAAACTTGAGTTTTGATTGCAAACTAATTTGAATAGGCTCAGGAGGGGGCCTGATTTCTTGTAACTTAAGTCAGGAAGGGCTGACACCTAAGCCAGAAGGTGGTTTATAAACTTATGGCTGGAACAGTGTACCAGAGGAGCCAGAATCCTGTGATAGCAGGTGGCTGCATCCCTCTTGCTGCAGGACAGTTTGCCTGGCAAGCCAGATGTGCAGAGTCAGGGCTGGGAGGACCGGATGACCTTAAATGTGAGGTGTCAGTGAACTGTGATAACTCCGTTATCAGAATGTGCCTACCAGGTAGAACAGAATGCTCCTGCCAGCTCATCACAGCACCCTCTGCCCCAAACAGAGTGGGATTTTCTGTACCTCAACTCTGTGTAGATATCCAGTCACTTACTAAAAGATTCTTTGTTCACAGAAGTTGATTGGGTTATAGCTCTTTAGGTATTTTTTCATTCTGAACCTAGATGGTCATTGCCCTAAGTGCCTTGAGTACATGGAAAGAAAGTTTGCAAACATCCCTTATAAAGTAGCATTCTGCAAATGGTCAACCTATCCATTTTATACTGGTGTATTAATTCATTTAGTCCTAAAAAACAGCCTCCAAAATCTGGGAATATCTTACTCTAGACTCCTGTATGCTGAGCACAAGTATCAGCAGCAAAGTTTCAGTGACCTCTTCAACCTAAATTAAACAGAAAAATCACATGTGTGATTGTAATTCAGATGAGCCAACTGTGTTATTTGGCATGGATCTTCACTAAGGCTCTGAGCAGTGTTTTGAGTTATGCTGCATTTTTGGGGATTTTGTTTTTTTAATTTTTAAAGTAAATAAATATATAATTGAAAAGCCAATATGCATGCTGTTCACTACATCCTTTTGGTAGTATTTTTCAACAATAATCCAGGTCTGAATATAATAGCTTTCAGAACGTTATGGTGAGTCTCTAATATAATCAGTAGTGACCATGGTTGAATAAGAGAGTGCTCCAAACAGGAAGTCTAAGAGCCCAGAAGCATTTGTGAATCTAAAGTAGAACCAGAGCTTCCCTGGTGGCGCAGTGGTTGAGAGTCCGCCTGCCGATGCAGGGAACATGGGTTCATGCCCCGGTCCAGGAAGATCCCACATGCCGCGGAGCGGCTGGGCCCGTGAGCCATGGCCTCTGAGCTGCGTGTCCGGAGCCTGTGCTCCGCAACGGGAGAGGCCACAACAGTGAGAGGCCCGCGTACCGCAAAAAAAAAAAAAAAAAAAAAAAAAAAAAAAAAAAGGCATAAAGTAGAACCAACTCCTAATGATCTCAGTAAGAATGACCCAGCATTTTAAATATTCAGGGCTTGATAAATAATCTTCCTTTGTTACTATGGCCATGTTTCACAGAACCCTGCCCTACCCTCAATAATAATGGCTAAGATTTATTGAGTGTTTGGTATATATCAGACACTTTGTTAAGCTCGTTCCATGGATTATTTCATTTGCATTTTCAGAATAGGCCAATGAGATCAGTGTTATTATTAGTGTCAACTTTATAAATTGAGAACCAAGTCTTAGAGAGATTAATAGTTTTCTTGAAGTCACACCAAAACTAATTGGTGGAGCCAGAATTTGAACCCATGCTCCAGGATACATGTGCTTACCTAACACTGCACCATGCTAAACTTATATACTTTATTAGAGGATATTAAACATATATTAAATTTATAAGAGGATGTTTAAGGTTCTCTCGTGGGGGTCAAGAGATACCTAGAGGAGGGAGAAACAAATTCAGCTACCCTATAATATATAAAAGAATTTAGAGTTTTCCTGGCAATGTCTTTACTATGATTCTTTTTTTTAATTTTTAAAAAATTTATTTATTTTATTTTTTTATTTTTGGCTGCATTGGGTCTTTGTTGCTGCGCGCAGGCTTTCTCTAGTTGCGGCAAGCAGGGGCTACTCTTCGTTGTGGTGCATGGGCTTCTCATTGCGGTGACTTCTCTTGTTGCAGAGCATGGGCTCTAGGTGCGCAGGCTTCAGTAGTTGCAGCATGTGGACTCAGTATTTGCGGCACTTGGGCCCTAGAGCGCAGAGGCTTTGGTAGTTGTGGTGCGTGGCTCAGTAGTTGCAGCGCCCAGACTCTACGGTGCGTGGGCTCAGTAATTGTGGCTCCTGGGCTCTAGAGTGCAGGCTCAGTAGTTGTGGCACACAGGCTTAGGTGCTCCACAGCGTGTGGGATCTTCCCGGACCAGCAATCAAACCCGTGTCTCCTGCATTGGCAGGCGGATTCTTAACCACTGAGCCACCAGGGAAGTCCTTTACTATGATTCATTCGGCATTCGTGTCAGTTAAATACTTTTCATATCTTATAAATTGAAAGAAAACTGATGTGGCATAATTGGATGTATTTTCTTATAAGAAAGTTTAGAGATATTGGTAAGATATATGGGGAAAGTTTCATTCATTCATACATTCAGTACAAAGTTTTTGAAAAAACAGATATTCTGAGTAATGTGAAGAAGAGAAAAAAAGATGTAAGAAATTTACCATTTGGCAAAGGAGAAGTGTATATGTTGGCAAGACGGGTGGTGTAGTGGTTAATAATGCAGGCCCTGGAGTCAGACTGTATGGGTTGAATTCCGCTCCCCTCTTGTCTGTGACCCTTGGGCAAGTCACACTCTCTAAGCATCTAGTGTCCTCAGCCGTAAATGGGGATGGTGATGGCAGTTACTTCCTTGGGTTGTTGAGTGTATTAAATGCGGCAACACCTATAAAGCATTTAGCTCATTGAATGACCTAGAGCAAGCAGTCAATAAACAGCTATCATCATCATCATCATTATTAAATTATCCCCTTGCTACTATGAAAAGAAAAAAATAGATATGTATGTCACATGTTAATTTTTAAAAGTTGGTTGCAGAACAATATTATAACAATATCCTATTTTTATAAAAGAAAAATATAAATTTGTGCATTTGAAAAAATCTAAAAGCATTCACACATTAAATATTTAATAGTACTACATCTGGGCAGTAGAGGGAATTTTTAGTTTATGAACTTCAGTATTTAACTTTTGTGAATATTTTTATTTTTGCAATTTTTAAAAAATATATTTTTAAATTTATTTATTATTTTTGGCTGCATTGGGTCTTCATTGCTACACACAAGCTTTTCTCTACTTGTGGTGAGCGGGCTTCTCATTGCAGTGACTTGTTGCAGAGCATGGGCTCCAGGTGCCTGGGCTTCAATAGTTGTGGTGCACGGGCTTAGTTGCTTTGCGGCATGTGGGATCTTCCTGGACCAGGACTCGAACCCGTGTCCCCTCCATTGGCAGGCAGATTCTTAACCACTGTGCCACCAGGGAAGTCCTATTTTTGCAATTTTTAAAAACAACTGATAAAGAGAAAAAACACTGTCATATAAAACTGGATGAGGGGAGAATCATAATGGTATTTTATATGCCGAAGTCTTAATGTTCAGAGGAGAGAGAATTCATTCCACCTAGGCAGACTCCTCCCAAGGACAGTGAGTGAGTGTGATGTGTCAGTTGGTGTGGCTGAGGACCAGCAAAGTGTGAAGGAGGAGCATGAGCAAAGAGGCACAATTGTGGGCAAGGCTAGAGGCATATATGGAGAATATTAATTGGCCCATTTTTCCCATTTGTTTGGAACACAGGGCTATGTAGAATAGTGGGAAACAAGGCTGGGAGTTTGGTGCCTTCCATACCAGGCCAAGTATTTTGAATGTGGTGGGGACATGCTACGGAGTATCAGCTGGAACGGTTGAAACAGGAAGCAGGAAGTTTTGGAAGGACCTCTTTGGAGGCAGCCTGGCCAGAAGCTGTGGGACTGAATCAGAGTAGAGCGATGGGAATGGACAGGAGGAAGTGTAGAGGACAGGTCCTCCAGGGGAAGAATTTGGCAGCTTTGTGGTGACTCTTGGAGGTGGAAAGCAAAGGAGAAGGAGAAGGCAAGAATGATAGGCTATAAACCTGGATGACAAGAAAAATGGTGTCAGTCATGGAGCTCACAGGTCAGGAGGGAAGGCAGGTGGAGTGGGGAGGTGATTTGTTGTCTCCACCATGTTTATTTTAAAGTGCCAATGGAGGATCCTGCTAGGAGTGACTAATTAGAGTTTTGGAGAAGGAAGGTCAAGGCTGGAAACAGATTTGAGCTGGCAGCATCAAGATGCTGGTTGATGTGACAGGAGTAGATGAAATGACTTTGGTCTGCATTCTCTACCCCACAAAATTTCCATCTCCTAGGATAGTCTTTAACCTATTCTGTAGTCACATAATGATATAACTATATTGCATATTATATTTGTATAGTCTGCACTTTCACATTTATTTATTTTTAAAAATTTTTTATTTTTTTGCGGTACGCAGGCCTCTCACCGCTGTGGCCTCTCCCGTTGCGGAGCACAGGCTCCGGACGCGCAGGCTCAGCGACCACGGCTCACGCTGGCCAGCCGCTCCACGGCATACGGGATCCTCCCAGACCGGGGCATGAACCCGTGTCCCCTGCATCGGCAGGCGGACCCCCAACCACTGCACCACCAGGGAAGCCCTCACATTTATTTAATCATTTACATTCTCATACCCAGTTGATGGGTCAGAATGGATCAGAAAAGCAAGATTTTAAATGACTTGGTCAAGATCACAGAGGTGATCATGCCACAGATGGCAGATTTGGGTCTTAAGCCAGAACTTCTCTTTCCCAATTACTTACATTTTCTACTATGACACTACAGCCTTTCTTGTTGACGGGAAAGTATCTGAAATATCCTATAAACTTAAAAGAGCTAAAACTCCAGTTTTAAAAAAGAAAAGTTTGAAATTCACCTTTATTGAAACCTGATTTTTAAATTTTTTTAATCTTTATTGTCAGAGAGTTAAAAAATGTTGATATCCCTAACAACTAGTTATCCTTAGGTTGAAAGTGAGGTTTTCAGAATCTCAGTTACTGAATAAATGAATGTCTTCTAATTTTTCTTCAATTTCCCCCCTTTCTCCGTAAAGATGTAACCATAGCTGTAACATATAACCATGATGGGTCACATAGCATGCAGGTAAGCCTTTTTGGTTTTGTTCTACAGCTCAGAGCTGAATCTGATCTCTGTCATACTAAGTAGAGTATTTTTTAACTCTACTTTCTTTTAAGCCATTGATTATTATGACTATAATTAGGAGAATGTCATGAGCTTTTATTTCAGACCAATTTGGAGAAATTACCCCCTATACAGTTTCTGATTATTTATTCAGTTTGGCTGTGGGGTTTCTTAAGAATAAAAGATTGGTAAAAAAAATAATAATAATAGTTTTGAATCAGACACGTAACAAGCCTCTAAATTATGTGAATGTATTTATATCTAAAGTAGTAGTTCTCAAATTTTTTGGTCTCAAGACCTCTGTACACTCTTAAAAGTTATTGAGACTCCCCTAAGAGCTTTTGTTTGTATTAGTTACATCTATTAATATTTACCATTTAGAAAATTACTGAGAAAAAAATTATTATTCTTTTAATGTACGTTTTTAAAATATACATAATATATAATTTACCATTTTAACCATTTTTAAGTGTACAGTTTAGTGGCATTAAATACATTTACATTGTTGTGCAACCATCACCACCATCCATCTGCAGAACTTTTCTCCTCTTCCAAAACTGAAACTCTGTACCCATTGAACAGTAAGAGCCCACTCCCACTTCTCCACCCACCCCTCCTCCAGCAATCACCATTCCACTTTCTGTCTCTGTGGATTTAACTACTCTAGGTACCTCATATAAGTGGAATTATTCAGCATTCCTCCTTTTGTAATTGGCTTATTTCACTTAGCATAATGTCTTTGAGGTCCTTCTGTTGTTGTAGCATATGTCCAAATTCCCTTCCTTTTTAAGGCTGAATAATATTCCATTGTATGTATATACCACACTTTATTTATCATCTTTCAATGGACACTTGGGTTGCTTCCACCTTTTGCCTATCGTGAATAATGCTGCTATGAACATTGGTATACAAATATCTCTTTGAGACCCTGATTTCAATTCTTTTAGGCATATACCCAAAGAAGTAGAATTGCTGGGTCATATGGTAATTTTCTTTTTAATTTTGAGGGGAACTACCATACTTTTTTCCGTAGTGTCTGTACCATTTTACATTCCCACCAGCAGTGCACAAAGGATCCAGTTTCTCCACATCCTTCCTTGCCAACAGTTATATTCTGGTGGGGTTTTTTGTTTTGTTGTTGTTGTTGTTTTTCTTTTTTTTTAAGAAACCATCCTCAGGTGTGGAAGTGTTATCCGACTGTGGTTTTGATTTGCATTTTTCCATAATGACTAATGATGTTAAGCATCTTTTCGTATGCTGATTGGCTATTTGTTTATCTTCTTTAAAGAAATGTCTATTCAAATTATTTGCCTTTTTTTAAAAACAGGGTTGGGTTTTTTGTTGAGTTGCAGGATAAACGGAGAAGATTATTACAAGCACACCTTCCATTAGCCATCAGAGCAATAACATTATCACGTGTCCTGCAATCTCTAGAAAATTCCACTGTATACTTGAGAGAATGAGGGTAAAAAAAAGACAAATAACATTATGTTATTATGAAATTGTTTGACTTTGTGGAACTCCTAAAGGGGTTTTGGGGACCCCAAGGGATCCACAGGTCATACTTTCAGAATCTCTAGTCAAAATTTTTATGATAGACCTCAATTTTTAAAAGTCCATTATACGGGCAAAATGAAATGCTAAAAGGGTTAAAAAACACTATGAGAACTCAACCAAATTCCTATAGTAAGTATATATTCAGAGAATAGAATAAATCATTTTTAGTACGAGCTAAGAGATTTCAAATCCTGCAAAATGAATTTATCAATGATGCGCTTTAGATTACCCAACGCTTTGAGACACATTGATTTTTCTTTCTCTGAGATTCAGACAAATGATGGGAAATCTACTTACTTTAGTATGTGAGAGTTGCAATTCATATTGGTACCTCTGGTTTAGGAACCCCTTCTTATCCCTTGGTAAATGGTAAATTGAATTGCAGATTTGTTCTAATCTCTGCTCATGGAACTACATTCACGAACTTAGAATGTGCTTCTGTAGATCTTTAAACAAAACTGTTCCCAATCTAACCTTTATGTCCTGAGAATTCCACAAACATTCAAATGGCTGTTTTAGTAGGTTACAAAGCAGAGGAAAATATCATATTTTTTAACTTAGGATAGATAAGAACCATGTATAAATACTGCAGTGTGACCTATTTCACTTTAGCCTACATAATATATTTGAAAAGAATAGCCACAGGACTCTGACACTAACATGGGAATTGAAATGAAAAATAAAGAAAGAAGATTTAAATGAATTTTCTGTGTGTAAGGGAAATCTTTTTCTTGAGTGTGTATATGAGAAAACATCCTTTTAAACAAAAAGGTTTCATGTCCTTTTGTCAGCTTCCTTGGAAGATTAAGTGTGAAATCTGTTCTTCGGTACTCTCTCTCTCAGAGTAAGAAAATTGTGGTCAATCTCCAGCTAATTTATCTTCTTAAATCATAACTGAAACCCATGAATTGGATCTACATGTTGGTGAAATCTATCCAATTATGGGGTTCTGGCTTTTTTCGTTACTAACTTTGGCACAGTAAAACTAAATTTGACTTTGGGTACTCAGAAATGAGTACTAACATGTAATATACTCAACTGAATTTTAATAATTTTGCTTACTTTGATCTGTATTTCTATTTCACTTTTTTATTGCTATTCTTAAATGAACCTTTATCTGTAGCAGTATGGTGCTATAGATATGTTCTATAACTTTTTTTTCCTTTTAATTATCTTACTGCTATTTCTTTCTAGAGTATTTTGTTTATGAATCTTAGGAGGAAATTTCCTACATGACTTTAAAAAAAAACATTTTACCTATTACCTTTTGAAACTTACTAGTAAAGAATTGATTTTGATTTTAATTCTGTAGGGTTGTTCATTTATTTTATTTTAAGGATCTTATTTTTCTGTTTTTTCAGATTGAAGATAAAACTTTCCATGTCCTTGGTGATCTTTGCAGTGAGGGAGACTGCACTTACCTGAAATCTTCTGTTAATGGAGTTGCTAGTAAAACTAAGCTGATTTTCCTGGAAAACACTATTTACTTATTTTCCATGGTAGTGTCTTTTCTTTATAATAACACTGTTGTGGAGATTGGGAGAAAATTGCTTGACCAGAGGTATTCCACTGAGATAGTAGAAAGATCCTGCTTCCTTCTCTCACTGCTGTGACCTTTTCTCTGTCTCCCTTTCAGTCTGTTTCTTTGTCACATTTCCACCTTCTCTATTTCTCCATTCATCCCTTTTGTTCTCACAGGTTCTCACTGACAGACACATATCCGTTTCTTCCTTTAATTCTCAAACACCCTTACCCCCTTCTTGTCAGAGCGAATCTCCCTGCTCAGGGGGCAGTGTTCTCTCAGGGATGTGTGGCCTGAAAACTTGCCCCAATCACCATCCTCCTAGCACTGGGAATCCTGGGGACTTGGGAGGGTGACCATTGTGGGAGGAATCTGTGGACCAGATACTCCTTATGGGGGAGGTGGGTGGGGTTAGTGGTGGTCTCGTGGCAGTCAAAGGATGGTTGGGGTAGGCTTGGCATGGATTTGGTTAGGAGCTTGTTAGGAGACCTTGGTGTTCTGCATGGGCGAAGAAAGGGAATGGATTATCAAATATACTGTGGCCTCTTCAGAGTCTTCTCACATTTGGGAACCATCTTCCAGACCACAGTCCTTTGTGCTGAGATGCCTTTAGTATTCCAGTAATTAAACTACATATTTGGAGTCAAGGTTGATCTCATTTTACCAGGCATTTCTTGCCATAGTCAATGTGGTAGAACAATATGATGGCAGAGGCCGTAGAGTGGAGTGGTGAAGAGCATGAGTTCTGGAGTATGAAGCTACTTGGGTTCAAAGCCTAGCCCTACCAGCATCTGCTTGACCTTGAGCAAGTTAAACTCTCTAGGCTTTAGTTCTCCCATCTATGAACAGAAATAAATAAATAACAGAACCCAACTCATAAGGTTGTTGGGACCATCAATGACATTATATATTCATATAGTTGTTAAGAAGAGTTCCTGGCTTAGACTAAGCACCTTATAGTGGGGTTGCTACTAAAAATGGCTTCCAGACAGTGGCTGTCTTTTACCAGCAGTTATATACTTTAATTCTTTTAATTCCCTGTGAGGCATGTATGCCATCACTTCTTTACAGTGGGAAACCAAGACTGAGGGGTTTAGTAATTTGCTCAAGGTACAAAGCTAAATTAGAACCCTGGTATTAAAGATGACTGATATTTAACAAATAGTTTGAAAATAATCATCACCTCAGGTCTATTAGTAAAACTATAGTGGTCTTAATTTCATTTCTGATTTATGTTATAAATATATACCCCATAAATATCATTTCTATTTATAGGATGGAAGTATTCAGATTGGCATTCCAGTCCCCAGATACTTGTCTTCAGCGAGCTCAGAAGGAACCCAAGGAGGTGCCATAGCTCCTATGACTGGAACTGTTGAAAAGGTAATGATGTGAACGTATGTAGAATGATGTACAATAAGTCCTAATAAATGTCTTTGTTGAACTTTGTTGTATATTCTTTTCCCCCTCTCTAAATCTTGCTCATAGGAAAGCATCCATTTCAAGAAAACAAAAGGATCTATTATAGATTCAAGTTCTATATTACAGTGAAAATACCATTTACCTAATTTTTTTTTTTTTTTTATGGCTGTGTCGGGTCTTCGTTGCTGCGCACAGGCTTTCTCTAGTTGCAGCGAGCAGGGGCTACTCTTTGTTGCGGTGCATGGGCTTCTCATTGCAGTGGCTTCTCTTGTACGGAACATGGGCTCTAGGCACGCGGGCTTCAGTAGTTGCAGCACACGGGCTCAGTAGTTGCGGCTTGCGGGCCCTAGAGCACGCGGGCTTCACTAGATGAGGCGCGCGGGCTTGGTAGTTGTGACTCCCGGGCTCTAGAGCACAGGCTCAGTAGTTGTGGTGCACAGACTTAATTGCTCCGCGGCATGTGGGATCTTCCCGGACCAGGGATCGAACCATGTCCCCTGCATTGGCAGGCGGATTCTTAACCACTGTGCCACCAGGGAAGTCCCCATTTGCCTAATTTATGATAAAGACTCTTCTTTGAAGTGGGAATTTCCATCAGAGTACAAATAATCAAGGTTGTCTTTATATGATTAAAATGACACATTCACCAAGCATTATCCAAAATTTGAAAGGTGTTGATGAAGAACAATGTGGTTTGGTGTTGAATGCCACATATATTCAGAGTTGAGATCTTCCAATGGTGGTAGATCAGTAGTCTCCTTTTATATACTTACATATAGTAGAGTCCCCTAAAATGTATTTAAGTCATAAAAATTCAACTGTATGTTCTTGGTACCCATAAATAAAAGAAGAAAACAACTATTTAAATAGTGTGAGTAATTTCACCCGCCATTCCTGTCTGGAAATGTTTGCCCCAGAAGGGCAACAGACTTGAGGGACTTGGACCTGCCTTTTGCTCATTCAGTCTCAGTTCCCACAGGCCTCTTGTAATATGGACATCCCTACTCAGGGTGTACTTTTAAACATGCACTTTCTTCCCCCACAACTGACCTAAACCCAGATCATTGATCTCATTGAATGCTACTAAAGTTATCACCCAGCACTGGGTGATTGTGCGGCTCTCAGACATGTTTCTCATTTTTCACAGTTTTGACTGTACACATTGACTTCAGAACCTAACTCTACTGTGTGATGTTTCTGAAAACTACTTGATAACCATGTTAACCAAGAAGACAGTAAAACCATATGGGATACATGAGTTCATTTATACTTGAAAAAAGGAAAATAGAGATATTTTTCTGTGTTGCCAGTAAGTTTAATTCTTTCACATGAAGATTGTCTGTGCATTTACTACACAAGGCCCTAAAGACTTGAAACACTATCCTAAACAACCTAAAAACTAGAAAACCAGGCAAGACCCTCCACCCTGCCTGTCATGAAAACATTTAAGTGTAGTACAGGCATACAGCAGAGAGATTGCAGGTTTGGTTCCAGACCACCACAGTACAACAGGTCACATGAATTTCTTGGTTTCCCGGTGCATATAAAATTATGTTTATACTGCACTGTAGCCTGTTAAGTGTGCAATGGCAGTATGTCTTAAAAAAAAATGTACATACCTTGATTAAAAAATACTTAGATATATGTATAACCGAATCACTTTGCTGTACGCCTAAAACTAACACAACATTGTAATCAACTATACTCCAATATAAAATAAAAATTTTAAAAAAACTGTATTGCTAAAAAATGCTAACCATCATCAGAACCCTCAGTGAGTCATAATCTTTTTACTGGTAGAGGGTTTGAAATTTTGCAAGAATTACCAAAATGTGACACAGAGGCACAGAGTGAGCAAATGCTGTGGGAAAAATGGCGCCCATAGACTTGCTTGATGAAGAGTTGCCACAAACCTTCAATTTCTTAAAAAGAAAAAAAAAGAGAGCAATATCTGTGAGGCACAATAAATGTGCAGAGCAATAAAACGAGGGGTACCTGTAGTCAGTCCTTCCCCGTTGGTGATATGTCTTGTCTGTATATTCGTGAAAACACAAAAGGATCTTGAAATACATTAAGTGTATTCATCTGATTCAAGGAAAACTCAGTGGGTTGGGGGGCAGGGATGGGTAGCTAAGGAGTGCCCCCCACTGACCACAGTGCCCGCAATGCCAGACTGACCTATGGGTCTCTGATTTGTGCCAGTATGTTTGTCTTTGGCGGACAAGACAACCACATAGACACATACTTCTGCTGTGTACATTTATATACCAACTCTGTGGACCACAAAGGACCTCTGTGTTTTTAAATATTAACCTGTCACTCTGACTCTCTAGGTGTTTGTGAAAGCTGGAGACAAAGTAAAAGCTGGAGATTCTTTGATGGTTATGATTGCCATGAAGATGGAGGTAAGTGAAATCACGGGTTCACTTGCCAAATAAACTTTGGGAGCTATCAGTCCCAATCATTCTTTTGTCTTATTTTGTAAATTAAGACCATTTTAAATATTAAACCATGGATTGATGAAGCATTAACTGCAGGAAACAAAACCAAACCATCCTTCTCTTACATTTTCATTTTCATTTTGTGAGATTGTGCCTGTCATTTGTGATTCTGAAATTATCAATAGCTTAGATTCAGGCAGTAACCCAACAGAATATTAGCTACTGGTATTTTCTAAGGCCACACCTAGGATGCCAAATATCAGTATCAAAGTGAAAACCTCAGTCAAGTTAAATTAGCTGTTTAGGTTTTTAGGTGGTTAGAAATTGTAGGCCATTGGTTCTGAGCCCTGGACACAAATTGCACCAGGGAAGCTTTTTGCAAAAGTACCTCCCAGACCAGTTGAACTGGGATTTCCTGTAGGGGAGCCCAAGGATCAGTAGTTTTTAAAAGCTTCCCAGGTGAGAGTCTACTGTGAAGCTTGAGCTGAGAATTACTAGCTAATTCAGAGCTTCCCAATTATTGACCAGGTACATCAAGGTAGTGATTCTTCTCAATCCCCAAGCGCACCATAAAACTGTTATTATTTTCTCTGTGTGCTGTGATATGAGAAAGGTCGGGAAGCACTGATACATGACAAAACATCAAAATAATTGGCTTCATTTTATACTTTTCATGTTTCTTGACTTGGTGTGTGCTCAACCCTCATTAGCATCACAGCCATTGTTTGTCATGCCTTTTGTCTTTGCAGCATACCATAAAGGCTCCAAAGGATGGCACTATCAAGAAAGTGTTCTACAAAGAAGGTTCTCAGGCCAGCAGACACGCTCGTTTAGTCGAGTTTGAGGAGGAAGAATCTGACAAAAGGGAAGCAGAGTAAACTTCATTAAATAAGCAGCCAGTTAAGCAGCCTCTTAAGTGTAGTATCTCTACACCAAAATGGGAAAGTGCCTTCCTGCTTTTCTCGGGGTCTGATGACCAGCACTTTTACTAAATGATTGTATGATTGCGCTTAAAACCGTTTCGTATTTAAGAATCATGTACTTGGGTCACAAATACAATAAATTATCTCAAAATATTTCATACTAATAAAATTATACTTTTTTATTGGGAGACAATATAGTTTGTTTCTGCCTCAAATTTTATACAATGTAGTGTTTTTAGGAAGGTGAGCAGCAACTTGATCAAAGGAGAACAACTGAAAGAGAAAAGGTCATTTAACTAAATGAATTATTTCCTAGTCACAGTCATGACGAAAATGGACAGTAACGTATTTCAGAGACAGATGCCATAGCACTAAACCTAAGAGGTTTTTGCCAAAGAGTAACTTCTTAGGTAGTTTAAACACATGGATGCTATTTGTTTCTTGTTTTTGTGATTGGAAAGTTTCTATCTAGACTGCCTCTGCCTTTATTGTACTTTCTAAGCTTGTATAAATATATATACACACACTTATGCTTTTGTGTATATGTATTTTATACACCTACATATTATATATTTAAATTGTATGCTAGAACATATTTTTTCTAGAAATGCACTTTCAGTCCCCTGCATTTTCAGGTATCTACTGAAGTGTTAAATATTTGTTGAACTGAGTTCTTACTGCACACATGAGATTATGTTAAATGTTGTAGAGAATACAAAGAAATTTAAAAATATGGTCTCTGTACTTTTAAGATACTGATGATTTAATTGGGAAAATAAGACATAATCATGTCGAAAGTTATGTGGGAAAACAATCAAATCCACAATTAAGTAATTCCATTGTCCAGAGAGTGGTGAGAAAGGTACCAAATACTAAATTTGGAAACACTGAGTTCTCAAGTAAATCTGATCACACAGCTTAGTTAGAATGTCCATTTTTCCAAAAAGGCAGCATGAAACCTAGCACACTAAGACGTGGATAGGGGTGAAGGCTGATGGCATATGACTGGGGCAGGACATGTCTTCTAGGAGCTGGGGGGAAGAGAGTCCTGTGGGCAGGTGTGCTCAGGGTAGGTTTCATTAGGAAGGAGAACCCAAGGGCAGTAGCAGGGGTGCAGGGGGGTTGCAGACTAGAAAGGAAGGAGCTGTTGAAAATGAGTAAGTTGTGTTCTATATCCGGGAGCAGATCTGCCCAATTGGAGTAGGAGGTGCTTGGGGGTTAGGGAGGGACAATAAAAGAAAAGGTATGAAATTTAGGTTGGGACCAGATTTTAACTGGCATGGAATGGCAGGTTTGGATTTTATCTTGCAAGTTGTGGTTACACTGAATTATTTTTCAACAGGGAAAGCAGTGATTTTGAAAAAAATGATCGGGCTGTTAGTGCCCCTTTAAAAACAACTTTGACATTATTTCACAAGGTTGAACATTTGTATACCCTATGACCTAACATCCCAGTTCAGAAATGCACAAATGCACTTGTGCACCAAGAATGTTGATAGCCACATTACCCATGATAGCAAAGCACTGGAAACAGTCCGAGTTGGCTGGCAGGAGGAGTAAATAACTGGTATGGCACACGGTTGAATACTATGTAACAGCAAACTAAACAAGAGCATCAACGTGGACGAATCTTGGATTCATAGTAGTGAAATAGCATGTACCAGGAGGTATACACAGCATGGTACTATCTTTACAGTCTTCCCAAATCAGCAAAATCAACTATATTCATATACGTAAAATAAAGCTGTATTCTTTCTCTTTTTTGATTGAGGTATGGTTGATTTACAATATGGTGTCAGTTTCAGGTGTACAGCAAAGTGATTCACTTATGTATCGTTTTTCAGATTCTTTTCCATTATAGGTTATTACAAGATATTGAATATAGTTCCCTATGCTATACAGTAATTCCTTGTTGCTATTTTATGCATAGTAGTTTGTATCTGTTAATCCCATACTCCTGATTTACCCCTACCCCCTCCCTCTCCCCTTTAATAAAACTACATTCTTTAAAAAGTAGAATAAAAAATTTAAAATTAAAGACAGTGATTAACTCCAGGTATTTAGCAACGGGTTGACATGCGCGAAGCATGTACAGGTAGATGCAAGTTACTGTTAATGTTCTAATTGTGGGGCTGAGTGTTTGGTTGGTTATATTTATTATGCAATTATGTTACAAAACTAACATGTTACATATGATTCAAATAATGTTTTAGAAAATTTCATCTGGCAGTAACTTGCAAGTTGAATGGAGGAGGGGAAGACTAGAGGCTTGAAAAGCAGTTAGGAAGAGGTGCTTACAGATAGATATTTAGGCATGAGGCAGTGAAGAGGCCATCTAAAACCAGTGCTTTTTGTTTTCTTTTTGGCCACGCCACAAGGCCCTGGGCAATGAAAGCACGGAGTCCTAACCACTGGACCACCAGGGAATTCCCTAAACCAATGCTTTTAACTATAGTTTTAGCAGCACAGTCTTCTGCCCTGCCCAAACAAAACAAATTTGTTGACAAGAGGAAGAAGCAGAGGTGCTCTGGTGGAAATTTGGGGTTGCTGTATGCCCCCTTTCATATCCTTCAGGGGAACAAGATAGTTATCCTCTATGTCATTGTTAAGAGGCTATGTAGATCACAGGTAATAATGTGTAGAGAAGGAATTTGAAGCCAGCCATCCCAATTACCCACATATTGGCGAAATTCTTTGCGATCATCGCTGTGGTACTGTTTGAGCAGAGTTCCTTTTGCACATGACTGCATCTGTTTCTTCTAAAACATTCAGGGCATTTGCTGTATACCAGGGCCTCTGGAAACAAAGATGGTTAAGAAGTGGTTTTTGCCCTTGCCTCAATTAAAGGGAAAGA